>NC_047085.1:138708878-139021793 GCF_902459505.1 Geotrypetes seraphini
TGGCGGTGTTCAAATCCAAGCTAAAGGCCCACTTTTTTGAAACTGCTTTCAACTCTTAACTACCACTCACTGCTGTCAGATACCTATACCCACAATAATATCCCCAACCCTGAAATGGCCTGTCTAAATTAGATTGTAAGCTCTTCTGAGCAGGGACTGTCTATTGTGTGTTAGAATGTACAGTGCTGCGTACGCCTTTCAGCGTTACAGAAATAATAAATAGTAGTATAATTTATTTTTATATACCGTCTAACCAGCAGTTCATAGCGGTTTACATAATAGGTATTCAGCATACAATATAATAATATCATACATAATAAAATTCTAAGTAACTAATACAAGCATTAAAACTAATGAATAAAAAAACCACATTATAAACTAAGTATAGATAAAAAGATTAAAAGTACATTATAAGTACATGATAATATGAAAATCAGTAATGTATATTATATTGTTTAAATAAGTGGATTTTAAGATCTTTTTGAAATTGATAGTAAGTAAGAAATGGAGAAACAAGAAGATTCAAACATGAATTTATTAATCCTTCTTGGAATGCTAAGGTCCTATCCAAAAAATTTTTGTAACATGCATTTGCTGAAGGAAAATAAAACCAACCAGATCTACGAATATTTTTCTTAGAAATAAAAAAACTAAAATGAGAAACAAGGTAAGCCGGCGCTAAGCCAAATAAAACTTTAAAACAAATGCATCCAAATTTAAATAACACTCTAGTCTCAAACGGTAGCCAGTAAAGCTTTTGATAATATGCACTGATATGATCGTGTTTTTTCAGATTAAAAATCAAACGAATAGCTGTAGTAAGGCATAGGTAAACTTGGCATGTGCCTTGAGCCCAAAAACTTAGGGGGCCCTCTCAGATGTACTTATCCACGCCCTCATCACTTTGTGCTTTGACTACTGCAACTTGCTACTCTCAGGCCTTCCACTTTGCCGTGTCGCTCCCTTCCAGTCTGTCCAGAATTCAGCTGCACGACTCACATTCTGGAAGAGCTGCTATACTCACATTACCTCTCTCCTAAAGTCACTTCATTGGGCTTCCCATCCATTTCCGAATACAATTCAAACTCCTCTGACTAACCTACAAATGCACTCACCCAGCTGTCCCTCACTATCTCTTAGCTTATCTCCTCCTGTGCTCTCCCTCCCCCCCCCACCCCCCGGTGAGCTCCGCTCAACTGGTAAATCCCTCCTATCTGTGCCCTTCTCCAACTGCCAATTCTGTCTCTTCTACCTTACCCCCCCCCACATTTTACTGAAAACTTCCCTTTTTCCCTGTTTTTAGGGAAAAAGTTAAGTTTACAGTAAAATGTGGAGGGTTACAACCCCCCAAACCCCCCACAACGCCGGCGCGATCTCTATTAAGTAAACTGGGGGGGGCTCCCCAACAAAACCCCCCGTCGGAGCCCCTAAAAACTGTAATTTTCTTCGGCGCGCGCCTCCGTCTTGCGCTCAGTTGTCGGCGCACGCCTTTGTCTTTCGCGGGGTTGTCTATGAACCCCGCAATCCAGTCGGGTTTGCAGGATTTCCCCCAATGAATATGCATTGAAAGCAGTGCATGCACATAGGTCTCATGCATATTCATTGGGGAAATCCTGAAAACTCAACTTGCTGTGCCGTATACTTGGAACAAGCTGCCTGAATCCCTATGGCAGGCTCAGTTAAAAGCCCACTTCTTTGAGAGTGCTTTTGACTCCTAACTCTTCTCACCTTGGGTTTAGCATCCCCTAACCCTATATGTCATGTCTGCCTGTCCAAGTTAGATTGTAAACTCTTCTGAGCATGGACTGTCTATAAATGACATAATGTATAGCGCTGTGTACGCCTTTCAGCGCTATATAAGTGATAAGTAGTAGTAGTACTCGGGAGTCAGGAGGCTAGGATTGCCAAATGTCTGGATTTTTTTCAGGATTGTAAAGAAGTGGCAGAGAGACTTAACGTGTTCTTTTTGTCTGTATTTACAAAAGAAGACACATCCAACATACCGGAACCTGAGCAATTCTTCAATGGAAATCGAGGAGAAAAATTAACATCCATGGAAGTGAGCCTTGAAGATGTACACAGGCAGATAGAAAAACTAAAAACTGACAAATCCCTGTGTCTGGACGGAATCCATCCAAGGGTTCTGAAGGAATTAAAGGAGGAGATAGCGGAACTACTGCAGCAAATTTGCAATCTATCCCTGAAAACAGGCATGATCCCAGAGGACTGGAAGATAGCCAACGTTATGCCCATCTTTAAAAAGTGATCGAAAGGTAACCCGGGAAACTACAGACCGGTGAGTCTGACCTCGGTTCCCGGGAAAATGGCGGAAGCACTGATAAAAGAAAACATCGATGAACATTTTGAAAGAAACGAACTTCTGATAACCAGCCAACATGGTTTCTGCAAGGGGAGATCGTGCCTAACGACCATATTGCATTTCTTCAAAGGAATTAACAAACGGATGGACAAAGAAGACCCCATAGACATCATATATCTAGATTTCCAAAAAGCCTTTGATAAGGTGCCCCATGAGCGCCTACTCTGGAAACTGAAGAGCCATGGGGTGGAAGGAGACGTACATAGAAGGATCAGAAACTGGTTGGCGGGTAGGAAACAGAGGGTAGGAATTTTCACTTATTTATCACAAAAGATCTGAGGAGCTCTGTCTGAATTTTTGGTTCCAATGTTATGTAATGTTTCATCCCGCTAGGGACAGTACTATTGCAGCCCTCTGTAAATGAAATTTTCTCACCCCTGATCTAGTTGAATGCGACGTACTTGATGCTACTACTCTTGAAACAGTTTAACTTGTGTATTTTTTTAGAGACAGTTTCTCTTTGCTGTTCTCTAATTATCTCATATTCTAATTTTGCTTATCTCTTCTTAAACTAATTTCTAAAAATTGGTGGCTATACTGATCTCTCTGTAGTATTTATTTGTTTTTTCATATTTTTCTTTGGAGGCACAAGGACCTTTTTAGAGTTGGTGCAATTAATGTTCCTTATTTACATTTTGTTTTCTCCAAGGTGAAACCCAGTGATAGCAGCCTTTTCTCCATTAAATGTTTTGATGACAGTCTTCACAGCTTCAAAGTTCTTCCTAAAAACAAAGATCAGACTAGAGAGGTAATATATATATATATATATATACTGTATATATTTTCCTGACATTTTGTACCCTGTGTAAAATATCTATTCTATTTGTAATACTATTTATGCATGCTGAAGCTGAAACTTCATGCTATTTTAATGAAACAAAGTTAGCTAGTTTAAAGTTTTCCAAATCCAGTCCTTGAGGTTTGCAACCCTCCTTGATTATCAAAATTTCTAAGTTGACTGTACATGAGATTTGTATTCTTTCAGTCATGCACAGTCATTGTGGAAATCTTGAAAACCCAGACCAGGTTTTGAGGATTTGATTTAGGAACACTGAACTAGCTTATGACTTAAAGGAGAGCTCAAAGCAGTTTACTTAAGTAAATTTGAATTGTTCAAAATAGAGAATGACCGGGAAAAAATTTGACCCCCATCCCCGCGAGCTTGGCCCCCAACTCCTTAAACCATCTGATCCCATCTGTACAAGCCTCGAATAGTTGTTATTTTATATTAAACTTATTTTATTAAAGTATAAAAAGAAACAATATTCTGTACAATTGTCATTTTATAAACACAAATAATACAAGGCAAAGATAAACAAAACCCCTGTCTCCCCTCCACTATTGAGAAAACTGAATAAGCCAAATTATTACAGAATGCTCCAC
Organism: Geotrypetes seraphini; assembly: GCF_902459505.1. NCBI lineage: Eukaryota > Metazoa > Chordata > Amphibia > Gymnophiona > Dermophiidae > Geotrypetes > Geotrypetes seraphini. The sequence goes on from NC_047085.1 coordinate 138,712,642, forward strand.
AGAAAAATCATGCTGACAGGAATAGTATTAGGAGAGTGCAACTAGGGCAACTACCCCCTGATCAAAGATCCCTATGCCAGGTGGAATCTAAAGAAGCACGGCCTGGGCTTTGTGGTCCCCAGTTATGTCTAACACCAGCTCTATCATGATACATATTTCAAATCTGATACTAGTGCTGCCCGATTCAGGAAAAAAAAATTCGATTCGATTCAGCCTACTGAATCAATTTTTCGATTCGATTTTCCTGCCCAATTGGGTGTTTTTTTAAACATCCTGGTGGGTTTATTTTATAGCCTCTTCACCCCCTTTGCCTTCTCCTAACCACATTGGCGCTTTGGTGTAAACAAAATAAACAAACAAAAAAGACTTTTCCTCTCTCTGTTAAATCCTAGCTCACGTTTGTGGTCTAACAAAAGCTCTGACAGGATATACGTTTCAAATCTGACACATTGTAATCACAAAACAGAAAATAAAATTATTTTTTCTACCTTTTGTTGTCTGGTCATTGTTCAAATCTTGTTGGTCCCAGGCTCTGGTTGTCTTCTGATAACTTGCTTGCCAGGGTCTCCTTCTTTCTTCTTTCTCCATGCTAACCATCCATCTGCCATCTCTGCCCTCCCCTTCCGTTTCCCTTCCCTCCCCTCCCCTGGAGGTCTGGCATCTTTCCTTTTTTTCATCTCCATCTACAGATCCACCTTTTCTCAACTACCCTTTCATCCAGCATCTCTCCCTTTCTGTAACTTTCATCCCTAAATCCCAATGTCCATCATCTCTCTCCCTCTCCTCTGTTTTTAGACCCCTTATTTCTTCCCCCAGAAGTCCAGCATATGCACGTCTCTTTGAACCCCCCTTCCCTATCTCCCTCCATGTACTTCTACACCAGGGCCCCCTCCCCTGAATGTCTTGCACCCCCCTGAAGGCCCGCGTATTCAATTTACCTAATTTCAGCACCTGCCCTACAGAAGATCACTGGCTCTAGCGATCTTTGCAAGCTGCCATACGTCGTCTGAGTTGTTTTCTCTCTGCCGCAGTCCTGCTCCTCCTCTGACGTCAGTGAGAAGTTGTAAACTGAAAAAACACCATGAACACCTTCTCTCACACCAAGCAGCATCATGGGGTAAAGACCTAGAACAAATGCTTTCGCCCACTACTTATGAGGAATTTAGGAAACGTCTAAAATCACACTTGTTCATAAAGCACCTAGACAACTGATCCTCTCTTCTCTCTCCCCTCTATAGCGATTAACTTGTCCTCTTGATCACTCTCTCCTCAACAATGAATTTCCTGCCCTATTCTCTTTCTTTCTCCCCTCTTAAAGTCAATCAATTTGTTACCTTTGCTTAATCTTCTGTAAACCGCATAGAACTTCACGGTATTGCGGTATATAAGCTGTTGTTATTATTATTATTATTTATATCTGCTGACATTTACTATGTTCAAGATATAAAAACTGGTTAAAGCACAAATGCATACAGTAGGAAATAGATTTACTCCAGAAAATATAAGATTTACTCCAGAAAATCTCACACAAGCGTAAGGAGAGGTTAATTCAGACTTGATTTCTGGGGGATTAGCCTAGAATACAGTTCCCTGTTTTTCAGTATAAAAAAGGAAGTGGAGGGTGTTCTGTTTCAGCATCTCCTTCCCATGCAGCCTGCAGGAAAGAGAAGAGGGCGTGAGACTGAAGCAGAGCAGAAAAGTCTCTACTCCCTAATCCAGGCTCTCTTTTCTTATTGCTCTTGCCCCTAGCCTATCCATGTCCTCTTCCAACTACAGTTCCACTTGCTTTTTTATGTACAAATTAAGCACTAGATCAATATAAACCCAAAGATGGAAAGAGTGATAACAGCAGCACAGGGTACTGGTTTACAGCCACTATAAAAAATTTTTAAAAAATTCTGAGACATGCATTTTTTGTGGCACTGAGCTGAAATGTTCACACATCTTATTTCAAGGTGTGAAATGCTGATGTTGGAAAAGCACAAGTATCCGTGACTCATCTAACACAGCAATGTTAGAAATTGCATAACTTGCAGTGGAGGAACAGTGGGATCATGGCCAGACAACTGTTGAGATTGAAGTTCTGTTCGCCTGAGAGATGTTCCTATTCCTAGGGATAAAATGCAAGAAAACCAGACATTGTGGAAAAGGAGAAAAGTACAAGAACAGCAGTAATAAGTTTTGCACACAATTCCTCATTCCTCTCTACAGGCAGTCCCTGGGTTAATAACATCTGACTTATGTCAGACTCATACTTGAGAACCAGGGTCCTGCTTCTTCCTTCCGTGTCCCAACGTGCCCCTCTTCCTCCCATCCATGTCCCAGCATGCCCCTCTTTGTCCTGCCCTCACTCTATTGTGTGTCCCAAGTGCGTGCCTCCCTCCTGCGGATGTTTACCTGTCTTGGATGGTTCCCTCCTCCCAGCTGTATTTCTCTTTACAAAGCCGCGAGCAACGGCTCCTACATGCTGCCCATAGCTGACCCGGAAGCCTTTCTTCCATGGGAGGGAGGCACAAACTTGGGACATGGAATGGAGGGAGGGAGAGGCACACTTTGGGCAGGCTGGATGGACCATTCTGGTCTTTATTTGCCGTCATCTACTATGTTACTATGTATATGAGAGAGAGGAGGCACATTGGGACACAGAAGAAAGGGGAGGAAGCACAAACTTCGGATGAAGGAAGGAGGAAGAGAGGGGGCACAAACCTCAGACATGGAATGGAGGGAGGGGAGAGGAGTACTTTAGGACATGAGGGAGAGGAGGCGCATTGGGACAAGGAAGGGAGGGAGCACAAACCAGATGAAGGAAGGAGGGAGGGGAAGGGACATGAACTTGAGACACAGAATGGAGGGAGGGGAGCATGAACTTGGGACATAAGATGGAAGAATGTAGGGAGTGAGGGAAAGATGCCGAGATGGTGGAGGAATAGAAAGGGAGAATTGTTGGGCATGGGTATCTGAGTAAGGGAAAGAGATGGTGTGTATGGGGAAATGAAGAAAAAGAATTGTTGGGTATAGGGAGGGGCAGAGCGCTATTGGACATGGTAGTGGGAGAAGAGGAAGGTACAGAAGCAAGGGGAAGAGAGAGATGAGAGGGAGATATGTTGGATGTGGTGGTAGAGAGGGAACAATGGGATGGATAGAAAGGGATGCAAGAGGGACCTCAAGGATGTGGAGAAGGTGGGAAGAATCCTAGGATCAGACTTTGGGAGGGAAAGAAGTTTTCCACTACTCTGCTCAGAGGGAAGGCTTCCGATTTATCCAAGGGCAACTTGTAGGAAACATGTGGAGTAAGTGTAAACCTCCTATCTTTTCTTTCTACTTAAACTACAGTACTTAATTATGAGGACTGTTTCTTTCATGTTTAATATTTTTATAGACTCTGTACTGTATAGGAGAATATAAATAACGCATAGATTCTCACATGATCCATGTTACATACAAATTAAACTTAAGTACGGTTTCAAAATGGAACTCGTTCTTAACCCAGGGACTGCACAGAGAAAGAAGATCTCTTGGACTCCAAGAAAATGTGACAAACTCAAATGATAAAAAATTGTATTGGGCGCTACCAGCACTTGGAACTTCTTCTTATTTATTTTTTGCCTATATATGTATATAATTACATGTTACGAACTTTAGGTGGAGGCTCTTTGGCAGAATGTAATGTACGTCTGACACTGAGCTTAGCAGTGAATTGGGGAGGGGGGTTGGGACTTGATGTACTGCTTTTACTGTGTGGTTTACATATTTTAGTCAGGTACTTACTTTGTACCTGGGGCAATGCTGGATAAAGTGACTTTCCCAGAGTCATAAGGAGCTGCAGTGTTCTGCCCCCATGTTATGTGGAAATCAAACAAACAATCTGAGATTGGGATCATTTTCCATCTACCTTGGCATAGGGATGAATTTCATTTCTAACCAGAAAACTTAAGTAAACTGTTTAAACATATGTCCATCGGAGGATTGCTCATTAGAGAAAGCATGTACCAATTGTCAAAAAGTGGAGAGGAAACAAATTTTTCCAACAAATTTGAGGTATTGCCATGGGGGCTTCATTTGCGCTCTCCATCGCTAATTTGATTATGGCCCAATTTGAACAACAATGGTTCTACACATCTAAAGAATTTGAAAAGATTAAATTTTGGTGTAGATTCATTGAGAATCCATAATAGAAAAGAGAATCCATAATAGAACACAATTCCTAATAAATATTTTATTCAGCAAATTTTTTTATTTCTAACATCATAATCATAAATAGACATATACAGACATACATACATACATATATGAAGTCCAGAAGGAAGTCCAAAAGGCTAAAAATAAATAACATCAGTCTCTAGAAGACTCATCGATGACATATTTCTGTTGTGGTCTGGGACTGTTTATGATTTGTAGCAATTTGTGCAGAGTTTTTAAAATTTTATTATTTCTTTATTGAAGGGTACAACATGAAGATTAATACAAATATAGCAATGTCATAAAATCACAAATGCAAAACCAAGCATAGTACTAACAAAGAACTACTAAGCCCAGATAGGCTATATAGCAGTACCCTGGTTTCCAAATGGCAAACTCCCTATCCTCCCCCCCCAATGATGCAATACAAATTGATACCCCTTGAGAAAATCAATATTAAAAACAGCTAAATAAATTATCTGAGGACCTACATATAGTGTACGTATGTGTGCACCATCATATTGGTATATGATGTAAATGGCATCACAATTTTATAATAGGCCATTTCTATGTATAAAACTAGCTTTTCCTGTGGAAAAACCTCTATTAAATTTCTCCCTTCATGTACATGGTTTATATCGCACCCTAAGTTGGAACTGTATATGATAAAATCTTTATATTGTATGTGAATTTTTTTTTTTTTTCTGGGTGGGGGGGTCCTGCTCAGTTCTTCTGTAATTCCCTTCTGGGATCCTCATTCTTTTTAGTTAGAAACAAAAACATGATGGCAGATAAAGGCCAAATGGCTCATCCAGTCTGCCCATCTGCAGTAACCACGATCTCTTCCTGTCTTTGAGAGATCCCACGTGCCTATTCTTGAATTCAGACAGTCTCTGTCTCCACTACCTCTTCCGGGAGACTGTTCCATGCATCTACCACCCTATCTGTAAAAAAGTATTTCCTTAGATTACTCTGGAGCCTATCATCTCTTAACTTTATCCTATGCCCTCTCATTGCAGAGTTTCCTTTCAAATGAAAGAGACTTGACTCATGCGCATTTACATCACGTAGGTATTTAAATGTCTCTTTTTAAAAATTTTTTATTTATTTATAAATTTCGTAATTATAATACAAGAATCCTCTTGTTTCAGAAAAACAGAACAAATAAGTGTAAATATTTGCATAAATCCATGTAAATAAATTAATCTATTAACATCATTTTTAAGAAATAAAACATATTATGCAAAATAAAATAATTAAATAGACCTTCTTTCTTAGAGCTCAATACTTTGTACAAAGACAAGAATATAACGAGATAAGGAGTTCTCAAACAATATATCTATAACAAAATTAGAAAAAGGCTTTACATGATTCAATCCGGTTCAAAATTCCTAATTACAGCCCTCCGATCTATGTTATATATTACTTTTTACTGTCCAGGAAACTTCGAAGTTGATCCGGCACAAAATACACATATTTCATTCCAGAATATTTAATCATACATTTGCATGGATAACAAGCAAAAAGGTAGCACCCATTTTTAAAGTTTCTTCCCTTATACTCGGGAATATTTTCCTTCTCTCTTGAGTGGACTTAGTAACATCTGGAAAAATCCAAATCTTTTCTCCCATAAACAAATTTTGGGAGAAACGAAAGAAAATCTTCATTAACATATTTAAGTCCTGCTCAAATACAAAAGAAACTATCAAGGTACCACGGTATTTAACTTCTTCCTGAGATGTTTCAAGAATACCAGTTAAGTTCTTTAAATCTATTTCCTGAGGAGGAGATTTATCTAACTTCTTTGGCAAGTAATAAATTTTATTAATCGGTGGTATTAGCTCTGATTCAAATTATAAGTTCTCCATTAAATATTTCTTGAAGGTATCAATAGATGAGACTAAATTTAACTTGGGAAAATTCAAGACATTCAAGTTCAGTCTCCTATTGAAATTTTCCAGCTGTTCAATTTTATTTTGTAAGAAATTCCTGTCCTTCACCAAAGTTGCTGATAAATTCTGCAATGAGGATAACTCTTTATCAACTCATTCAAATTTCTTATTAGTTTCGATTTGAAAATGTTGTACTGAGGCAGACAAATCTTCTAATTTACTCACTACCTTAGAAGTATCTTCCGCCAATTTTTGTGCCGCAGTCTCTGGACAATCTGAAGTATATTTACCAATGTTGCTGCCGAGGAGTCAGCTCCTTCTGCTACTCCAGAGATTGTAAGCTCAGCGTCTCGGTCAGCGATTTGACCCCCTCTGTTTGAGAACGCCGTATTCAGCTGGCTCTGTGCTCTCTCGCATTGCACGCTGGCCTGCGCTGGATTCGGTGGGGATTGGGCTGTAGGGGGGGGAGAGAGAGATCTCCAAGCCTAAGTCTCCAATGGCTCCTTCCATCGGAACTACAGCAGGCTTTTCTCCCCCAACAACAACAACAACAACCAGAGAGCTTGTCAGAAATCGCTCCATCATCATTTGACTGGGTATGGAGGGGTCCCCCTGGAAAATGCTCTTCCACTTAGTATGAGGCATAGCTAAAAAAGCTACACAAAGAGGAAATTGTAGAGGTAAATGCTAGAGAGGACGCAGCTCCATCTCTAACAGCTCACGCCACCGCCATCTTGCCCCTAAACGTCTCTATCATATCTCCCCTCTCCCACCTTTCTTCCAAAGTGTACAGATCGAGATCTTTGTCTGTCCCTATACACCTTATAATGAAGACCACATACCATTTTAGCAGCCTTCTTCTGGACCGACTCCATCCTTTTTATTTTTTTTTTAATCTTTATTTTTAAAATTTTCAACAAGTGTAACATAAGATACAATCATGATCATTTTGGTAGCCCTCTTCTGAACCGACTCCATCCTGTTTATAACTTTTTGAAGTTGCAGCCTCCAAAATTGTACACAAATTTCTAAATGAGGTCTCACCAAAGTCTTATACAGGGGCATCGATACCTCCTTTATCCTACTGGCCATACCTCTCCCTATGCACCCTAGCATCCTTCTGGTTTTCGCCATCACCTTTTTAACCTATCTCCTCATGAACACAACCCTCTGAAAATAGATCAGGATCTACCACTCTTCCATCCCTATTCACGTTTGTCTTCTGCAGCCCCGCTCCTGGCGCTTCAGCCATGAACACAGAACAGAAATATTTGTTAAGCATTTCAACCTTTTCTTTATGAGCTTCTACATATTTCTCCCCTTCACCTTTGAGTCTCACAATTCCACTTTTGCACTTCTTTCTATCACTAATATAATCTAAAAAAAAGTCTCGTCTCTCCCCATTTTACCGTGTCAGCTATTTTTTCTTAAATTTGCATCTTTGCTTTCCTGATTACACGACCAGCCTCTCTTAACTTTTCCAGATATTTTTGCCTGTTGTCCTCTTTCTGCAATCTTTTTTAGTTTATGAAATCTAACCTCTTCTTCCTTACCTTCTCAGCTACTACTTTTGAGAACCAAAGTGGCCTTCTTTTCCTCTTACTTTTACTTACTTCCTCACAAAAAGGTTTGTCGCCCTTTCAGTTTTGCCCACTGCATTTCCACTCCTTCCAGACGTTCCCATCCAGACAACAGTTCCTTGACATAATCCCCCATCCGAACAAAGTTATTTTTACTAAGCTGACCACAGATAATTAAGTTGTCCAATTGCCCCCATTTGCATTAAGATGGTTGGTAAATCGGTCGGCCTGCCTCGGATCACCCCTGGATCGGATAAGATAAGTGGGCTTAGTGAATCTAGGCCTTAGAGTAAACTTTAGGAGTACTAAAAAAAAATAATAAAAAATCTGAAATTAAGGCTGTTCTAACACTTTGAAAATAACACAAAATGAATCAACATTAGTCATTGCCTTTCTCGCTCTTCAACTGTGAATTTGCTTTTGTCCCCCATCCCCCCCTCCCCCCCCCCATTGAGCTTATTTAGATATCTTAATCTGATTGAATCTGACCTACTTGGAGTGGGTTCGCGCCGGGAAATTCTTAGAGAGAGGATTCTTGATGGAGGGTTCTTCGAGTGGGAAGACTTGTTGGGCCGACAGCCCTTTTCTGCCGACACACTCTGTTTCTTTCTTCACTGACTTGATGAAGAGAGAATAATTTTTGAAAATTGTCACAGCTTTTTATTGTACTAACAATTTATCACCTTCAACTTGTTTGACCTTCATTTGTACATTTTTTGAGAGGATTAATGTGGCAACCAACATTTTTTTGCATGTCAAAATTAATAAAATGCCCACAAGATGGCAGTGTTTTCATGGATAACATTTGTTTCCGTTCTTTACAGTGCAGGAGGAAGAGATTTGAGAAAGATATGGTCAAAGCAAATTTGATAGCTGAAGAAAAGAATGTGACTTGTGTGTGTACTTTAATTTATCTGTTTGTTTCTCCTTTCCTTGGTATCGTATAAACTTGAATATAAACCCATCCGAATATAAACAGAGATAACATCCTCTCCTTTTTTAGGGGAATCATGCTAATTCAAATATAAACCTATGGTTTATATTTGAGTATTGGGACAGGGGTGAGCCCTCCCTTCCTCGAGGTGTCCTGTCTACTGGCTCTGCAACCAGCCAGTCTGCTTCCTCTCCCCTCTCTTCCCCCCTCCTGATCTCGGTCCCACCGCAGGTATTCATTACTGCCCTGATGGCCCAATAGTGCAGGAAACTGGAACCAGAGTGATCATTCTTTCCCTTCCCTGTAGTGATCTTTGTGTCAGCCTTGCACACAGCCTCCCCCCCTTCCCATCACAAGCCTACCTTACTACCCTGGTGGTCCAATAGTGAGCAAGGGCAGGGGCAATTCTACATTCCTGCCTGTGCAGTCTCTGCCCATGTGAAGTTGCCATGGGAATTTGCAGCCACCATTTTATACTACAGAGACTGCGCGGGATCACTCCTACCCCAGTTCATCACAGTGGGCAGTAAGGCCTGAGGTGGGACCGGGAGAGGGGGTGGGCTGTGTGAGATGGCAGACAGGACACAGCGGGGAAGGAAGGGATTGATTGCTCCAGTGTCTTGCACTAGTGGACCACCAGGGCAGTAAGATAGGCCCAGGGGAGAGGCCCATGGTGGGTCTGGAAGAGGGGGCAGCTGGATGGGACTCAAATATAAATTAAGCCCCCCATTTCTAGACCATGTTTTGTCCCAAAATCTTGGTTTATATTTAAGTATATATGGTATACTCTGACTTTCAAGTTTCTCAACTTACTGCCATCTTATTTCTTCAGCTTTGTTTCCCTCTTTCCTCCATCAGTTTGGTTGTTTCTCCGCTTCTTGCCTGACAGCACTTGTTCAAAAAAGCTTAACTACTGCTTATGTCCCACGTTCTTGGAAAACTGCTTCCATTACTCCCATACTAAAAGACCATAAAATCAGCCCAGAAGAAATTTCTAATTATCGACCCATAGCTAACATTCCTTTCCTCGTGAAAATTACCGAAAGATTGGTCTTTAACCAACTTTCTGATTTTATAGAGGCTTCAAATGTTCTTCATCCGAACCAAACCGGTTTTCGGAAATTTCATAATACTGAACTCTCACTGATTGGAATGATCAACAACATCCATTTATTTTTTAGATCATCACAAATCAGTTGTTCTATTTTCACTTGATTTGTCATCAGCCTTCGACACTATCGACCATATCCTTCTACTAGAATGACTTGAATCTTTCGGCATCAGTGATCAAGTCCTGAAATGGTTCAAATCTTTTCTTTCCAATCGCTCTTCAACTGTCTATTTTAACAATGAACAATCTAAACCTTTCTCATCTACCTATGGAATTCCACAAGGTTCCACTCTCTCACCTCTTCTTTTCAATATTTTTTTGTCCCCACTTTTAAACCTGTGTCAATCTACTGGATTCACTGCCTTTGCATACGCTGATGACATCCAATTATTGCACCCTATAGATCCGGGAAACTCAGACGAAATCCAGATAATCAATAATAAACTAGACTCAATAAAAAAAATGGCTTAACACCAATAAACTAGCCTTAAACATCAAAAAAACAAAAACAATGCTATTCTCCTGGAAGAAGGACATTACATTGAACACCACCTTTATCCTAGACAATATTCCCTTAGACATCGTTTCCTCACTAAAAATCTTAGGGATTACCGTGGACGACAAGCTTTCATTTCATGAAAACATAGGGAATACAATTAAATCCTGTTTTTTTAAATTACGCATGATACGTTCTATATCCAAGTTCCTTACGCCTAAGTCCATTAATATATTGATTCTTTCGTTGATCATTTCTAAAATCTACTGTAAGTCCCTCTTTTTTAACATACCGCAAAAAAAAAAAAAGGAGGCTACAAATTATCCAAAATACTGCAATCAAACTAATCTATAATGCCAAAAAATTTGACCATGTCACTCTTCTAATGATAGATTCTCATTGGCTTCCTATAAGCCATTGAATCTCATTCAAAATATTACTTCTAGTTTTCAAATCTATAACCTATAATGAACCACAATTCATTACTAGAATGCTTACTCCATACAACGCTTCACAGACTCTCCGGTCTGCTTCAAACAATCTACTAACAGTTCCATCCTTGAAAATAATTGGAACCAGAAGACAAGACATGTTTTCAATTATTGCCCCTCTTCTGTGGAACTCTATACCCCAGTACATAAGAAATGAAAAGGACCTAATTTCTTTTTTAAAAACCTTAAAAACCTATCTTTTTAAGGATGCATTCAACCTATGACCCTAAGATTTAGAATCCTTTGTTACTTGGCTTAACATCTTATAATTCTTTTTACCCCTCCTCGTGTTAACTTTCCTTCAATGTATTTCTTCTTCTATAAAGATATTGTAACTTTTCCCTCCGATCCCCACGACTCATGTATGTTTACCCAGTAAGTTTTAATTTATAGTCATTGTATTTGTTTCCCAACTTTATTCAAATTGTACATCGCTTAGGTATTTAATAAGCGATTTATCAAGCACTAATAAAACTTGAAACTTGATATAATACCCGAGTACAACAAAGATGGCTTTTATTTGTAGCAATGTCATGCTAATGATGATGAGTAGAAAAAAAATACTGTGTTTTGGGATGGAGGACTTGTTCATCCTTTCTCTCACCTTCATCCTGTAAAACAGATTAATTAGAATTCAGCATCTTGGTGGGAAGGAATCTACCAAGAGTACATAAGCATTGCAATACTGGAGCAGACCAAAGGTCCATGAAGCACAATAACCAGCCTAGACTGAACATTCCTAGATCTGAAGAAGGGATGGGTCTCTAGAAATAGGTTACACTTATTGATCTACTATCGTAGGCCTCCAAGCTTAGCTAATGGCTTTAGATCCCATTGCGCGAAAGGTGTTGACATATAAAAGAAAACTTCCAAAATTTGGACAAGCGTTCTGATAAGTAGAAGGAATAAGTGTGTAATACCTGAAGATTGGCCTGGAGGATGGCCAATGTTATGCTGATTTTTAAAAAGGGTTCCATGAGAGATCTGGGGAGTTCAAACTGGTAAGCTCGACCTTGGTGCCGGCAAAATTAGTGCAAACAATTATATCAAAAAATAAATAAAATTGTGGAACATATAGACAAACATGATTTAATAAGATAAGTCAGCATGGGATCAGCCAAGGGAGGTCTTGCCTCATCAATTTGCTTGACTTCTTTGAAGATGTGAATAAACATGTGGATAAAGACGAGCCTGTTGATGTAGTGTATCTAGCTTTCCAGAAAGCTTTTTACAAAATTCCTCATGAGAGGTTCCTGAGAAAATTAAAGAGTTATGGGATAGGAGGCAATTTTCAATTGTAGATTAAGAATTGGTTATATCAGACAGAAAACAGAGGGTAGGGTTAAATGGCCATTTTTCTCAATGGAGGAGGGTAAATAGTGGAGTGCTGCAGGGATTTGTGGTCTGACCAGTGCTATTTAACTTTATAAATGATCTGGGAATTGGAAGAGTGAGGTGATTAAATTTCCAGATGACATTAAACTGTTCAAAGTTGTTAAAATGCATACAGACTGAAAAATTGCAGGAACACCTTAGGAAATTGGAAGACTGGGCATCTTTATGGCAGATGAGATTTAATGTGGACAAATGCAAAGTGATGCACATTGGAAAGAATAATCCAAATCATAGTTACTGGATTCTAGGATCCACCTTGAGGTCAGCGCTCAAGAAAGATCTGGGCGTCATCATGGACAATACACTGAAAACCTTTCATCCAATGTGGTGGCCTAAAAAGGAAACGATGCTAGGAATTATTAGAAAAAGAATGGTAAACAAGACTAAGAATGTTATAATGCCTCTGTGTTGCTCAATGGTGTGAGCTCACCTTGAGTATTGCATTCCTTATTTCAAAGGTTCAAAGAAGAGCGACCAAGATGTTAAAAAGGGATGGAACTCCTCTTGTATGAGAAAAGACTAAAGTGGTTAGGGCTCTTTATCTTGGAAAAGAGACGCCTGAGGGGTAGATATGATTGAAGTCTGCAGAATCTTCATTGGTGTGGAATGGGTACAAGTGAATAGATTTTTTTTTTTTTACTGCATCAAGATTTACTAAGAGTAGGGGACACTTAATGAATTTATAGAGTAATACTTTTAAAACCAATAGAAGTAAATATTTTTTTTCACTCTGAGAATAGTTAAGCTCTGGAATGCGTTGCCAGAGGATGTGGTAAGAGCAGTTAATGTAGCTGGTTTTAAAAAAAGGTTTGGACAAGTTCCTGGAGGAAAAGTCTATAGTCTGCTGTTGATACAGACATGGAGGAAGCCACTGCTTTCCCTGGATTGGTGGCATGGAATGCTGCTACTATTTGGGGTTTTGCCAGGTATTTGTGACTTGGGTAGGCCTCCATGAATACTGGATACTGGGTTAGATGGACCATTGGTCTGACCTAGTATAGCTATTCTTATGTTCTTAAAATCCATCAGAACAAAAAAGAGAAGGAAACACTGAATTTGCAAAGGAAGAGAAACTCCTCAAGGAATCGGATCAGCGGGGGAGAATCAAGAAGTGGCAAATGCAGTAATGCAGTGGAAAATACAAATTGTTAGTCCAGGAACCATTTGTGGATCAACATTGGAGAGGTGAATTGAAATCTAAGGACGAGCGATCGATAGATGCAGCCCAGGACAGTGGGTAATAGACATGATGGTTTACAGCAAACATAGAAAAAATTGGTGCAGGGGCATGTCAAGATGACGACGTGAAGCTGGTCATGGTTAGCGTGTTTTGTTTTTGAAGGGGGTTTTTTTTTCCCCTTTTCATAATGCCGTATACCAAATGTAAGAGAGTGGTTAAAATGCGTCCCCTACGCTCTAAAGCTGCTCCGTGTCTGCAGCAAACTGTAGACCCATTCGCAATCAGGACCCCCCAACAAATGAATCTGTAGGTGTCCCAGCATTAGCACAGGGGGAAGGAGACTCCTTGGCTTTGGGTTTCGATGTTATACTCTCCCCTCCAGTGTGCAATCTGCCATCCCTTCCCTTGGCTCCTGCTGCTCTAGTGGGGCTTCTTCGAGTGGAAGTCGCTTGTTCTGAAGTCTGTCGGGGGTGAGCTTGCAGTTGAGTCCATGGGACTGTTTGAAAAGCTTAATAAGCAGATAGCCATAGTTGCTGACAAGAAGTCTTCCTGGGCGGCAACATTGGAGAGCATTTGGATTGCTCTCCAGAAGCTAGATACGACCGTAGAGACAACAGCCAGAGAAATTTTGTCTCTTGTGAGTAAAGTCGATAATTTATTTAAAAGTTTGGATGGGACTAAAAAGGAATTCTCCATGCAAATAACATCTTTAAAGGAGGAAATAAGAACATTGAAATACACTTCTGTAATTAAAGACAAACCTTTTTATTGCAGTTTCCCCCTTTTAGAGGCATACATCAATTTTAATTCTTCTTTTACATATACTGCTATTAATTGGAATGATTTACCTACAGAAATAAAGACTGAAGATAGTTCTGTAGAATGTTGAAAACATTTTATATGATAAATTGTAAAGTTAGCATTTGTAGTTAAAGAATTGTAAGGATATCTTTTTTTTATCCAAGGAATTGTATTTTCCCATAGAATTATTGTGTGGGTGTGTTTTTTTTCTCATGTAAATTGCCTTGATCTAAATGGTAAAAATCGGTGAATTGAAACTGGTACAACAGACATCCATAGATTCTGTAAGAAAGAGCTAAAAATAGTTACTCATTTCATGGCTGGTTGCAAAGCACTGATGGTGGAAAAGTTTTATACAGAAAGGCACAAATTGGTACATCTCGTTCATTGGAATCTCTCTAAGCATTACAACAACAGTGCATCGGAAAAGTATTGGCATCAGTAGCATAAGAACATAAGAATTGCAGCTGCTGGGTCAGACCAGTGGTCTATCGTGCCTAGCAGTCTGCTCACACGGCGGTCCTCTGATCAAAGACCAGCACCCTAACTGAGACTAGCCCTACCTGTGTACATTCTGGTTCAGCAGTAACTTGTCTAACTTTGTCTTGAATCCCTGAGGGGTGTTTTCCCCTATGACAGACTCTGGAAGAGCGTTCCAGTTTTCTACTACTCTGGGTGAAGAAGAACTTCCTTACGTGCGTATAGAATCTATCCCCTTTCAATTTTAGAGAGTGCCCTCTCGTTCTCCCTTCCTTGGAGAGGGTGAACAACCCTGTCCTATCTACTAAGTCTATTCCCTTCAGTACCTTGAATGTTTTGATCATGTCCCCTCTCAATCTCCTCTGTTCGAGGGAGAAAAGGCCCAGTTTCTCTAATCTTTCACTGTACGGCAACTCCTCCAACCCCTTAACCATCTTAGTCGCTCTTCTCTGGACCCTTTCGAGTAGTACCATGTCCTTCTTCATGTATGGCGACCAGTGCTGGAAGCAGTACTCCAGGTGAGGGCGCACTATGGCCCAGTACAGCGGCATGATAACCTCCGATCTTTTCGTGATCCTTTCTTTATCATTTCTAGCATTCTGTTCGCCATTTTCGCCACCAACAAGCCTAAGAGAACTGTGGAAAACAAAGATGTTGTGATTAACTGGGACATCTCCTTCCCAAGTGATAAAAGGCTGGATGCCAGAAAACCAAATATAGTAGTAAAAGAGAAAAACACCAGAATGGCATTGATTAAACTAAATTAAACTAAACCTTAAGTTTGTATACCGCATCATCTCCACAGAAGTAGAGCTCGGCACGGTTTACAAGAATTGATATAGAAAGGAACTACAATGAAAAGTAGAAGGACTTAGTAAAGAGAAGTTTAGAGGGACTTAGTATATCAAAGAGGGAGGGGTCATTACATTTTAGAGAAAAGCCAAGTTTTCAAATATTTTCAGAAGAGTTGGAGGGATCCTGAAGAAGAGGGAAGTCCCTAATTTTTCTGCATGGGATATGCCTTTTAAAGAGGGGAAGGATAGTTTGAATTTTTGAGTGGATCTGGTGGTGTTGGGATTAGAGGAGTTCCAAGATAGTGGAAAAAGGGGAGGCAGGATGCCGTGTAGAGACTTGAAGGTTAGGCAGGCGCATTTGTAGTGAACCCTAAGGATTATTGGGAACCAGTGAAGCTTAGACAGAAGCGGGGAGACGTGGTCAAATTTGCTTTTTGCGAAGATTAGTTTAGCCGTGGTGTTCTGAATCCACTGGAGTCTAATGAAGGCTTTTCTTTGTTAGGCTTAAGTAGATGGAGTTACAGTAATCCAGTCTGGAAAGAATGATGGATTGTACGAGGACAGCAAAGTGTTGATGGAAGCAGGATCTCACTTTCCTTAACTTGTGAAAATTGAAAAAGCATTTTTTTACTAAGGAGTTAAGGTGATCGTTGAAGGACAGTGTAGAATCAATGATGATGCCCAGAACTTTACTTGAGTGCTCAAGCTGCAATGTGGTGCCAGAGGATAGTGGGATGAGGGTGGGTAGCTGATCTAATTTTGGGCCGAGCCAAAGTAGTTTTGTTTTGGTCTCGTTTAGTTTCATTTGTACGGTGAGGGCCCAGGATTGGAGGTTCGATCTACATGAAGAGATGTTTTCAGAGAGATTGATGAGGTTAGAGTCGGTCTCGAGGAGGACAAGGATGTCATCGGCGTAAGTGTAAAGTGTTTCCAAGGGGGACAGTTGGAGGAGTTTCAGGGAGGACATATAAACATTGAAAAGAATTGGGGATAGAGGTGAACCCTGAGGAACTCCACAAATCGGTTTCCACGGGAGGGATGAGGAGCCATTCATGTTAACGAAGTAGGAGCGGGAACGTTGTTTGTACCAAGAAATTATTCAAATTACATGGAGAGAAGGAAAATCCTCAAATTCAAAAAAATACAGTTGGAAACTAACAAAATGTGGCAGAAAGACACACAAATATTTACCATCATGTTGGGAGTTTGATTAAAAAGAACTTCCAAGTGCACCTGGGTAAATTGCCTGTTTAAATTACGTCTTATGAACGCCAGAAAGAAGCTCTTTGGCACAGCAGAAGTACAACTGCGAGCATTCTCAGTAAATTTGAGAGACTTGTACCCCCAGACAGATCAAAAGTCTATTAAGAACAGTATCTTTATTTTCTAATGATGGCCAATTAAGGTCACAAGTACCTGGCAAGATCCCAAAAGAGTAAAACAAATTTTATGCTGCTTATCCCCAGAATAAGCAGTGGATTTCTTCAAGTCCATTTTAGGAAGTTGTCCAGTTTTTATAAGTAGAGACCAGCGGAGTTTTGGCTTTGGCACCATAACTGAATTCAAGAAAGCTTGGGACAAGTACATTGGATCTCTAAGGGAGAGGAGATGATGGTAGATGGCATGGTTAGGCAGACTAGAAAGACCATATGGTTTTTGTCTGTCTTCATTTTTTATGTTTCTTAATAATTTTATTTGATAACATAATACACTTGTCTTTAGTTTCTATCATTCCAATCTGTTGTATTTTATCTGCATTGTATGTACTAGCTCAGCTTGTTGTGAACCGCCTAGAACTTTTTTGGTATGGCGGTATATAAGAATAAAATTATTATTATTAAAGTTTTATTATAAATCAAATTATTCCCCTCCCCTCTTTTCAACATTGTTATATCAAAATGACTAAATGAGGAACCTGACCTCTGATAGCCTCCATGATGCTGCTATTACTATTACTATTACTTATTTCTTTTTTTTTTTTTTTTTTTATAAATTTGAATAATTACAATATCCAATAATATAAAGAAAAAAAGGATCTCATAAAAAAATACATAATCAATACATAATTCCTTTTTAAGCCCACATAAATGGGGAGACATAATACAATTTCACAAACAAATTATAAGAAAAGATAAAGGAAATAATTCTCAATTCACCCTCGCGAATCTTAAACCTTCCTTTTATAGGGATTCTTATTTTTCTTTCCTCTTATTTCTCAGCAGTGAAACTTAAAGGAAAATTTAACTCATTTCTACTATTAATTATTTCTCTAGCGCTACCAGATGCACGCAGCGCTGTACAGAGTCACAAAGAGTAAGAAAACAGTCCCTGCTCGAAAGAGCTTACAATCTAAACAGGCAAGACAGACAAACAAGATGTCATGGATACATGCTAAAGAAGCTTCCCCTCTTCTTGCCCCTTCCTACTTAAAACCCCCATCTCTTCCCCCTCAATGCACATGTTAATACATAGGCCTGGAATCATCCAGAAGGAATCTTGAGGTATGCATAGGAAAGTCATCCATCCGATACAGGATTTGTCCTTATCGCAAGAGACTAAATTTAAGAGCCTCAGCCTGAATAAAGGTGTAGTTGTTTAAAGCAAAACACACATTATTAATTTCTATCAATAAGAGTTCTTGCAATCTGTTACACTAATGCCAGTGGGATGGTGGCTCCCCTGGGTCCAATATTGCAAGATACATTTTTTAAATCCAATATACAGGATTTTATTATCTGTATTCTATTTACTTTTCCCTGAACTCCCAAAGAGGACTTGACTCAAAAGAATTCTTTCAGAGTTGAATATAATGGCTATTGAATAATATGTTCTAAATATCTAATTATGGCCCACAAGACATTCTTGATATTGATGCAAACCCCAGAATGCATGAAAGACGGCATTAGGATCTCCATGACATTTCAAGCAAAGAGGAGATTCTACCTCATTCATTTTATATAACCTTGCTAGGAGCTACGTATAGCGAACTAAATTGGTGTTTTTAGTTCAACACTGTTCACCCAGCAAGGTATATCCTAGATCAGCCTCAGTAAATCTCATGGGACAATAGTCTGGTGTAAGTCCTTCAGTCCACCTTGTAAATTGATCAACTCTTTATCAGGTTGAAATTCCCAGTAATTTCATATACATTAGAAATAGGTTTGTCCAAGGGCAAGACAAAAAACTTTTCTCGATTTAGATTGCCACAGTTTTTATCTGTCTGTTATCCAGGTGGTATATGTCAGTGGTTCCCAACCCTGTCCTGGAGGACCACCAGCCATTCAGGTTTTCAGGATAGCCCTAATTAATATGCACGGAGGAGATTTGCTTGCCTTTCACCTCCATTATATGCAAATCTCTCTCATGCATATTCATTAGGGTTATCCCTAAAACCCGACTAGCTGGTAGTCCTCCAGGACAGGGTTGGGAAACACTTGTGTATGTAATGTGAGACCTGCTGATAACGAATCTATTTGCCGAGTCTAATATTTCCCCAAATACCTATAATATTTGTCTCCCTCATTAATAATGTTCTATAAATTAATACCTTGTTCTCTCCAAGTTATCACTTTTGGGATAAGTAAACCATATGGAAAATCTGCATTTCCTTGTATTTGAAATACTGTATTCTAGTACAGTGTTTTTCAACCTTTTTACACCTATGGACCGGCAGAAATAAAAGAATTATTCTGTGGACCGTCATCAGTCCATGGACTGGCGGTTGAAGAACACTGGGCTAAGTCGTGGGCCAGACCCCGCCCATCTCTACCCAATCTCCACCCCAGAACCCGCCCCCACAATAGTACTAATTGCACCTTGCACATCCCGTGCTTCATCTGGAAGCCTTCCCTCTGACGTTGCAACGTCAGAGAGAAGGCTTCCGGTTCAGGCGCAGGATGCCCACAGGAGCCACTGCCCGTGGCTTTGTGCACTGAATCAGTTAGGAAGAGGGAGCTGGCTCGAAGATAACGCCGCATTGATTGCACCGTAGACCGTCGGTTGAAGAAACACTGTTTTGGGCCTGATGCACGTGCTGGCCCTGTGGACCGGCAGGAAATTTCTGTGGACTGGCACTGGTCCATAGACCGGTGGTTGAAGAACACTGTTCTAGTACACCCAGAACCAAAAGTCCAAAGCTTAGCTATATCCTTCCAGAAAGTCTTAATAGGATGAACTTTATTGCTAGCTCTCGGATATTTAAGGAGGGTCAGAATTTTTGCATGTAGATAAAACAGATGCCAAGGGTGAAACAGTGCCTTTTCCATTGTCAGGTGACGTTTTGTGGTTTATAAACATGTCACTGGAATATAATCCTCCTTATTTAATAAACAATCACTCAAGGGTCTAATCAAATAAGCCATATGTTTTGACAACAGGCAAGCCCAGGTCTCTTCCCCCCCCTCCACCCCAACCCCCACACACAGTTCCAGCTTCCTTTTAAATACGTAAACTTAATATTGGCTTTCTTCCCTTCCTAAAAGAAGCAGACCACTTCTCTATTAAGGCTTCTATTGTTGAGGTTTTTTGTTTTAAGTACAGCAGGCGTGTCTGCAATAGATGTAGCCATTTGGGGAAGATAATCATATAGAATAGATTTATTGTACCCATTAAGGACAAAAGGAGTCCAGACTAGTTTTGTAAGCTATATTCTTCATTGAATTCAGCAGTTTTGGAAACATTTAGATGATACAGGCGAGAGCTGTGTACCATGGTAAGTAAAGGAGTTCATTTTAACTGACATTCCAACATCTTCCTTTTCAAGATTTGTGTCTGCAAGGCCAATACCTCTGATTTAGAATGATTCAGTCTAAAACCTGTAAATTTACAGAATTCTCTGAAATTCTCTAAAAGCACTGGGGGAGAGAGCTTTTAAAATGTTAAGTCCAATAAAAAAAAGCTATAATTTTTCTCTCTCTCTTTTTTTTTTTTCTATTTATTACCTTTAAAAGTGGATTTGCATGTCTACCACACCAATATTCTAGAAAAGGATAACTTCAAAATTCAAGGACTTGGAAGATTTGGGAAAAGTTATAATTTGTAAACTGCTTTGATTTTATTTCCTGGTGCGGCAAATGTGACTAAGCCCATAGAAATTGAATGGGTTTCATTGCATTTGTCACATGGGAAACACTACCGCAGCTTTGTAAAAGGAGCCCTTAGTGTTCATCTGCATCTCAATCTGTGTATGTTAATTTCAATTAAGTGAAACAATTTTCTGACAAAACTTAAAAATTAGCATCCCATTCTTTACAAACTTAGGATTATTCTGTTGCAAGCCCAGTGGCTCTTAACCTTATTTTATTGTTAACATAAGAACATAAAAATAGCCTTACTGGGTCAGACCAATGGTCCATCAAGCCCAGTAGCCCTGTTCTCATGGTGGCCAATCCAGATTACTAGTACCTGGCCAAAACCCAAGGAGTAGCAATATTCCATGCTACTGATCCAGGGCAAGCAGTGACTTTCCCCCATGTCTTTCTTAATAACAGACTATGGACTTTTCCTCCAGGAACTTGTCCAAACCTTTCTTAAAACCAGCTACGCTATGGTTTTTTTGTTTTTTTTTTGGGGGGGGTGGTTGGTTTTTTTTAAAATTCAGTTTTTAACAGGTGCAACTGAGTCAAGAACCATACATAACATTAAAAGGAAATAAAATAAAAAATGAGATAATATTTAAAAGGAGAATAGGCACAAATCAAATCCAAAACAAGAGCTACATATTCATTGTCTAAAGTAGAAAGGAATTCTAGTCCTTATCAAATTTTGCCTTATTTTTCAGTTCAGATGTTAATTTTTCCATCTTGTAACTCATTGAAACCTTATCAAGCCATCCTGCAATAGATGGTAAGGAAGAATGTCTCTGTGCCAAGCTCCTGCATTCCTAGAAAGGCTTCTAATCCCTTATATTCCTACAAAATCTTTAAGATCTGAGGAAAAATCTTTCCTCGTAGTCCCTTCATTAAGATTCATTTATTGAAGGAGGACACAATCTTTTCTGTCACGGCCCCTCAAATCTAGAACTTGCTTCCAATCTATATAAGGGGAAAAAAATTGCTTAATAAGTTCAAAAGTCTTTTGAAAAGCTGGCTTTTTAAGGACACTTTTAACTGAGTTGTCTGTATTCTATACAATCAGGATACTTTACAGGATAATTTATTGTAATATGCTCTGTAAAGTTTGTAGGGCATATTGGTGAAAAAGCATAATGTAATTTAATTGTTAGATATTTTTTGTATCTCTCAAGGACTGGCTGGCAGCAATAGAAGAACACTCTGCATATAGCACACATTACTGCACTCAAGATCAACTGAGTGATGAAGAAGAGGATGACATGGTGGTGATTGGAGAGTTGCAAGAATCTTTGGAGGTAAATTGGTATGGCAAAATTTCCCTGTTCCTTAGTTTATCGGTTATATCTGATGTTCCATGTCAGAAAATATAGATGTGGTTATTAGAAGATGAAGTTAGACAAGTTCCTGCTAGACCAGAACGTACGCAGGTAAGACTAGACTCAGTTAGGGCTCTGGTCCTTTACCTAAGGGCCACCATGGGAGCAGACTGCTGGGCACGATGGACCATTGGTCTGACCCAGCAGTGGCATTTCTTATGTTATGTAATCATCTCCTATAAAATTGGATGCTCAAAGGTCAAGTAGTGGTCATATGAAGCTGGAGGGAGGGAAACACAGAGGAAATACATAGAAACATTGAATATGTTTGCAGAAGATAAGCTTGTGATCCACCTAGTCTTCTTAGGTCCATTTCTACTTAAATGTCATTGGACATTCTTTCTCTTTCGTCAGACTTTATAATCGGGCAACCTTTATGCCTGTCCTATGACATCTTGAATTCTGTTTCTTTTTGTCTTTACAACATCCCTATAAAGTCAGTTCATGCACCTACCAAGCTTTTTGTGAAGAAATGTTTTCTCATTTTAGGCTCCTTTACGAAACTGTAGTAGAGCTCTGATGCTCAGAGGAATTCTATGAGCGTTGAAGCATTTACCTCGCTGGCCCATAGTAGAAACTTCTACCAAAGCTCTACTGAAGCTTTTTTAAAAGCCAGCAATTGTTCCTAAGTCTACCCTCTTGAAACCTCATATAACTTCCTTGTTCTAGACCAGGGATCTCAAAGTCCGCAATCCAGTTGGGTTTTCAGGATTTCTCCAATGAATATGCATTGAAAGCAGTGCATGCACATAGATCTCATGCATACTCATTGGGGAAATCCTGAAAACCCGACTGGATTGTGGCCCTCAAAGAGGGACTTTGAGACCCCTGTTCTAGACCATTTATTCTTTTCTTATCTTTATCTCTGGGGTAGACATATTTATGTATTGGGATTTATTAACTGTCTTTATAAAGAGATTCACTCAAGGTGGTGTACAGCAAGTACAGTTTAACATAAAAAACTTACAATTTTGTTAACAGCATAACAGTAGTAAAAAGACAAGTATAAACATAATTACAATGAATGAGGTAAACTAAAAATCGGTGACTTGAAACTTAACAGGACTATTGTGAAATAGTTTCAAAAATATACTAAACAGAACTGAAATTCAAATAGCAGAGATAAAATACAATAATAATAATAACTATTCTTCTATACCGCCACAATCTTGCGACTTCTAGGCGGTTTACAATCAAGAGTGCTGGACATTCAGTGAAATACAATAAGTAGATATTCAGAGGAAATACAGAGATCAGAGACCTCAGGAGTGTCAGCATAATAGTTATGAAATACCTATTTAGTACACATTAGAACATTTAAACAACATAAATGTGTCGCTACTGCTTTTCTATAATACAGCTTTTCATTTAGCCGAGGGACCAAGTGCAGATATTAGATGAGGGCAAGATAGGTGGCACAGAATCCGCTGGGATAAACAAAGAAGGTGGCTAAACTAAAGGCAAGTTGATTATACAGTTAAACAAGATACAGTGGTGCCTCACACAACGAACTTAATTGGTTCCAGGAGCAAGTTTGTTATGTGAAACGTTCGTTATGTGAAACGCGTTTTCCCATAGGAATACATGTAAAAAAAAATAATTCGTTCTGCAGCATAAAATATGCTAAGATGACATAAAAAAAGATAAATTTTTGGTTATTATTTTTATTTAGATACATCTAAAAACATAATTGTTTTTTAAAACAACACACATTTTTTAAATTTAAAGACAGACTAAGTAGAGTCTAATTTTACAGTGAGAGGGCAGAGTCTCAGCGGCAAAAACTGGGACTTAACTGTTCATTTTTTTTTTTTTCTACCGTGTTTCCCCGATGATAAGGCAGGGCCATCAAATAAGACAGCCCCCCCTTTTTAGAAAAAAATGTAAAATAAGGCACCCCCCCCGCAAATAAGCCACCCACCGATACCTGCGCTTACCCGAATCGGGTGGTACGGTGGGTGACTCCGTGTGGTCCTTGGCACCCCCGACACGATCGGGGCAAGAGGGAGCTCAAGCCCTCTTGCCCCCCCGACTCCCCGACACGATCGGGGCAAGAGGGAGCCCAAGCCCTCTTGCCCCCCGACTCCCCGACACGATCGGGGCAAGAGGGAGCCCAAGCCCTCTTGCCCCCCCGACTCCCCGACACGATCGGGGCAAGAGGGAGCCCAAGCCCTCTTGCCCCGCCGATTCCCCAACTCCCCGACAATATCGGGCCAGGAGGGAGCCCAAGTCCTCCTGGCCACGGCGACCCCCTAACCCCACCCTGCACTACATTACGGGCAGGAGGGATCCCAGGCCCTCCTGCCCTCGACGCAAACCCCCCTCCCCCCAACGACCGCCCCCCCCAAGAGCCTCCGACCGCCCCCCCAGCCGACCCGCGACCCCCCTGGCCGACCCCCACGACACCCCCAACCCCCTTCCCCGTACCTTTCTGTAGTTGGCCGGACAGACGGGAGCCAAACCCGCCTGTCCGGCAGGCAGCCAACGACGGAATGAGGCCGGATTGGCCCATCCGTCCCAAAGCTCCGCCTACTGGTGGGGCCTAAGGCGCCTGGGCCAATCAGAATAGGCCCGGGAGCCTTAGGTCCCTCCTGGGGGCAGGGCCTGAGGCACATGGTCGGGTTGGGCCCATGTGCCTCAGGCCCCGCCCCCAGGAGGGACCTAAGGCTCCCGGGCCTATTCTGATTGGCCCAGGCGCCTTAGGCCCCACCAGTAGGCGGAGCTTTGGGACGGATGGGCCAATCCGGCCTCATTCCGTCGTTGGCTGCCTGCCGGACAGGCGGGTTTGGCTCCCGTCTGTCCGGCCAACTACAGAAAGGTACGGGGAAGGGGGTTGGGGGTGTCGTGGGGGTCGGCCAGGGGGGTCGCGGGTCGGCTGGGGGGCGGTCGGAGGTTCTTGGGGGGGGGGGCGGTCGTTGGGGGGGGGGGGGTTTGCGTCGAGGGCAGGAGGGCCTGGGATCCCTCCTGCCCGTAATGTAGTGCAGGGTGGGGTTAGGGGGTCGCCGTGGCCAGGAGGACTTGGGCTCCCTCCTGGCCCGATCGTGTCGGGGAGTCGGGGGGGCAAGAGGGCTTGAGCTCCCTCTTGCCCCGATCGTGTCGGGGAGTCGGGGGGGCAAGAGGGCTTGGGCTCCCTCTTGCCCCGATCGTGTCGGGGAGTCGGGGGGGCAAGAGGGCTTGAGCTCCCTCTTGCCCCGATCGTGTCGGGGAGTCGGGGGGGCAAGAGGGCTTGAGCTCCCTCTTGCCCCGATCGTGTCGGGGAGTCGGGGGGGCAAGAGGGCTTGGGCTCCCTCTTGCCCCGATCGTGTCGGGGAGTCGGGGGGGCAAGAGGGCTTGGGCTCCCTCTTGCCCCGATCGTGTCGGGGAGTCGGGGGGGGGGGGGCAAGAGGGAGCCAGGCGGAGAGAGGGCAGTTAAGCGCAGTGCCTGCGCGGAAGGATGCAGCTCGGGCGACTTCGTTGTGTGAAACGAAGTTCGTTGTACGAATCAAGACATAAAGTTCGTTGTGCGCAGCGTTCGCTGTGCGAGGCGTCCGTTATGCGAGGCACCACTGTATAAGGAACTGATGCAAGTTAGTATGTGTAGCAAGCTAGTCCAGGCAGTGTGAGTCTGCATCAGCTCCAACTAATTCAGAATGCTGAAAGAAGTGTGACCACCCTACACACTTCCTGCATAAACCACACTGGCTACCAGCACTTTACAGGGCTAAATTTAAAACTCTTGTATTTGATTTTCAAGGTCCTCAACCAAAACGGGCCACATTTTTGAAGTCCTCTCAAGGAGCATCACTACCTGTACCCTCATCTAAAGAAATTGAATGATGCGATACCTAGCAGCAAGCATTCTCAGGAGTAGCCCCACACCTATGTATTAAAAGCTTGGGAGAAGAACTAGGCTTTCACCTGCTTCCTGAAGTAGAGGTAGTCTCAAGATAGCCCCTCTGGGAGTAAATTTCAGGGTGTGGGGCTACTCCTGAGAATGCTTGCTGCTAGGTATCGCATCATTCAATTTCTTTAGATGAGGGTACAGGTAGTGATGCTCCTTCAAAAATGTGGCTCATTTTGTCTGAGAACCTTGAAAATCAAACAGAGTTTTAAATTTAGCCCTGTAAGGTGCTGGTAGCCAATGTGGTTTATGCAGGAAGTGTGTAAGGTGGTCACACTTCTTTCAGCATTCTGAATTAGTTGGAGCTGATGCAGACTCTTTTCGGTTAGACTAAAGTACAGGGCATGATAGTCGGGATATTATCGAGGACTGTAGTCAGTCGTGATATTATCATAGGACTGTGGTCAGACTTGTCTTTTCAATATATGGAGAGAAATTTCATAGCTTCTGTAGATAAGAGACAATATTTAAAGGCTGTTTGAATTTGCGGGATCAGACTGAGTGATGAGTCTAGCAGTATCCCAAGATTCCTGATCTGTGATTTTAAGGGGAGTTCATGCTTCCCAAAAGGTATTTTGAAGTCAGGTATTTGTCCACTTGTGTTAAGAACCCAAAGAATCTGTTTTTCTTGGGTTCTTTTCCTTAAGATTTTTGGTGTACACCTTGTGCCATTTTGGAAGCTTTTTTGTAAATTGCCTCTATTTGATTTTTTTAATATCCATTTGAAGATAATGGCAGTATTCTAGGTGAGGCCTCATAAGACTTATAGAGAGGCATTATCTTCTATTTATACCTCTCCTAGCCACCCTTTTAACTGTCTGGCTCTAGCCACTGCTTTATGATCCTGTGTAACTATTTGAAATCATAAGATACTATCATCCCAGGTCTTTTTTGTAGTTAGTGCATAACAGTATCTCATCTATCTTTTATCACTCCCTTTGATCTCTACACCCCAAATGCTTGATTCTGTATTTTTTGAGCGTTAACTTGCAAGCATTTGCCAACTCTTTTCTTAGGTCACAGTTAATTCTGCCTTTTTTCACAGGGGAGAAAGACTGTGTAGAACAGTGTTTCTCAAGTTGGTCCTGGAGTACCCCCTTGCCAGTCAGGTGTTCAGGATATTCACAATGAATATGCATGGAAAAGATTTGCATACAATGTAGGCAACCCAAATTCATGCCTATTCATTGTGGATATCCTAAAAACCTGATGGCAAGGGGGTTATTCCAGGACCAACTTGAGAGATACTAGTGTAGAAGAACTTGCTGTTCTCTGCAAGAGACATAATTTTTCTTCTAAGACCCCCAGCAGAAATTTAAAACAGCTGGTCATAGGACCAATTCTTAAAGCAATCTATTAACCTTACCATTTTCAGAGTGAACTCTGATTACTACCAGTCTTACCATCTTGGTGGTCTACCCTCAGGCTGTTAAGTTAAGCTGCTGACAGCCATGCACTAAATTAAGATTGATTATTCAATACCAGGCCATGTCTGACCTATGACATTGAATGTCCAGATAACTGTTGATCAACCGGAAATTAACAGGTCACTGGCTAATATTCAGACCAGTGCCCAGTTAGCCTAGTGGATAAAGTTAGGATAGCCTTTTTACTGCCCCAAGTTTATCCACTTAACTGCTTGGCAGGCTGAAATATCACTGCTAACCAGTAGAGGTGGTGGAGATGAAGACTTTGTCTAAGTTCAAGAAAACGGTGGGACAGGCACATGGGATCTCTTAGGGAGGGGAGAAGATAATTGCTGAGGATGAGCAGACTAGATGGGCCATTTGGCCTTTATCTGCCTTTATGTTTCTAAATGCTGGCTGTAGCTCTGGATCACCTCAGCACTAACTATGCTGTGTCTGGGGGATTACAAGCAATATTCAGCAGTGCTACCAGCTTAAGTGTCACTGAATGTTGCCAGTAGGGTTTAACCAGACAGGAGATACCCCTACCTGTTTAAATATACATTGGCCATCAGTATATTGCATTTTGATCCCTTCAGTGATGTATGTGTTGCCTAAGTGGTTAATTTTTGTAGACTGTTTCGGATTTTTCTTTGAAAATAATGTGTGGTCAACCTTTCTGTTACTAAGGGGCTCAGTGTTGAAAGCCAAAATAAAGGAAAGCTGATAAGCTAGTGTGTAGTATTGGTAAGCTGTTGTGGTCCATGATTTAACTACTGAGCAGAAGGAAACAGTGATTTCAAAGCATGTTATCAGCCAGACTGTACAGTTCTTGAATATCTATGACATGTATTCAAATCATTAGATTGTTGGCATCTCGGAATATTTTTCCTTAATTTGTCAGTGCTAATCTTAAATGATCAACAGCCAATTCTGTTACATCCCTTCCAGATTCTATACACTAGGGGTTCATAATCGAAAGAGAAAAACATCCAAAAACCAGCCTAAGTTGGCACTTGGATGAACATTTCTCAAAAACGTCCAAGTGCCGATAATAAAACCGGATTTTGGACGTATTTCTAAACGACTTAGGCCTTCATAGTGCTGCTGAATGACCAAAGCTAAACGGGGCGTTTCGGGAGGCGTGTCGAGGGCGGGAGTTAGGCAGGACATGGGCCGGCTTAGACTTAGTCATACAGCATGTATAATCAAAAGTTATACAGCCCACGATCGACGGAACTTGGACGTTGTGACTTAGACCATGTAAAACATGGTCTAAGTCACAAAAACCCACCTAAAGTCACCAGATAAGCATTGCAAACACATAAAACAGGCCCCCACACACAACCCCAGTGATCACCGACCCCCCTCACCCCCATAAAAATTTTAATCACAACTTTAAAATTTAGCTTCCAGACCATCATCACCTGGCCACCTGGCATAGGAAAGCCTAGTCATGCTGCATAAACCATCTTGGGGTTGGGTTAGGGACCCATGCCCATATGCCCCTGTAATCACTGCATTGATATTGAAACATGTGCACTCCCCCTATACACTCCCAAAACCCTTTTGTACTGACATATAAGTGGCTCCTGCAGCCATAAGGGCTATTGGGGTGGTAGATAAGTGGGTCTAGGGGATTCTGGAGGTGGTTTGTGGGGGGGGGGGGCTCACTGTAACCTATAAGGGAGCTGTAGGGAGGAGAAGCTATGGCACCCTTTTTGTGAAGTTCACAGCGGTGCCCTGTAAGGTACCCCACTATTTAGGTGGCATGTCTGGGTGTGCAGTGCATCACTTTGCAGACCCCTCCCATGTCCAACAGGGCTTGCTCTAGGCATTTTGAACTTGGATGGAAAGTTGGACGAAAATGTGGTAGAAAGATGGACGATTTAGTGGCTTGGACGATCAGATCGGCAGGACGTAAAATTAGACAATTTTCAAAACAAAAAAAAAGTTGGACGTATCTTTCGAAAATGTGTCTTAAGCTCTTAACTTTGGACGACTTGCGAGATGGACGTAAACGGACTTAGACGTCCCTTTCGATTATGCCCCTCTAGGTGTTCAATCCCAACCTGCATACCGGGAGTTGCAGAAATCCACAAACCTTTATGAGCACATGCTCCACTCCCTTAGTCTGAGAGCTAGTAAACATATCCAGTTACAATTTCTGCAAGCAATCCGTGCAGAAGTCTCTGGCAGTTGCTCTGCTTTTTCTTATGGGGGTTTTTTTTTAAAATTTATTTTTTTGCTTAAAGTTCATTTCTTGGTGGCTTCAGTGCCTTGAGACCCCTTCACAGTGGTCCCCTGTCGGAGAATGTGGTGAAATCAGCATAGCAGGGTTTGAAAAGGTTTAGATAATTTTCTAAAAGAGAAGTCCATAGGCCATTATTGAGATGGCTTAGGGAAGTTCACCGTTTATTCGTAGGATAAGCAGCATGAAATCTGTTTACTCATTGGGATCTTGCTAGGTACCTGTGACCTAGGTTAGCTCCTGTTGGAAACAGGATACCTAGGCTTGATGGATCTTTAGTCTGTCCCAGTATGGCAATTTTTATGTTCTTATTTTTGAGCTCTTTCAGGCCCCTGAGGTGAATACCATCCAGTCCTAAGGATTTATTGCTCTTCAATTTGTCAATTGCATTTATTATATCTTGATAGCAATATGCTTTAATTTCTCAGAATCATCACCATTAAAGAATACTTCCATTTTGAATATGCCCCCCTATATCATTTTTGGTAAAAACCAAGGTAAAAATAATTTTATCTCTTCATCCTATAATTTGGCACCAATGCCAAGATTCTATAAACAGCACCTGAGGTTAGGCGCCTAGATCAGGGTACTTAGTTGATCCAGGCACCTAACAATTATTTAAAAGCTTAATCGGTGCCAATAATGAGCATTTATGAGTGAAGAGTATGGAGAGGGATGCTTGGAATGAATAAATGATCAAAATAAAAAGGAGTGTGAAATTGTCAGATGAAGACGAGAAGCAAAATTTTGTAGGTGAGTCTATGGGTTATAGGGAGCCAGTCCAGGGGTTCTCTTGCTGGGACTGGTATGCCCATCCCATATTTGGAAAATTAAAATTTCTACTTCATTGCAGTCTTAAAAATTCTTCATTCATGTTTGTTTGTTTTTTTTTTGCTGTAATGTCCAGTATGTATTATATCAGTGTAAACGAGAGTTTTCATTCTCTTCTCTTTAAGAGAAGTATTATGTGTTGCTTCACATAAGCAATAAGTAAAAGGAAGTAGTACTCCTATCTCCTTTGCTAACAAGAAGTGAAATTCATTTTAGAAATGTCTTATATGAGGTTTATTTCTTAAGCAGGTTGTGCTGTCGGCCAAATTAGAGGTAATTGGGGAAGCTTTAGATAGTATAACAAATGGTTCCAGACCTGGAGTTTCTTGGTTTTAGGGTTAAACTTTTAGGATCAGTTAAAAAAATAAAAGTACAGAAATCCCACATATCCATCTTATACAATTCTTAAATGGCATATTATAGTCTAGAAATGTAACTTCCTTGAGGACATTGAATTAAGGGTACGCAGCACAGATGGTAGCACGCTGCTGACGAAGAAAAGCAACAGTTAAGTCAGGAACGGAGGGGGGGGGGAAGTAAATACATGCTGCAAAACAAAAACAGGTGTGAATGATTGCTTATTTTCCCAGGATATGTGCTACTTTATGTAATGCACACTATACATTTAATATGATTGCCCAGTTATGTAATAGCATTGTCTGCAAGGTTAAATGGGGTGGTGGATTTTGGTTTTGCTTCTTTAATAGACTGGACATGGCTGTAGTGCACTGAGTCAGAAGCTTAGGCACTAGTATTACATGCTCCATTTGTTTTGGCAGTAGCTTGAATTTCTGCAGGGATTAATTACAAGCATGAATGCTGCAATTTTCCTTCATTACAAAAATTATATATAATGCCACAGCTCTAGCCCAGTTTTTAAGAGGCACAGGATGGCAACTCACTAGAATGAATTCTAGCTATTAGGCTTCCCTCTAAAACTTAATTTAATCCATGGTTGCTGAAAAATTAATGCTGAGAGATCTGAGAGAATAGACTATTGCACCTTGAAATAGATGAAAACTGAGGTAGAACAGGAAATACATATGGCGCGTCTTCCTGCTTACTTAACCAGCCCCTTTAAAACTCTTGACATATGAACCAACTGCTGTTTTTAAAAACCGTGATCAGAACTGCTGTCAGGCAGGAGATTGGGATTCCATTACCGAGCCCATCTTCTGCTTCTGAGCTGTCAAAAGCTGTGGATGTTGTAGAAACAGCATTTATAACCCCTGAGCAAAAGTTGATGAGGAATGGGGTATGGTGGCTGAACTCCCCAGTTGACCAAGATGCAAGGGTCATTGTTGTAATAGCTAGATTACATTGGAGTGGAAACAAGTTATTTTCAGGTGAAGGTTTGTGGTGCTGTAAGAGGCAAGAGAGATCAATTTTCAATTGAATTAGATATCTTTCTCACCCACCCCACTCTACTTTTAAAACAAAATAGAAGGAAATTCTCTGATCCCTGCATCTCCCCTCCCAAGAAGCTCTGCAATTGAATATCTAGTTTAAAAGGTGTTGTGTTTTTTTTTAACAATTTTGATTTCTATATCCTAAAATCAAAACTCATGCCATGTTAGATTGAGTTAACCTGTGGGAATGGTAATTGAATATAACTATCCTAAAGCTTGAGTAAAGAGATCAAAATAGAACTGTTTTGCCACTCAAAGTATTTTGTGATCTTTGATTAAAGAATTGGTGAGATCAGTGTTGGAACTTGATGTTCCAAAATCTGTATTCTTGCTGCCACTTGTTTTACATAACATAACACTTTTTATCCCAGGACAAGCAGGCAGGTATTCTCACTAGTGGGTGATGTCATCAGACAGAGCCCCGGCACGGACGTCTCACAAGCACGTGTTGCTTGTAGAAACTTAAAAGTTTCTAGATGCCCGCACCGCGCATGCGCCGGTGCCTTCCCGCCCGGAGATACGGGCGTGTCTCCTCAGTTCTTTTCTTTCCGCGGAGCTGAGAAGTTCAACTTCATCATGCGCTAGCTGAATTCAGTTAAATTTGCCTTCCTTGTCCGCGTTTTCGCTTTCTTTTAATTAACAGTTAACAGTACATTTCTTTTTCATTTAAAAAAAAAAAGATTATTTCCTCCGGCGGGTCGAACGGCTCAGGCCCACAGGCTTCGACCTCGCGGCGGAGATTTTCCGGCCTATGTCCCGGCCAATCACCGGGTTTAAAAAGTGCAGCAAGTGCCAACGCGCGATTTCACTCACGGACCCTCACCGGCGCTGTTTGCAGTGTTTGGGTCCTGACCACATTCCGAAATCGTGCAGGCCTTGCTCTACCCTTACGGCACGCTCATTCAAACGGCGTTGCCTATTGTGGGAATCGATGTTCAAGATGGACGCAGCTAAGGATCCTTCAGCCTCCACTTCATCTGATACCTCCCCGGTTCGGGCGAAACCGGTATCGACCCCTCCTGCATCGAGTGTGGTGAAACCGGCATCGTTCATCCCGACAACATCCACGAGCTCGACGTCGGTGCCTGCCCCGGTCTCCTCGGTTCAGGTACCTCTTCCTTCCACAGTACCACCAGTGGTCATCAAAGTGCCGAAAGCTACTAAGCAGAAGCACTCGACCTCGAAGGAGCGCGATGACCGTGCAGGAGGACCCCCTTTCAGTGCAGATCCCTCCTTATCGGCTTCGCTACGGTCCGTGCTGGAAGCTCAATTCGTTGAACTCATGCAAACCATCGGACCCGGGCTCATCGCTGCCATACAGGGTGACCTCCCGGTACCGACCCAAAGGGGCGGTCCGCCCCCTCCCCCTCCTCCACGCCGTTCGACCTCGAAAACCGACGAGGACGAACGGGGGAGGGCGGCGATGCCCATGCGGCAAGCCTCGCTTACCGATATGCCGCCATTAGAGCCCATTACGCCTCCGCGCCAACATGGGACCAGACCTCCGATCGATACTCAAAGCCCTGGGCATAGTCAGGAAGAGTTCTTCCGTACTCCTTACCAGACTTGGGTAGCATCGCAAGAATCCGCATCGCAACCCCAGTTGCGATCCACCGCTTCCAGCCCTATCCTCCACCTGGGGGCCTCGGGAGACCATGCGATGCACAGACGATCCCGATCCCCGTCCCGCCACCGAGACGGGCACCGATCAAGACACTCATCCTGGCACTCTTCACGCCACTCGGAGGTGTCACCGCAGAAAAAACTGCAACGTATGGGATACTCCTCATCAGAGGTGTCCCCCCCGGAGGGACCGGAGTACGAGGAGACACCCGTACCCGATTCTCCTTGTCACTCCCCGATGTCCATGGATCCGGAGGCCTCTTCCTCCTCCAGCCCGTCCCACAGACCGACGCTGGCGGATCAATTGTCTTTCTCATCATTCCTCCGACAAATGGCGGATGATCTGGATGTGACCCTTGACACGGGCTCCCGATACTCCAAAGAGTATCTGGACACCATGCATTTACCTAACCCTCCAACGGAGTCGCTTCGGCTCCCCCTGCATAAATTGCTGGATCAGACCTTCATGCAGTGTTTCGAAACACCGTACTCCATACCGGCGATTCCCAGCAAACTCGATGCTCGATACCGCATCGTGCACCATAAAGGGTTTGAGGGCCCCCAACTCTCCCACCAATCCCTACTGGTTGAGTCCTCTCTTAAACGCTCTCATCCCTCTCAGGTCTACGCCTCTGTACCGCCGGGCCGAGAGGGGAGAACGATGGACAAATTTGGTAGAAAATTCTATCAAAACTCCATGATGGCGTCACGGGTGCTGAACTACAATTTCTTTTTCTCTTCCTATCTGGAGTTCTTCTTGCCGGTGCTCCGCAAGTTCACTCCGTTCATAGACACCCAAGCTCGATTCGAGTTCGAGGAAGTGGTAGCCTCCCTCTCCCAATTACGCCTCCAGCTGATGCAATCCTCCTTCGATGCATTCGAACTCTCGGCACGTGCTGCCGCAAGCGCGGTAGCCATGCGTCACCTGGCATGGCTCCGTACAATCGATATGGATCCCAACCTCCAGGACAGACTCGCCAACGTACCATGTGCGGGAGCTGACCTGTTCGATGAGTCTATCGAAACTGTTACCAAGAAGCTGTCGGATCACGAAAAATCTTTTCAATCCATCCTGCGGCCCAAACCCAAACCTCAACAGTCTCGACCTTCCAGGCCACCCCTGATTTACCAGCGGCGTTACATGCTCAGACAAACGCCTGCTGCGAGACAACCTGCAAAGAGACAACCTCCCCAGAAGTCTCAGCAAAAACCTCAGCCACCGGCTGCACCTAAGGCTCCCCAGCCCTTTTGACTCCCCCCCTGGGAGCATAACCGACACCGTTCTGCACCCCTCAGCCTCTCCCATAGGGGGCTGCCTCCATCTTTTTTACCATCGATGGGAGGCCATAACCACGGACCTATGGGTCCTTACCATCATAAGAGAAGGATACTCTCTTCACTTCCATCGGGTCCCCCCGGACCATCCTCCAAGAGAGTATCCTTCAAGCTCGACACAGACCGCCCTTCTTCTTCAGGAAGTCCAAACCTTACTTCAGCTTCGGGCTGTCGAGCCGGTCCCGTCAGACCAGTTGAACCGAGGGTTTTACTCCCGGTACTTCCTCGTCCCGAAGAAAACGGGCGACCTGCGACCCATTTTAGACCTTCGGGCCCTCAACAAGTTTCTGGTCAAAGAGAAGTTTCGCATGTTGACTTTAGCTTCTCTATACCCCCTCCTCGAGCAGAACGACTGGTTATGCTCCCTGGATCTCAAGGAGGCCTACACTCACATCCCCATTCACCCGGCCTCCCGAAAGTTCCTCAGATTTCGGGTGGGAAATCTGCACCTACAGTATCGAGTGCTACCATTCGGCCTCTCTTCGTCCCCCAGAGTCTTCACAAAGTGCCTGGTGGTAGTGGCCGCGGCACTCCGAGACAGGGGTCTACAGGTGTTCCCATACCTCGACGACTGGCTCATCAAAGCCCCGTCAGCCCCAGAGGTCACTTCAGCGGTCTTGGCTACAACCTACTTCCTCCAGAATTTGGGCTTCGAGATCAACTTTTCCAAGTCTCATCTACAACCCACCCAGTCCCTCCCCTTCATCGGAGCGGTCCTGGACACCACTCGACTCCGAGCATTCCTGCCTCTGCAACGCATGGAGTCCCTTCTCCATCTCTGCCAGTCGGTGTCTACTCGCCAAACCCTACCGGCGAGACAACTGATGGTGCTCCTGGGCCATATTGCCTCCACAGTATATGTGACACCCTTTGCCAGACTCCATCTCAGGATCCCCCAGTGGACCCTGGCATCACAGTGGAATCAGACGTCCGATCCACTAACCAAACACATCTTAGTCACACCTGCTCTTCGGCAGTCTCTACTTTGGTGGATGACCTCTTCGAATCTATCCAGAGGTTTGCTGTTGCACTCTCCCCCCCATCAGAAAGTTCTCACAACCGATTCATTGAACTATGCATGGGGGGCCCACCTGGATGGTCTCCGCACCCAAGGATTCTGGACCAGTGCGGAAAGACTACATCAAATCAATCTACTGGAGCTCAGAGCCATCTTCAATGCGCTCCAAGCTTTCCAACACCTACTTCACGACATGGTGATCCTCATTCGCACAGACAATCAGGCCGCCATGTATTATATCAACAAGCAAGGAGGCACGGGCTCGGCCCTCCTTTGCCAGGAAGCTCTACGAGTCTGGGACTGGGCGGTGCGCCACAACGCCTTCCTCAGAGCTGTCTACATTCAGGGGGAGAACAACGTCTTAGCAGACAAACTAAGTCGTCTGCTACAACCGCACGAATGGACTCTCCATTCCAGCCCCCTTCACCAAATCTTCACGCAGTGGGGGACGCCTCAGATAGACCTCTTTGCGGCTCCCCACAACTCCAAACTGCCTCAGTTTTGCTCCAGGATCTACACCCCTCATCGTCTCGAGGCAGATGCTTTTCTACTGAACTGGGGGAAACGATTTCTATATGCGTTCCCACCATTCCCGCTGATCCAGAAGACTCTGGTCAAGCTGAAACTCGAACGGGCTACCATGATTCTAATAGCTCCTCGGTGGCCCAGACAACCTTGGTTCTCCCTCCTACTTCAACTCAGCAGCAGGGAACCAGTACCACTTCCAGTGTTTCCTTCACTACTTACTCAACATCAAGGATCACTGCTTCATCCCAACCTGCAGTCTCTCCACCTGACAGCTTGGTTCCTCTCAACGTAACCCCTCACCAATTCTCACAAGAAGTGAGGGAGGTCTTGGAAGCTTCCAGGAAGCCCGCCACTCGACAATGCTACTCCCAGAAATGGACTAGATTCTCCTCATGGTGTGTTTCTAAATCAAAGGAACCTCAGCGAGCTTCCTTATCCTCCGTGCTGGACTATCTCCTACACCTATCTCAATCTGGGCTCAAGTCTACATCCATACGAGTCCACCTGAGCGCTATTGCGGCGTTCCACCAGCCCCTACAAGGGAAACCCCTCTCGGCCCATCCGGTGGTCGCCAGATTTATGAAAGGACTCTTCCATGTTAACCCTCCTCTCAAACCACCCCCAGTAGTTTGGGACCTCAATGTAGTCCTTTCCCGTCTCATGAAGCCCCCGTTTGAACCACTCAACAGGGCCCCTCTTAAGTATCTCACCTGGAAAGTGCTTTTTCTTGTAGCCCTTACGTCCGCTCGCAGAGTCAGCGAACTCCAGGCATTGATGGCGGATCCACCATTCACAGTATTCCATCATGACAAGGTGGTCCTCCGCACTCACCCGAAATTCCTGCCTAAGGTGGTCTCCGAATTTCATCTCAACCAATCCATTGTACTTCCAGTATTCTTCCCTAAGCCCCATTCTCACCACGGAGAATCGGCCCTTCACACTCTAGACTGTAAACGTGCTTTGGCTTTCTACCTGGATCGCACCAAGCCACACAGAACCACTCCTCAACTTTTTGTCTCCTTCGATCCTAATAAGTTGGGAAGACCCGTATCAAAGCGCACCATCTCTAATTGGATGGCGGCTTGTATCTCTTTCTGCTATGCCCAGGCTGGATTATCACTTCCTTGTAAGGTCACAGCCCATAAGGTCAGAGCAATGGCAGCCTCAGTAGCATTTCTCAGATCAACACCAATCGAGGAAATTTGTAAGGCTGCCACCTGGTCCTCGGTTCACACATTCACCTCACATTATTGTCTGGATACTCTCTCCAGACGGGATGGACAGTTTGGCCAAACAGTATTGAAAAATTTATTCTCTTAAGTCGCCAACTCCCCCTCCATCCCACTGAGGTTAGCTTGGAGGTCACCCACTAGTGAGAATACCTGCCTGCTTGTCCTGGGATAAAGCAATGTTACTTACCGTAACAGTTGTTATCCAGGGACAGCAGGCAGCTATTCTCACGTCCCACCCACCTCCCCTGGGTTGGCTTCTCAGGCTAGCTACCTGAACTGAGGAGACACGCCCGGATCTCCGGGCGGGAAGGCACCGGCGCATGCGCGGTGCGGGCATCTAGAAACTTTTAAGTTTCTACAAGCAACACGTGCTTGTGAGACGTCCGTGCCGGGGCTCTGTCTGATGACATCACCCACTAGTGAGAATAGCTGCCTGCTGTCCCTGGATAACAACTGTTACGGTAAGTAACATTGCTATTTTTATTCTGTGGATAACAAGATAAAAGAAAAACTGTCCAAAACACAATGAGCTACAAAATTATAGTCGATACAGCAAAACACATCAACCAACCATCGTCACTTCCCAATAAATTTTTGAAACAAATAAATCTTCAGTAACTTTCTAAACTGAAAATACGAAACAGAAGTAAGTATTAATAGATGGAATTCAAAAAATAGTCGCCCTTGAAGGGTCTTATAAACACAGTTTGTGTGCGAGAGGCATGTAAAATAAAAGCCTGGATTGCATTGCAATCATACAGGAGTAGAAAAAAATAAAATGATCCATTAAATAATTCCTTTTTGCTCATCCACAGCAGTGAACTACCAAAACAAGAATATTAGCTTCTTTAATATTTCCTTTTTATTCTGTAAGTGAAAGCCATAAATCATTTTCTGTTTTGGACTTGCAGTATTTAGGACACTGCTGGGAGATGTTTGCTGAGTAGTCTGACTGAGAAGAGTCAACAGGTCTGCCTATAGATCCATTGCCATACTGTTTTAAGAGCCTCACCACCTGAGGATTTTACTTATCACAAATTTATATGAAAAATGGCAAGAGAGATCATTTCAGGTGACAAAAGAGCACATGATTGATATATTTGGATTGCTGCATTACAGTGGAAAAGAATGTTCTTATAGGCTTCACCAAGAATTCCCAGTGGAAGATGTGGTGGAATGCTTTCTCACGTGTGCCAGCGGCAAGAAAGTTGAATTTTCATTAGAATTTAACCTAGTTCATGTTTTGATGTAATCCAACCATGCAGAATTCAATGGTGGTCTACCTTGAAAAAGACAAAATGATTAAAAGACTGCTCAAGCCCCTGGAAAAATCAGAAAAGACTGGCCCTTATGGGGAAGAAAATGTGTAAGGGTTTTGTGCTAAGTTTGAAAATAGCAGCACATCAGCTATACATGGTGCAATATAAGTACCAGAGCTTGCTGAAACTAAATACATTTCTGAGGCTCTTCCTGGCAATAGATCAGCTAACCAGTGTTGAGGTGTGTAGAAAGTGTCTCTGCACAAGCCTGTGCTATAGTAATAGAAGCAAGGTAACTTCTGTTTTTGTAATGAAGTTGCAGCATATTAAATAAACCATAAACTGGTATGGCTGAGGGGGCTTTTACCTTTAAAGATATTCATGAGAAGGTGATGAGTATCCCATGCAGCAATGAAAACCTGTGTAAATTAAGTAGACTTTCTGCTTCACTGTACTTCTAAATACCACTTCTCTTTTTTCCAACCCTTTCATCATTCGCAGCAGATCTGTCTTCCAAGAAACGGCCCTTCATTTAATTGAAGGCAGTTTCTTTATCAAAGGAGTCCTTTCCATTATTAAAGAAAGAGATGACAGCATCCACATCCTTAAAGATCTCAACAAGGATAGAAGGCAGTCCTACACCTGACCATGATGCAGTGTGAAATACAGCATATTCACTTCTTATAATACAGCATCCATTCCAGTGAGAAGCAGAATTCAACTCTTCAGTGAAGCCTGACGATAACTAAAAGCAAACGAGTATAAAAAAAAACAAAACCCCCAAAACATTGAGCCAACGTTAAATAATATTTCTTTCAGATACTGTGATATCATTTCAATATTAAAATTGGATCTCCTTGTTAGGAAGGAGTGGCCCAGTAGTTATGGCTGAAGCCTTAGCACCCTGAGGTTTTGGGTTCAAGCCCAGCACTGCTTCTTGTGACCCTAGGCAAGTCACTTTATCCTCCATTGTCCAAGGTATGTTAGGTAGATTGTGAATCCACTGGAACAAGGAAAAATGCTTGAGTACCTGAATGTAAAAACAGCTTAGGCAACCTCCATTGATAGGTAGTATATAAATAACTAATAAACTTGGGTCATCTACTTGAGCAGGTGAAAGCCTTCTTTCAGGAGAACACAGCGGAGCATATCATACTGTCTTTCCTAGATGTGGAAGGTTGGCTATGCTCTCTTTCTCATATTCTGGTACACAGTATTAAACTAAACTAAAGCTTAACTTTGTATACCGAGTCATCATTATGAGAAGGCTCGACTCGGTTTACAGCAATTAAATAAACAGGGAATGATTTACAAATGATAAATAGAAGATAATATCAAAATTTCAAAAGAATTAATTTTCAAAATGTTTGGCAAATAGAGTAGTTTTTAAAGATTTATGGAAAAATTGAAATGAACTGGAACTCCTTAAAAAAAGGGGAGACCATTCCAGAGTTGAGAGAGTTTAAAGACAAAGATTGACTGAAGATCTTGACTCCTTTAATCCCTCTTTTTTTAAAAAATTCTTTATTATGATTATTCATTACAATAATAACAAATATTCATGAATATCCACAAGAACTCTGTAT
This sequence comes from Geotrypetes seraphini, assembly GCF_902459505.1. Taxonomy (NCBI): domain Eukaryota; kingdom Metazoa; phylum Chordata; class Amphibia; order Gymnophiona; family Dermophiidae; genus Geotrypetes; species Geotrypetes seraphini. Next base: position 138,752,781 of record NC_047085.1, read on the forward strand.
ATAAAATACATTGAAACATATATAAGGGAATAAATCAGTTTGATCTAGTCCACATTTTACTGGTTGCCAGAATTTTAACTAGGAAATCAACTCTATCTATAATCTTCCATCATGGACAGACAAAATTGTGGCTTTATATATCATACATCATCCTCCCAAGATGAAAATAACGATAATAGAAATTAAACTTTTAACAAAGATTTTCCCTTAATAAAATCTTCTAACTGGGTTGGATCAAAAAACACATATTTATCACTTCCATATCAAATAAGGCATTTGCATGGAATTTTAAAAATAAAGTAGCTCCAACTGCCAAAGCCTTAGGCTTTAGCTGGCGGAATTGCTTCTTTTTAATCTGAGTATGTCTCGAGACATCCAGAAAAATTATCACTCGGCCAAAAAACAGATCTTGTTTTTTTAAAAAAAATATAATTTCAGAATAGCCTGTTTTTCTAGATCTGTCTTGAAGGCAACTAAAAGAGTTGCCCGTTTACTAATTATGTCTTTAGTCAAACTGTCAAACTGTCAGGTGAAACTAATTGGTCCATATCACCTTCTTCTGCTATTTCTTTAGAAACTCTTGGAATGTCAACTTCAAAAGTATCCACATTAGTATAATGTAATATATCCCTCAAATACATTTTCAAGAGTTCTAATGGAGAGAGGTAATGTGTAATAGGAAAATTTAAAAGGCGAAGGTTTTTAGCCCTAATAGAATGCTCCAGTTTCTCTAATTTAGCATGTATTATCATACCATCCTTAATATTAGAAGCAGCATTAACTTGTAAAGTATTTACCACTTGATCTAATTTTTCCAACTTTTTTGCTGTTTCTTCAAATTTAACTTCATGCTCATTAATTTTTAACAGTAATATTAGATGAAAATTGACATAAGTTTAACACGGTTTTTTGTAAGGATGACTCTATTCTGTTAACAATTAACCATACATCGTTTAGAGTGATCGCTTTATCCTTAGGTTGAACATCAGGGTCTGACCCCGTAGACATCTGAACGGGGGTCAACCCTTTAGTTCCCCCCTAAAGATTACCCTAAAACCTCCAATCCAGGTATTATAGATGATTGTAGGGGTGAGACTGCTTCCTCAGACTGAAGGGAAGAGTCTACTGGCCCAACAGAATATAGTGGTTGAGGAGGTGATGAAGGTTCCCCAGAGGATATTGAAGCAGCTTGAATATCTAAAATTATCTGCTCTTCCACTTGTGACAAAACAGGGGCCATAAGATGACGATCCATCGGACCCATCATCGAAGTAGGTGGAATTGCTTTGGCCTTCCTCTTGCCCATAGTAGAAGGATTTGATATAGCTGCTTCCTGCTCCTCTTGGGCTTCGAAGGGGCTCAAAAGGGGCAGATCGTGCCCCTTTAGCCATGCCCCTTCGGCTCACGACCACGGGCCGCGTACCTCAGCCATCCAGAGATTTTCAGTAGGCCGGCAAGGACCCTCTCAGCTGGCTAGGGCAGTTGGCTGCGGGACTGCCTGTCCCGGTGGAGCAGTGTTAAGGAACACTGGCAGCCCTTTAATCCCTTTTTTTAGAAGGAAGGAAGGGAGAGTTTAAATTGTTGGATACCTCTTGCAAAAGAGATTCAGTAAACATTCCAAAATAAAGGAATAAGAGGATTAAAGATACCATGTAGAATTTTAAAAGAAATACAAGCGCATTTAAATTGAATTCTAAAATAAATCAGGAGCCAGTGAAGACTCTGAAGCAAAGGGGTCAAATTTACAATTTCCAAAGATCAGCTTCACAGCAATATTCTGAATTAATTGTAATCTATGAAGACAAATTTTTACAATGCCGAGGTAGATAGCCTTACAGTAATCAAGACGAGATAATATAATTGATTAAACTAAGATAGAAAAATGACGGTGATGAAAAAGATGTCTAACCTTCCTCGGTATTCGCAAACTAAAGAAGCTTTTCATGACCAAGGAATTTATTTGAACCTTAAAGGAAAGAGAGGAATCAAAAAGGACTTCCAATATCTTAGCAGAGATCTCAGTTGGTAAGGAGGACCCAGATACCAGAGCTACAGTAGGAGGAAGACAGCTTGAGAGTCCAACATGTGAGAATACTATGCCTGCTTGTCCTCTGAGAAAACAAACACAATTACCTGTAGCAGGTGTTCTCTAAAGACAGCAGGCATATAGTCTCACAACCTGCTCCTCTCCCCTAGTTGGCTGCTTAGCTTTGTTATTGAACTGTTGGTCCTGTGAGCTGATGTCAGGCAGGAAGGCATGCATGCGATGTTGACACTATGTAAAGATTTAAAGTGACAGCGCATTTGGTAGTATCCATACTGGATTCCAAAGATTTATTTATTTAGATTTTTATCCCGTCCTCCCAGTAGCTTAGAACAGTCTACAAGCAAACATTACAGTGGAGTACATTTGGACAGTACAAAGACTATACAGTAGTTTAAATACATTTGGACAATGCAAGACAATACAGAAGTTTAAAATACAAAGACTATACAGTAATTTAAGTATAGGTTAAGAATGGACTGCACAGCAATTTAAGTAGAAGTTTCGAATGGAGAAGAAAGGTTAGAGGGGAGGGGGTTTATGGGGGATGAGGTGTAAACTGTGGTTGAATTTTAGTTGAGGAGGGTCTTTACCGCTTTCCAGAAGGTCTTCAATGAGTTATGTAGTCTAAATTGTGGAGGGAGTTGGTTCCAGAGTTAGGGGATGAAGTGGCGTTTTTTGCCTAGTGGGAGGAGTAGTTGGATGTCATTGGCGTAGGAGTGGATTTTAATATTGTACTTCTTGGCTATATCCATAACAGGTCTGATGTAGAGGTTAAATAGGAGGGGGGATAGAAGGGCGGCTTGGGGAACGCCTTATTTGATAGGCTTGGGGATATATTTGTGCGTCCCTAGTAGGACTGTTTGGGTTCTTTGATGAAGGAAGGAGGTGAACCACTGGAGGGCAGAGTCCTTGATTCCAAGGTCATAGTGTCTAGATATGAGGAGTTGATGGTTGATAGTGTCAAAGGCAGCGCTGAGGTCAAGTAGGACTAGTACGGCGTCACTGCCTTTGTCGAGTATCGACCAGCTGTCATCGATGATATCCAGGAGCACTGACTCTGTGCTGTGGCCTGTTTGGAAGCCGGATTAAGCAGGGGATAGGGCAGCTTGTTCTTCAATGAAAGGGTGTAATCGGCGAAGCATTATTCATTCTAGGAGTTTGGAGACAAATGGGAGGTTGGAGACTGGCCGGTAGTTGCCAGGTTCTTTAGGGTCGAGGGTGGATTTTTTGAGAATGGGTTTGATAATGGCCGACTTCCAGCTGAGAGATACTGTCCCTGTGGAGAGGGAGGAGTTAATGATGGGGAGGATAGATTATGCCATGGCGTCTTCTGTAGACAATAGGAGACTGGATGGGCAGGGGTCGAGAATGGTGCTGGAGGGCTTGAGTTCGCTCAGGGTTTCAAGAACCTCAGCATGGGTGGCCATAGGAAGTTGGGGGAGAGTGGTAGAGGATGGGGTACTTGGGTTAGGCTGGGGGTGTGCTGGAGGGGGGTTGGTGTTGGTGTCAAGATTATTGCGGATGGTTTGTACTTTGGACTAGAAGAAGTCCGAGAGAGTCTCACTATCAAGTTCTGTTGGGTTGTTGTGGCTTTTTCCTTGAGCGTTGGTGAAGAGATGGTTTGTGAGGGGGAACAGTTGTTTGGATCTAGGCGGGGCTATCTGTAGGATGCGAGAGCAGTAGGCTTTCTTCGCTTCTAGGATGGCAGCTTTGTAGGTGACAAATGTGTTTTCCCAGTGGGCTTTGTTTTCTGAATTTGGGTGTTTGATCCAGCTTCTTTCTGCTTTCCTCAGTGATCTTTTTACAGATCGGAGATCAATGGTGTACCAGGGAGCAGGTGTTTTGTTGGTGGTTATTCGTGTTATTTTTATCTGAGTGAGGCTGTTATAGAGGGATTGGATGTTGGAGTGCCACGTGGAGGCTGCTAGGTCAATGGAGTAGGGATGTTTGATGCAGGTTTTGTTTAGATTGCGAGTGCCTGTTGCCATAACTGAAGGGTTGACTGAATTAGGGAGTTGGCGGCGGGTAGGTGGGATAGGGTCTTTTCGCGGAGCTTGGGTAGTTTCGAGTGGGAGTTGAAATTCAGTGAGGTGGTGGTCTGACCATGGGTGTAGTGGTGCAGATTGTTTGTTGATGACATGAAAAATAATGCCTTCTGTCTTCAGAGAGCATCTCTGCTCTCCTGCTGCATGTGCAAGCATTTACATTCCTGTAGGTATTTTGGTAAAGGTTCTAGACAGGCAGATTCTCTTCTAAAACACTAATAGGATTGGACACATCCAGTTTCTATGTTCTGTCTAAATTGGAGCTTCACATGTAGAGGTACTTACTCATAATCACTTGTTCATTTTTCAACAGAAAGCCCAAATATGCCAGCATAAATTGGACCAAGAAGTCTCCAGCCTTCTCACAGTGTTAAAGGAATACGAGATGGTCAAAGGTACATGCTTAACTTTTAGCAAACTATCAAAATATGATTCAGAGACTTAAGTGACATGAAGAACTGAAGTACAAATGCTCTATGTATTTAATTTGCTAGTTTTAAAATTCTTTTTAATTCATGTAACATCAAGTCAAAGGTATCAATCTGAAAGTAGAACCTCCCCCTCCACACACACAATTTAAACAAGACAAGATCATAATACAGTGGAACCTTGGTTTCTGAGCATAAGTCATTCCAGAAGCATGCTCATAAACCAAAATACTCGTATAACAAAGCAAGTTTCCCCATAGGAAATAATGGAAACTCGCTTTGATACATTCCCCCCCCCCCGAGGCCAGTGGTGCTGCTCCTCCCCCCCCGCTCGAACCGGCAACCCCCCCCTGCACAAACTGGCACCCCCCACCCGAACAACTTGAATTTACCCCCCCCCCCGTCTGGCACCGGCACGCAGCCTACAGGACATGCCGGTGCCACGTGAAGATCTTCCTGCCTCTGCTGGGCCTTGAGCATGCATCTGAGCATGCTCAAGGCCTTCTAATTCTCCCTTGGCGAGATGCATGCTCAAGGCCTGGCAGAGGCAGGAAGATCTTCAAGTGGCATCGGCACGTCCTGTGGGCTACATGCTGGTGCCAGACCGGGGGGGGAGGGGTAAGTTCAAGTTGTTCGGGTGGGGGGTGCCAGTTCGAGGGGGGGAGGGGGCTTTGCGAGCGGGGGGGGGAGCGATGCCAGTTCTCGGGGGGGGGGAAGGTGCTCGCAAATCGAGTCAACACTCTGCGAGACAAGTTTTGCGAGAATGTTTTGCTCGTCTTGCAAAACACTCGCAAACCGGGTTACTCGAAAACCGAGGTTTGACTGTATAGTAAATTTTATATTTCAGGTGGAAACGTTTTGCCCTTTGAAGTGTACCATTAGTGAAGGGAAATCAAAGGGTAAAAAAAAATATCAATAATGAAAAAAGAATTGATTAAAGTAAAAAATTTAGGAAATACTCCATCTGATATTCAAAGTGATTTAACTGGGCAGGAGATGCTCCTGCTTGGTTAAGTTGCCTGTGGATGCCTAAACTCTACTTTCCATAGTCTGCTATTGAGACAGACATGGGGCGGGGAAGCCACTGCTCGCCCTGGTATCGGTAGCGTGGAATGTTGTTACTATTTGGTTTTCTGTCAGGTACTTGTGATCTGGATTGGCCTCTGTTGGAAGCAGGATACTGGGCTAGATGGACCCCTTGGTTTGACCCAGTATGAGCATTCATATGTTCTTATTCGCTTTCAATTAATGTCATTGCCTGGTTATCACCATAGACTGCCACTTCACTGTCTGTTTAGTTCTGGGACAGTATGTGAACAGAGCTTAGGAGGAGCACAAGACTTGACAGTTAGTAGACATAAGCAGATAACTAACCTGTTAAGTGGCTAAACTTAGAACAGCCAAAAAGCTGTCCTAACTTTTAGTCATGAAGTTAACCAGGCACCAGACTGAATATTGGCCAATGCCTGGCTAGCTTAAGTGGCTGCTTCCAGGCGTCTAGTACCACCTCCCAACTCCCGTAGACCTCCTTGGTGATCTTGGGGTGAAAGAGAATAACATGAGCAGGAGCAGTGACCTAGAGTGGGGCTGGGGTGGGGGGTACCCAGATCCTGATCCCTTATCTTCAGGGAGGGATGGAGGGAGATTGGGACAGGAGGGGTCAGAGACATGTGAACATACTTATGTGAATATCAGCTGGGACCCACATAAGCATCTTATGGGGTCCTAGCCAAATATCTGCCTGGACATTGCAGCATCTCCCACACATTTTCATATCCTCTCATATAATTTTAAACTCACAGCTATCTTTTGGTCCTTGTATTTTATATCCTTATGTAGGTCTTGCTTTTTTGCTTTAAGACAGCTATGCACAGTTAGGAATATGCTTGATATCAGTTCTTTTCACATTTCATATTCTTTTCCTTTTCACATCCCAGCTGGATTATTGTAACATTGTTTATTCTGGTATTTCTCAGGCCTTGACTTGTTTTTTTTTAGTCAAGGTTTGTTTATTAAAGTTTTAAATACAAAGCATGGAGTAAAACAGACATGAAAAACTGTCAATAAGAGACATGTATGCTTGTAGAACGTTAATGCTATCATGCTGAAAAACCAACAACAGCTCAAATAAGTAACAATAGTGAGAGCAAAGTATGTCTCCTATAAAAGTAGAGAACATCCGATTTACAATCATAAGCATGAAAATAACGATAAATAAATGAACATAAGGAAAATATGCAAAAATGTGAAATCTGTATAGAAAAGAAAAAGTAATTAAGAAGGAAGTGAAAAGCGGAGGGTAGGGAACGGTCTACTCAGGGAGAAGAAATAGAGTGCAGGTAGGTTTTTAGTCGTGACCATTTCTTTTGAAAGGAAAGATATCTGTTGGAGGATTTTGCCAGGTAAGCTTCCGTTCTGTAAGTAAGGCATACTAGATTCCACCATTGGCAATGAGAGGCCTTGGATAAATCTTTCCAATGTGTGAGTAGAATTTTTAAAGCCAAGGAAAGTAGTATGTCAAATAGAAAATGATCTGGCTCAGATATCAGTGGGGAAACCTGGAAGGATTTCAACAAAAGCATTTGGTATGTTAGAGGGACGTTAATGCTGAAGACAGAGCAAATGGTATCCCATGTGGAGGACCAGTATGAGGAAATTGAAGGACAGGAGAAAAGAAGGTGTTTTAAGGAGCCTATTTCTGATTGACAGGTCCAACATTTGTTGGGGAAGGAAGCGTTAATTTTATGTGATCTAATCGGGGTCCATATCGCTCTATGTAGCAAAAAGACCATAGGTTGGAGGATCGATGCAGAGCGAGAAGTATGGAAGGTGGAATGAAATATGTGGGACCATGCGTCATCAGAAATGGAGATCTCAAGGTCTGACTCCCAGGAGGTGTGAAGGTGGGGTGATGGTACGCATAATAGGGATTTGAGAAGTTTATAAAAATGAGAAGCGGAATGGCCTAAAGCTAAGAATTGACGAGAAAACGTGTATAAAGATGGAGCGGACATAGAAGCAACAGGAAGGAGACCAGATTTTTTAAGGGAGGATCTTAATTGAAGCCATTTATAAAAATGCGATGCATCAATGGAGAAAGCTTCCATGAGCTCATTGAATGTGAGAAAGGTGCCATCAGGGTGGCACACAGAACCTATGTCCCAAATATGATGGGAAGACCAATGAGGCCAGAATATGGGTTTTTTATCAATGGAAATCTTTTTGTTATACCATAAAGGGCATAGAGATGATTGACTCCATGGAACGTCAAGGTGGGAGTCAATCATTGTAAGAGCCCTGTGGGTGGACGATATGATGGGGTTATTGAGAAGATTGGGGGAGCCCGAAGCGCCCATAAGGCGAAGAAGGGGGAGTGGGTTAGCAAAGGACGACTCCAAGTGAAGCCAATTGGGCGTATCTTGCAAGGTAGGAGAGGAGAGCCACATCGCCCCTTGTTTCAATATGAAAGCTCTGTGGTAACATAGAAGATCTGGAAAATTAACACCACCCTGACAGGTGGGGGCCTTTAGTTTGCAGAGAGAGATTCTGTGAGGCTTATCATTCCATAGGAATCTAGACATTTTCGATTCGAGTTGTTTGTATATCGAGGCCGGGAAAAGGAGAGGAAACATATTGAAGATATAAGTGATCTTAGGGACCACCATCATTTTTATGGTATCTAATCTACCCCACCATGAGAGATGTAAAGGTGACCAGGAGGAGAGAGTATGCGAAAGTTGGGTAAGAATCTTAGAGGTGATTAAGTGTATGGATGAGCGGATGTCTCTGCCAAATGTAAGACCCAAATATTTGATCCCTTCAGTGACCCAGGTAAGAGGTTGGCTGGAGATGGTGAAAGGAGTGCATGACTCAGTCAGCGGCATAATTTCGGTTTTATCCCAGTTGATTTTATAGCCTGAGATTAGGGAGAAAGAAGATATAAGTTGCATTAAAGAGGACAGTGATGACTCTGGATCAGAGAGGTATAATAAAATGTCGTCTGCATAAGCTGAAATTTTAAATTCAGTGCCCGCTATTGAGATGCCCTTAATGGATGATGTTGATCTGATAGCTACGAGGAGGAGCTCCAAGGCTAGGTTAAACAGAAGGGGGGATATGGGGCATCCTTGACGGGTCCCTCTGTGTAAAGTGAAAGGGGAAGAGGCTTCATCATTTACAATTAGTCTAGCTGTGGGGTCATGATAGAGAAGGGAGATCATGTGAATGAAGGAGGGAGGCAGACCAAATTTAGAGAGAACAGCAAAAAGATAATGCCACTCCACCCTATCGAACGCCTTTTCTGCATCCAATGAAACAAGAGCTTTAGGGTCAGGGTTCGATACGGTGGAGTGGAGTATATGACATAATAATCTTGTATTGTCTGCTCCAAAGCGACCCTTCATGAATCCTACTTGGTCTCTGTGAATCAGACAAGGCATAACTTTTTCTAAACGAAACACTAGAATTTTAGCAAAAATTTTATAGTCCAAATTCAACAGTGAGATAGGTCGATAGTTTTTCACAAGTTGAGGGTCTCTGTTAGGTTTTGGAAGAACAATGATGTTCGCCTCCAGGAAACGATGAAGACCCTGAGGGTTTGAGATTAGGCCTTGGAAGTAAGAGAGTAAGTGCGGAGTCAGGAGGGTGGAGAATGACTTGAAGAATTCTGAGGTCAATCCATCTGGGCCCGGAGCCTTGGCAGAAGGTAAGGAGGCAATGGCACGCTGAATTTCTTCTGAAGAAAGTGATTGTTGTAGACATTGACGTTGAGGGTCAGTGAGAGTAGGTAAGTCCAGAGAGCGAAAGAAGTCAGGAATTGAATTGCTAGTTGAGGAGGTTTCAGACGTATATAGATCTTTGTAGAATGCATGGAAATCATTCAGAATATCCTTAGTGGAAGTGTGAAGAAGACCATTGGAGGTTTTGATGTGGGTGATTCTTTGCTTGGAATGTTTTCCTTTAAGGTATGTAGCCAACAAACGGCCCGCTTTATTAGCTGAAGAGTAGTATGTAGCTGAACGGCGAAAGATTGAAGCTGAGGCAAGAGAACTGAATATTTCATTATATTGGAATTTAAGAAGTTGTAGTTTTTTATATGTGGAGGAGTCATGGCGTTGATATAGCGAGGTTTCATAAGAGTGAATGTCAGACTCAAGTTGGGATAGAGTGGATTTGCGCTTTTTAAGCTGAAAAGCAGAATAGCTGATTATTTCCCCTCTGAGCCAGGCCTTGTAAGACTCCCAAACAATGGAGAAATCCGATACTGAGTTAATGTTCGTGTCAAAGAAGGATTGAGATTCTTTATTGAGATGAGTGATGAAGTCAGAATCATGAAGAAGAAAATTGTTTAGTCTCCAGTGACGAGAGGAGGAGGTCGCTGACCACTGAAACGTACAGGAAACAGCTGCATGATCCGAAATTGTAATATCATGGATCTGAGACGATGAAACAAGATTCAAAACATCCTTGGATCCCAAAATGTAATCGATCCTTGAGTGGGACTGGTGTGGAGCAGAGTAGAAGGTGTAATCCTTCGTGGATGGGTGAAAGATTCTCCAAATGTCAGACCACCCAAAATGATCCATTAATTTGAGAACTGCATTTCGAGCACCCAGTTTAGCTGGACGACAGGTGGAGGATCTGTCAATGAAAGGATCAATGGGAAAGTTGAAGTCCCCAGCGAAGATTGTGTGAGACGTTAGTGGAGTTGTACTCACGGTCTGGAAGGTGAGAAAAAAGGAAGGATCATCAGTATTTGGTGCATATATGTTGAAGATGTTGATAGGATGTCCTGCAATTGAGCCTTCTACCAGAGACCATCGGCCGTTAGAGTCAAATTTGTGAGAGTTAAGTTGGAAATTGAGTGATTTTTTCATTAAAGTAATGACACCATTTTTTTTGCCCTGGGCAGGTGCAGCAAAGCAGTGCTGGACCCAACCTCCGGAAAGCTTCTGTGCTTCCTCAAGAGATAGGTGGGTTTCTTGAAGGAGACAAATGTCCGCATCCAAATGTTTGAAGTAATGTAAAATCTTTTTTCTCTTGATTGGGTTGTTTATCCCTTTAACATTAAGAGATACAAGGTGGATTTTAACCATAAGGTATGGCGGAGATTGATGGAGTCCAAATGTAACTGGCGGCAGTTAGCTGAGACAGGCAAGAAAAAAGAGACGGTAGACCACTGTACAAAAATAAATTAAAAAAGAAAAAGGAAGGAAAAACAGCAGCTTCATGCTTATTGGAAACTGGAATAATATAACAAACGAAGCTCAAAAGATGGGGTCGCATGATGACTAGAGGAGCTCAGCTAGCCACGCCACAGCCCGCCATATGTTGAGTCAGGAAACTGATGAAATAAAAATACAGCCCTTTGATGTGATGAGATTGGAAATTCAAGGCTGGTGATGCAGGTCAGTGCATTGCACCCACTGATTCATCCAAGTATTTTTGTAAATCAGTTGGAGAGTCAAAGTTTTTGGTAACATTATGGTAGGTCACTCTCATCCGGGCAGGATAGAAGAGCCCGTATTTCGCACCAATGCTCCTGAGTTGAGGGCGCATGGACAAAAAGGCCTTTCTTTTTTGTGCCGTGGCTTTGGAGACGTCAGGGACAAACATGATGCGCTTGCCATCCATATTTAGATCAGAGATGGATTTTGCAGATTGCAGGATTTGAATAGCCTGTGGATAGCGTAGAAGTTTCATTACAACAGGTCTTGGAGGTTTGGATGGTGAGGGAGGGCCCGAAGGGACCCTGTGCGCCCGTTCTATCTCCAGCGGAGGAGAAAATTGTGTATTCAGAGCTTTGGGGATAAAAGAGTGCAGAAATGACATCATGTCTGACCCCTCCGAAGATTCTGGAAGACCAATTAGGCGCACATTGCTCCGGCGCATACGGTTGGAGATATCCTCAAGTTCATTTTGTAAGAAGGAGATTTTTGAGAGGTCACGTTGCACTGATAGGTATTGGGTGTCATGAGCTGCTAACCTCTCTTCCACGAGGTCTATACGAGCGTTGTGCTGTTTGAGCTGCAGCATGATGGTGCTCATTTCATTTTTTATGTCGGCGGTGGCAGCGAGGTTTTCTTGCATGAGTTCACGCAAGATTTGTAGGTCGCCCGAAATAGAGGCAGAAGCGCCGTGATCGCCGGCTCCGGCGGGTGGGGCCTTGGCGGGAGACGGAGGCTCGTGCTTGGAGCGTTTGGATGCGGGGTGTGAGGCGACGGAGGCTGTGGCAGGCGCGGGGTCCGACTTACTGTTTTTAGAAGTCATTCCGACACGTGTTGGTAGCGATCGCTGCCTTAATTTCGTGCACTGCAGGGCTGTAATGGCGCGAAACCGGCGGTGCTGGAGCGGAGCGTGAGAGCTAAGCAGCCATCTTGGTCGCTCGCATGCGACGCCCCCCAGGCCTTGACTTGTAAACTACAGACTTTGCAAAACTGTGCCATTTGCTTACTCTGTCATGTGAACAGATTTACTCACGTTTCACCATTGTTGAAAGAACATCACTGGTTTCCAATTGAAAAGGGTGTCAGGTCAAAAGCGCGCTGGGACAAAGGCGCACCCAGAAAATTGAGCGCAGCGCGGAGGCGCGCGCTGCTCTAAATTACTGTTTTTAGGGCTCCAAAGGGGGGGCGTGGGGGGAACCCCCACACTTTACTTAATAGACATCGCGCCGCGTTGTGGGGGGTGTGGGGGGTTGTAACCCCCCACATTTTACTGAAAACTTAACTTTTTCCCTGTTTTTAGGGAAAAAGTTAAGTTTACAGTAAAATGTGGAGGGTTACAACCCCTCAAACCCTCCATAACACCGACGCGATGTCTATTAAGTAAGGTGGGTGGGTTCCCCAACAAAACCCCCCGTCGGAGCCCCTAAAAACAATAATTTTGAGCGGCGTGCGCCTCCGCGCTGCGCTCAATTGTCCGGGTGCGCCTTTGTCTTTCGCGCCGTTGTCTATGAACCATTGAAAAGAGAATTCAATTTAAGATTATTTTTCTAGCATTCAAGGCTCTGCATTTTGGTTTACCAATGTACATTCACTCTTAACAATCCAATGTACTCCACTTTACATTGTACACTCCGTTCTTAAAGGATCATCGGTTGGTTTTACCCACAAACTCGGTTTGTGCATTTAGAGTCCATATGACACTGTGCCTTTTTCTACACAACTCCAGCCCTATGGAATTCACTACCTTTATTCATAGTGAGCCTTTCTTAAAAAAATTTTAAAACAGCAGTTAAAACTGGGCTATTTGAACAAGCTTTTTCGAACAGATTGGATGGCCCTCTAGGCTTTCTCCAATGCCAGTCCTTGAACCCTTGTTTCCTTCCTTCCCCTTTGCCCTATTGTTATCTATTTTTTCTGTCTATATGTTGAACTACACTAAGTGGTGTGTCTGGTGCTGTCCTATCTGAAAATTGTACTTCCTTTCCTGTATTGAACCGGTAGATTATATACCGCCTTGCTCTGCTCTTGCAGTTAAAGGCAGTATAGTAAATCCAAATTAAATAAATAAATTCTGATTTATAGAAGAAGGAAATACCAAATAGGGCTGCACAATTGAACGCTTTCCCTTAGTCATAACAGAGTACACATTTCCCAATAAAGGAAATGAAGACAGTGAAGCTTGAGATGACCATATGGCTCCAAACAGATTCTGTCCATATGACCGACTAATGATTTTAAAAGAATAAGAACCATTATAACTGTCTTGACCCCTGTACAGATTACCTGATACAGAGTGTGGTTAAAGCTATAGGGTTAAAGTCACTTAATCCCCCCCATTGCCCCAGTACATTAGATAGATTGTGAGCCCACCAGGATAGACAGGGGAAAATGCTTAAATACCTGAATAAATGAATGCAAACTGTTCTGAGCTCCTCTGGGAGAATGGTATAGAAAATTGAATGAATAAATATTCATAATAATCCAAGTAGCCGTTACTAAGAAAAGTTGCACTAACTAAGGTCAGTCAGTAATTTTCAGTGGCATTTCTGGATAATGCTATTGAATATCGCCCCAGATCACCCTGGCAGTATCCAATAACACCAAGTGCTCTGTGGGTGAAGCCTGGATAGTAGAACCAAGATATATCTGGAGATATAATATTAAGCAATGTTACATGGATAACATAGGACAAGAATAAATCTAAATATCGCTAATATCTGGATAGTAGCAGCAGTCTGTGCCATACCTGAACATCAAGTGCTAATATCCAGATGTTTTGTTGCTTTATTTTAGTGTTTTTGGGATAGATTCACTAAGTAAACCGATCGTGTCCTGATCAGTTTGTGACCCGATTTTACTTTGGCCCGATTCACTTACCTCTCTGCCGATCCGCGCATACAAAGTAGGCAGGGACCCGATTCACTAAAGAAATCTAGCAAACTGACTGGGCTGGCTGATCAACACAAGATGCGACTGCTGGGGACCAGTCACAAACGTCCTTTCTGATTCTCCAGCTCCATTGCTGCCCTGCTCTCTGCTGCCCGGAATATTTATCTCGCCACCCTGCTCTGCCCTGAATCCACTAGTTTTATTGATCCTTTTTGTGCTTGGCTGGAGATAGAAGGAAGAGCTCTGACCCATTTTACATTTGATTGAGTGCTTGTGGACGGGGCTTTGACACGCTCCAGAAGGTCAGGAAATAGCTGCCTCCATCCGAAAATGAGCGCCTGATCTAAAATGTTCTGTAGCTCTATGCCAGCATTCAGTATGCAATGCAAGAACAGGTCAGGCTCTCTTTATACTCTCTCTATCCTAGCTTCTCTGGAGGGAATGATTCAAACTCCAAAATATTTTCCAGCATTCAGAGAGCAATGTCTCCAATTAGGACAAAACTGAAGAACTAGAGTGAGGATTTCCTGTTTGCACCATGTTCAGATAGGCAATGATTAGAAAAGAAAAAAAGAGAGATCAGATCAAGTCGTGTTCAGACATCGCTCCTGCCTGCTGCCCCAAATCTCTCCTGTTCCCCAACTCTCCTGCCCTTCCCTGCACTGCGAGTCTATGGGTTTAACCCATGGGTTTAAAGCGGGTTAAAACCACGGGCTTGCTGGGTTAGTAAAACTAAAAAAAAAATAATTGTGGCCTTGACAGCTCTTAGATGCATGCGCAGTCCATCTAAAGATGGTCTGTGTTTGTGTTGGGATCGCTCTCTAGCAATCCATGTGGTGAGTGGGGGGGTTTGTTAACGATCATCCCCATTTGCATGCAGGCCTTTTGTGAATTTGTCGGCCTGCATGCAATCAGGCATAGATCGGACACGAATCGGGGGTAAGTGAATCTAGCCCTTAGTATGCTTCCATTTGAGACAGCATCACAACATCTAGAGAAAATAACAGAACAAATGCAGCCAGTTGTTTGAGACTTATACCTTAAGACAAACACAAACTTATAATTTAATAGAAATATAGGGGAAGGAAAGGGAGGGTAGGGGATGAATAGCACAATACGTTATCCAGAGCGCTGTACATTTTGTATAACTGAACACATGAGGTCAAGCAAAAGAGGGCAAAAGTAAACTCCAGCAATGGAAGTGCACCTGAAATCAGTGAGCAGAGGTTAGAAGCGTATTGAAACTGCCAGGTTTTAAATGTGTAAAGGGGGTGGGACCTATATCGCTTTTTCTGTGCAGTTTCCACAATTAGAGCGGTTCACATATTTTAGACAGATTTTGGACCTGAGGAAATGACGTGCTAAGTGACTTGCCCAGAGTTACAAAGGAGCTGCAATGGGTCAAGTGGAATAGAATTCCACAAGAAAACATTAAATAATAAAGGTCCTTAAATTGAGCCTTGTGATACACATCATTATACTGGTGTAGTAGAAGAGGCAATATTTGTCATCGCTTGATAGGTATGAAATGAAAAATAGCTGAAAAACCCAGTTTAATGCTGTCCCTTGCATACTGTATAAATGGTGAAGGAGATCTGTTGGTACTGACCATCCAGGTATGAGTTTAAACACTAGCCAGCATTTAAAATTAACACCAACTACATAGTTTATTGTAAATGTGCCGCTTCAATGCTATCAAACATACATAGAAACATAGAAACATAGAAATAGACGGCAGATAAGGGCCCACGGCCCATCCAGTCTGCCCACCTTAATGTCCCTCCCCTACCTTTGCCCTGTGAATAGATCCCATCTGCCGATCCCATTTGGCCTTAAAATCAGGCACGCTGCTGGCCTCAATCACCTGTAGTGGAAGACTATTCCAGCGATCAACACTCTTTCAATGAACATATGTAACTATACACATATATTTGATAGCATATCGTTTTTGTAGATTGGTGTACAGTTATACCAGCTCTGTCTGGTGCAAGTGCTTGTGTGTACATGGGTATATTTGTACTGATAATCTATAAAGGAAGGTAGGCACCAATCCGGCATCCTGTTGGCGTAGTCCCAAAACAGTGCTTGATCTTCTCATACAAATACTTAGTGGGAAAAAAGTGTTAAGTTTCCCTGTAAATCTGAAGAGGTGTCCAAGTACAGCCTAGCTCACTTCATCTGCATTTTGGCTTCTTTCAGAAACACCTCTCCAAGCTCTTCAGAAAGTAAGAGAAGTCTCCGATGCATCTAAGGAAACCTTGGCAACACTCAGTAATTGCCTTGCTCTGATCTTCAGGCATGAAGTGGTCAGTATGGGTTATACTGAAAGTGTGGCACTTCACTTTTCATGAATGGGTTATGCTTGCTTGTGTGGGGCTTCATTGCACTGCATCCTTATCTTCATTTGATATATCTAATTTATGATAAAACCAGCATAACATTTTAGAAAAGGAGGTACAGAAATGCCTTTAGATAAATAACTCTCCTTGTGGATATGCTTCAAATTCAGTAAAATATCCAGTTGGTGACTTGGCCCAGGATGATTCATGGTGGTGGAGGTTTATTTCATTTCTTCCCATTTTCCTCAGCCACCTCCTTACTGCAGATTTGCAAGTACCAGGTAATGCTGTTTCAACCACCATTGCACCCTAGGAGGCCAACAATATTAAAACTTATTCCTGGAGCAAAAAGAGCTAGTATTACTAGACCTGTCTTGGAATGAGGATTATATTAAAAGGCAGAGCCTGGAAATAATATAGTATCCAGAATGATTTGTAATACAGCACAAGTCGCCTTTCAAATTAATGGAGATTAATTATACAATTTGTGTCTAGTTTTGTAGTGTGTGTGGGGGGAGGGTTCTTTAGATATGTAAAGCTCATCAAGTTTTCAACATGCTTTAAAAAAAAAAAAAGTAAATATGTCAATTAAGATCTGTAATGAGTAATACTTTGATAAACAGTGTTCTCTAAATCTGACAGCCTAATTATGATCGTTGAACCCACATGCATTTATTATTGAGGCATTGGTAGCATACTGATCGGCATGGCTGTATGTGTATCCAATTTCAGCTTGGGCCTCAATCTGAAATTTATTTATAAATGCATACACATTGTAGTATCTAATGGTCTAAGTGGTGCACAAACATACAGCCATTAAATAATACAAAGCATATTAAACAGTTTAAAATAGATTATAACATATACTTTAATACAAGTACATAAAGTCAAACCAGATTAATGAACAAGGAATATAAAGGTAGGGATATACTACTGTCCCCTGGGACAAAATGAGCAGACAGATGAAGAAATGTTTTCAGAGATTAGGAAAGCTGGAGAATTGGGCAACAGTATAATAATGGGTGATTTCAATTATCACTATAACAAATTGGAGGAACATGATAATCACAAAGTCATACAAAAAATAGGTGTGCTCCTAAAAATAAGTACACCCAAGGGTTCCCGACAGATGCTGTATACCTCCAGGAACAATCAAGCATCACCAGAGAGAAAAAAAGGAGTGGAGAAAAAAACCTGTTAGGCTTCATGGGTTTAAAAAACTTCACTCCTTCTAAAGAGTGCCATCCCAATTTAGGGTTAAAAATAGGCAACTCACAACTGGTGTGTACTGAAGGTATATTTTAGCACCTTTCTCCGGGAAAACCCAGTAATGAAGCACAGAAGTGATCCACTATGGCTGTAAAAGCAGTTAGTGGCCAAACGTCATATCCATCCAAATATGTATCTCAATCCAGGCTGTCGCAAGGGATCACAGTGTCCTTTCGACCCGACTAGGATAAACCCAGTTTCGCTCAAAGGTGTAGCACAATCCAGTAAAACAATCCAACAAAATTCCACAGTGCCATTCACAAATGATCCTTTTCTCATAGCGTGACAAAATGTGGAACCAGCTTCCCCCGGACATTCAAGCTATAGATAGCCTGCTACCTTTCTGGAAAGCTTTAAAAACCATATTGTTCTCAAACCATTGCATACCTACATTGAGACCCTAATGGCCAGGCTATAATGGACTGTAACTGAAATTGACCACCAAAGACTCATTGCTGTGTGCGGTGTACTGTTCTAACACCTACTGCGGTCTCATTAGTCTAATGTCTCCAATTTAGTTGTGAATGTACCTCTGTAACCCTTAATCCAATGCCTCCATTATATTAAGAATGTATCTCTGTAACCTGTTCTGGGTTCCTGGGGAGGATAGGCTATAAAGCTAACTAACTAAATAAAATGTTAGTTGTGAGTGGGCTTGGGGAGAGATGGACTAGGGGGTGGGTGGGAAGGAGGGATGCCACACTTGAGGGAAGGGGAGAGGAGAAAGAGAAAGCATGCAGGAGGCAGAAAGTGTTGGACTCATGGAGAGGGATGGATGGGGAAAGGGGGGAGAGGGCAGAGGGCAGAGACTAAAAAGTTGGTACTCATGGTGGGAGAGATGTTGGTTGGGGGAGGAATGAAAACCAGAGGAAAAGAAGCATACAGGAGGCAGAGAGAAAATAAATGTTGGACTGGTGGGAAGGAGGGAAAGATGGTGGACTGGGAGGGGCCAGAAAAGAGGAGGGGGGATGTTGGACTGCAGGAGGAAGAAAGAAGGAAGTGAGAGAGAAATATTACACGGGGGGTGGGGGGTGAGCAGATGACTCAAGGAAGGGAAAGAGGTCAGGGCATGGAAGGGAAGGAAGGGAGTCTGGCAGCAATATAGAAATAATTAATAATAATAATAATAATAATAATAGTAGTAGTAGAGAAGCCAGACAGTGGGAAGGAGAAGAGAGAGATGCCAGACTGTGGGAAGGAGGGAAAGGAACGAGAAGAGATGTTGGACCACTGGAAGGAAGGATGGAAGGAGAGAAATGTCAGACTACTGCAGGACTGGGAGGGAAGGAGAGAGATGTCAGACCCTGGAAATGAGGAAGGAAGGAAAGAGAGATAGGATGGGAAGGGAAGACATAGAAAAGTAGATTTTGAGAAGAAAGCAGATAAATTGAAAAAAGTTGAATGTTAAAAATTAATGCCAAAGATGGATGCAGGGCAGAAAGCGAAGAAGAGAAAAATAGTCAATGGATAAGAAGGCCCTGGAAATACAGTTAGGAGTACAGACAGAAGGAAGTTTAACCAAAGACTGGGGAAATATGTTTAGAAAAATGCAATCATCAGTCAACAAAGGTCGGGGAAATGATTTTATTTTCAATTTAGTGATTGAAATGTGCCAGTTTTGAGAATTTATATCTGCTGGGTATATTGTGTATATTTGAAAAATGAATGGAAGAAATTGTATTACAATTAGTAATGGGGTGGGTCTGGGACGGAACTTGGGTGGTCAGTGGTTGGGGATACTCAGTTGATATTTGTTTAACTTAGGGGGGGAGGTACTTGGCTTAAAGAAGTTGAGAAATATTGCCCTAGGCAGTTTGTGTTGTCTGTGCCCTGAGTGTACACAAACAAGTGAAGAGAATTTGAAATATATTGAGGCTTGAGGAAACAGTCTGAGAAGAGGAGCTCTCTCCTAAAATGGTAGAATTGGCAAATATGCATTAACTGACCTTTTGCAGGAATTTTTATGGCTTTCTCAATGCCACAATGAAGCACACAGTCATACTGTATGATCTCTTTTATTGTGACCTTGTCCGAAGTTCATTAATGATGCTGTACAGCAAAACTCATAGTGTCAGAAGAATCTGACTTAACAGAAGAATGCCACTGACCCCTGACCCCTGTAACTGTACTAAAAAAATATTGTTCCAATAGTTTCTCCTTTCACTTTTTTTTTCTTCTTCTAGTGCTGTGATTCTGGTGCTATATAAGCTTTAATTCACAGCTACTTGGGAGTTTTAGCCCTATTTTAATAGACCTGCTCACTTTCCTGGTCTGGGCATTGCAGCTATGATCCTAAGGCTGAGACCCATCCTTCAGAACCCTGCATCATGGGATCTGATTCCAGCTACTAGGTGTTTCCTTTCATAATGCACGGGGAGGGGGCTGAGACTCCCCAGGCCCCTCCCAAGGGAGGCACCCGAGATGCCTGAGCCAATCAGGGACTTCCTTAGAGAGGAGTCTAAGGAAGTCCCTGCTTGGCTATTGTTTTTGGCCAATCAGGGACTTAGACTCCTCCCTAAGGAAATCCCTGATTGGCTGAGGCACCCCAGGCCCCTTCCAAGGGAGGAGCCCAAGGTGCCTGAGCCAATCAGGGCCTTAGACCCCTCCCTGTGCATCACATGATGCACCGTGGCGGGGCCTAAGGGCACAGTTTGTCGGAGGAGGAAGCCTGGAGAAGGAGGGACTGAGAACCCTCCTGTTCCCGACTTTTTAAAGGTATGGGGAGGGGGGGGGCCGGCAAAGGCCCAGCCAACAGCAGTAGGGGGGGTTTGCGATGGCAGGAGGGAGTTGGCATCCCTCCTGCCTTTGTCTTTGGCAGGGCCACGTTTGTGTGTGGGGATATTTGGAGCATTTTGGGGGGGTTTGAGGAGAAGAGGGGGCACTTTGTCAGGGGGAAGGAAGGCTTAAAAAAAAAAAAAATTTAGCAGTTATTTTGCATGTATAATACATACAGAATATCTACCCGATTTAAAAAAAAAAAAAAAAAAAAGGTAAAAAGCCGGCAGAAGCCCAGACAGCAGTGATAGGAGGCTACTTCTCCTGTCACTATTGTCAGGGCTCTACCCCGACTCAATCGCTTTTGAGTCGGAGTTTGCTTGCAAATGATTTGCACCTCCATGCAAATCATTTGAATGCAAACTTGGTAGCAAATCGATGGCTGGTTTTTTTAATTGAAATTTATCAACCTATCCAAACAAGTATACAGGATATGGGAATTTATACAAAAAATGTAGAAATATTATTCTTAATACAACTTTAAGTCAGTCGTAGAGAATAAGAAATCCCATCAAGCCCACATTATTGAGGAGAAAGTATTGCATTACATAACAAAAAATTTAGGTAGTCAATAAGGGATGAAACATACCCTTAATTTTTATACAGGCGTTTAACTATTTAAACTCCTTATTTATTAAAATTATAACCAAGAAAGGAAAATTTCACCCCAATTTATACAAAAGAGGTTACTAAGAATGTTCAAGAAAATACTCTAATTGAATAGGATCAAAGAAAGCATAATCCTTATCATGAAAAGTTACCAAAGAAACAGAAAATAAAAAAAAAATGTGGCATCAGATTCCACTACCTTAGGTTTCAAAGCTAAAAAAGCTTTTCATTTAAGTTGGGTTGCTCTTGCCACATCTGGGAATATTTGGATTCTAGCCCCACAAAATATTGCTTGTTTATTTTTAAAATATAGTGTTCCTTTTACGTTAGCTGCTTTATCACAAGGGACTTTTCATCACTCGCTAACCCCCGTGCTAGCTGAAAAATTTCCGCTTGCTCAAGAGGAGGCGGTAGTGGCTAGCGTGGCCGGCAGTTTAACACACACTATTACTTGTGTTAAACTGCTACCGCGGCTTCGTAAAAGGAGCCCAAAGTTTCATTAATACCTTGTCACTTTCATTTATACATGAAATTAAAAGGGTAGACCTGGTTTATATTGTATCTTGTGAATCTTCCAAAAATTCTGTCAAATTCAAATCAAGAGAAGTCAGTTGGTCTAGTCCTTGTTCCACAGTAATTTCTTGTTTCTTAGGTATATAATAGAGTGTTGAAATAGATATTGATTCAGAGTTAGTTAACCCCAATACCTCCCTGAGATACTTACGAAAAAGAATCTCAGGAGAGATCAAACATGTTTCAGGAAAATTAATCAATCGCAAGTTTCTTGCCTTTGTAGTATTTTCCATTATTTCTAGTTTAACATGTATAGAATGTGAATCCTTTATTGCTGACATGGACGATGTTTGTAGGTTAGAAACTTTCTTCTCTATCCTAATTTTGTGTTCATCCAAAACTTTAATTTTAGAATCAACATTCACTAGTTTTTCTACCACCTCCTTTGAAAAATGCTGAGACTGAGTCATGACTGATTTCAACATTTTCTCCATCCTAATATTAATTTGCCACGTCTTTTAAAGTCACTTCCTATTTATTTTCTTCAGAGCCTTCCAGACCCTCAACTAGTGGAATAATTTGAGGCATTTTTTCATAAGATACTACCTGGGCAGTCTGAGTCTCTGAGGCTTCCTTAGAAGCACTAGTACAACTTCGGGTGCCAGTTGAACAGGAATTAAAGGAGTGAGAGGAGGAGTTCTTTCAGGAGAGCTAACTGAGGCTCCTGAAATTTGTTCTGATCTCTTAGTCTGTTTAGTATTAGCACTAACAGATGTCAAATGTTTATCCATTGGGCCTAAAGATACAGGAGTTGAGACTTTAACTTTTGCTTTACGTTTCCCCGTTAAGAAAAAATATTAACAATATCATTATACACAAATAGGTCAAACGGGAAGCCACTTACTAACCTCAGTCTCAACTGTCTCCAATTGGCTCCAAGGAGTTCCCAAGGAGCCTGGCATGCCACTTAGGGTGGGTACGCCCTTTTGGCTACGCCCTGTGGCCGTGTATCTGTGGCCACGTGCCACAGAGGCTGCAGCGTTTTGAGTGCGATGCAAGGGCCTTGCTGATGGTATAGGTGCCCCTCTCAGTGCCTGCTCGATTCGCGGCACTGTTTGGACCTATAAAACCCTAAGAAGACAGGGAAGCTAGCAGGTAATAGGCAAAAAGCCCCTCTCTCCAACACCAGACGTCTCAAAAGTGTGCGCTCTCTCTCTCTCCCCAATCAATCGCTGTTTTTAAAATTGGCCAACGGCGATTGACTCCCTATCTTTTGGTGACCCTGGGCCAATGTGCACTTAAAAACACAAATTTCCATTTCTAAACACTTCACAATTTAACTGTAAACAGCTTCTAACATCATTTTCTTTTTCACACATCATTTGGATGTTAAATAAAATAGATTAGTCTCTGGAATGTAATGAACTTCTTTGAGGGAGTTGGGCCTAGATTCACTAACTTGCCTGATCCTGTCCGATCCGTGGTCGATCCAAGGCAGGCCAACTGATTCACAAATGGGGGCAATGCAAATGAAGGCAATTGGAGACACACCTCCCACCAACTGCACGGATTGCTGAAAGCAATCCTTGAGCATGCGCAGACCATCTTCTTTGCCTGTAGATGGTCTGTGCATGCTCACCGTGAAGGAAGAGCTGGAAACTTTTGTGAGCCCGTGGTTTTAACCTGCGGGTTCAAAGCTGGGATGCACCACAGCTTAAAACCATGGAGTCGGGCAGTGGCGTACCTAGCATGTGTGACACCTGGGGCCCATTATTTTTTGGCACCCCCCCCATCTGTACGAAAAACATGATTTTTAGTAACAAGCCACACGTCACACATGAGTACCTAGGAAAAGGCAGCATCTTACATACTGCAGTGAGAAGTACAACAGCAATACACCCATTGTAAAACTAAACAAGCCAGACTAGTACAGATCAATCCTGCAGTCAATCCTAACAAAAAAACATGTCTCTTGAACACACAAAACACCTTCGCCTAGTATGGAATGTCATCACAAACTTACCCCTCCCCCTTTTACAAAACTGTAGTGTGGATTTTAGCCACGGTGGTAACAGCTCTGACACTCATAGAATTCTGAGCATCAGAGCTGCTACCACCACAGCTGGCGCTAAAAAATGCTCCACAGTTTTGTAAAAGGGGGAGGGGTAATACATAGACAAATGTTAAATTGAACCAGCAAGAAGCTGGACTCTGCATACAATGCAATACCACAGAAACAGTGACACATGTCTCCTAAAGCAATAAATAAATAGAAAATTTTTGTTCTACCTTTGTCTTCTCTGGTTTCTGCTTTCCTCATCTTCTTGTTAGTCTCTTCCTTCCATCCACTATCTGCCATCTCTCTGCCCCTATATGGCATCTTCTCTCCTTCTGTGCCCCTTCCAGAAACTGTATGCCTCACCCTTCCATCTCTCCGTTCACCCCCATTGGTCTGGTATCTGTCTCCTCTCCTTCCCCCCTGCTCTGGCATCTCTCTCTCCGCTCCCTTCCTCCTGTTCTTCCCTGGTCTTCCTTCTCAATTTATTTTCTGCCTCTGTCTAAATTCTTTTTTACTATTCAGTCCTCAATTTCCCTCTTTCACTGTGTCTACCTATAGTTTGCCACCTCTTTCCCTCACCCCTTCCAGTAACTAACTCTATCCTCTTCCCTCAATCCTGCATGTGCCCTTTTTTTCTTTCTCCTCCCCACTTCCTTCCAGCATCTGCTCCCCCTTTCACTCACACTTCCATTCAGCAGCTGTCCTTCTCTCCCCCACACTTCCATTCAGTGTCTGGTTCCCTCTCTCTACCCCTTCCATCTACTGTTCACCCTCTTCCATTCACTGCCCTCTGTGCTCTTTCTATTCAGTGTGCACCCGCTCTCTCTCTCTCTTCCATATGGCATCTTCCCTCTTTCTATGCTCCTTCCATAAACTATCTATCCCGTGCCCCTTCTCTCCTTTGTACATGATTGATTTCAACTCTGACACCTCTCCGTTTTTCTCTCTCTGTCACCACCCCCTCCCCTATGCTCTGACATCTCTCTCTTCTCCTTTCTTTCCTTCCCACCTCACGGTCTGGCATCATCCCTTCCCCGATTCCCGGCATCTCTCTCCTTTCCTTTTCTGACATCTCCTCCTTCCTTTTCCCTTGTTCTGGCATACCTTCCTCCTTCCCTCCATGCCCTGGCGTCTCTTCTTCCCCCCAAGCCCTGGCATCTCCTTTCATTCCCTCCAATTGGGTACAGCAACACTTTCCCCAATTCTCTCCCTCTCTGCTCCCTTTCCTCCTTCTGTCACCCAAGGCCTGGTGTCCTGAACTTCATCGGGCAGCAGCAGCATTCACAATTCACTGCTGTTGCCCACTTCAGGCCTTCCTCTCTGTCGGGTCCTGTCGGCAGAGAGGAAGGCCTGAAGCCGGCAACAGCAGCAAATTGTAAAAGCTGCTGCTGCCCGAAGAAGGTAATGGCGCCAGGCCTTGGAGCACCGAGGCAGACCGCTGACCCTCCTATCTCTCCCCCCCCCAAGTGAACCTTTCCGACCCTCCCAACGAGAGCAGCAAACCTCCCTCCAGTAGCGTTGGCTGCTTCGCGGCTTTCTCCTGCCAGTGAAGCGTCACTGATGACATCATCAGTGACGCAGCAGAGGGAGGAGAAGGCCGTGAAGCAGCCAACGCTACTGGAGGGAGGTTTGCTGCTCTCGCTGGGAGGGTGGGAGCGCGATAGGGACCGGGCCGGCTGTGCACCCTCCCTAAGGCTGCACCCGGGGCGGATCACCCCCCCCCCCCCCTTGGTACACCACTGGAGTCGGGGCAGAGAGCAGGAGAAGCAGAATCGGGGCAGAGAGCAGGGTTTTTGCACAAGCGATTGGTCCTCAGCAGTCGTTTGTGTTCTGATCAGGCAGCCCAGTCGGTGAATCGCTGCCTTCCTACTTTTAGATGCCCTTCCCCTCATTTGCATGTATGGATCGGAATCGGATCAGGAGGAAGGTTAGTGAATCAGCTTGGGGGTCGCTAAGTGGTCAGGACTTGATCGGTGGCCTTTATGAATCTAGCCCTTGGTTGGTTAATCTAAGCCATCTCCACTTTAATCTGTACCTTGCTTCTGTCTGGTGCTGTTTTGGGACATATCAATATCATTGAGATTCCAGGTAAGAAAGAAGTGAAGTCATATACACATATAGAACTTAGCTTGATATTAGTAAGAGGAAGAACAGTGGGCAAATGATTTTTATTTACGATCTATTTTTGACTTGATAGAGTTTAAAAAATAATTAGTCACTTGCTTTTAAAGTAGTTGATCCAAAGGCTGTGACAGAAGGAAATTATTAATTTTTTCTTCTGTGCCAAACAATATTTTGGATGGTATGTATGTCAAATGAAGCAGATGAAGTGAAAAGATATTTTTATTTCAGTGTCTTCCATATTTTATTTTTGCTGTTTTCATTTTATTAGAAATAATGTATTATAATTGAATCTAGTTGGCTTCCCCTCTCTGTTTCTTTGTCTCCTTACTAGGGCAAAACATTCTGACCATGTTACTCTATTTGCTCAACATCACTGGCTTCTATTACTTCTAGAATACAGCATAAGATTATGATGCTTTCACAGTATCCCACTTACTGTGGGCCCCGTCCTACCTGACCTCCTTGATTATAATCTATTGTCCTGCAAGATCTCTCTGTTCCACAGCTACCTCTTAGCTTACTCTTCCACTGGTCTCATGTGCATGCTTAGAATCAATTGACTAAGAACAGCACCAAGTGCCTTGTAGATTGGGATAGCGGGCACTGTTTGCTGAAACACGGCCCGTGCTGGCTCATTCAATAAAGTGAACTCTGCTGTCCCAATCTATGAGGCCCTTGGTGCTGTTCTTAGTCCACTGTTTGGTGTGTACTTTGATTTCCATTTCTCGTTGCTTTGTTCATGCTTAGAATCAAACCATCGTTAATCCTTTTTCTTTGTTGCCCTTTTCCTTTTGGAATGCTCTGCCTGCCCACTTTGTAATGAATCTACATACCTGGAGTTCCAATCACAACTTAAAAGCAGGGCAGGATTAACAAAAACCCATGTTAAAAAGCTATTTTGATAGTGAATCTAAAAAAGCAAGACATTTAAAAAAAACAAACCAACACATGCAAATAAGGTTGGCAGACATCAGCAAAGATCCACTAAATTTGCATGTGCTCATTGCTGATGACAGCAATGGGCACATGCGCTGAAAAACACGTCAAGGGAAAAGAAAACCCCAAAACACAACAGCGGGGGAGATGTTAAGTCTCCTCCACTGTCAACCAACAATCGCCCCCAAGCAGCGGGTGAGATGCCCACACTCTCCCACTGCACTAAAATCCCCGCCGTGTCTGACCCAAAATGCATTGGGAAGGGGAAGGCCCATTTTAGATGACGCAGGTAGCTGGGAGGAGTGGGTCCATGTCCCTCCGGCTAAGGGGGACGGTGGAGACAGCGGCAGGGGATCTACTTGCCAGTGGTGGACAGTGGGCATCTCTCCTGCTGCGAGGTGGAGGGGATCTGGTCAGGGATTTTAGTGCAGTGGGAAAGTGTGGGCATCTCTCCTGCGGGGGGGGGGAGGGGGGGTCTGGTCAGTCACGGTGGGGATTTTAGTGAGGTGGGAGAATTGGACCATGATGGGGGAGGGGGCAGGAGGGAGAGAGATGAGCCAGAAAGATAGTTGAGGGAAAGGGACAGAGAGATATTAGATCATGAGGGAGAGGAGATGCTGAGCTGCAAGAGTGGAGGGACAGGAGGTATTGGAAATAGTAAACTTATTTGGGAGAGATCAAAGGCAGGGGTGGCAAGGAGATGAGTGGTAGGAGGTTAGTGAATATAGAGGTAGAGATGTGGTCATGAAGAGTAGATGAAAGATAACAAGGAATAGGAGGTTGGGGAAGGAATGAGATGGGAAATGGGAGAATGAGATGGGGAATGGGAGCTAGAGCATGAGAAAGAGATGGAAAGTTGAAAAGTAAAAAGAAAGTTGAGAAAGAGGGTGAAAAATGAGTGGACAGGGGCAGGAAAAAGAAAAAAAGGGTAAAAATAATTAAAAGGGAATGATCAGTATATCAGAAACAAATGTAGTGAGAGAATGAAACAAGACAGGAGAGATTAGAAAAGCTAAATGAATATCGGCCATTGGAAAGAGAATTAGCAGAAGACACAGAAGGGCAGAAGAAACAAACTGGGACCAACATGATGGAAAAATAAAATGTCCAGACAACAAAGGTAGATAAAAGGTATTTTATTTTGAATTTAAGTGGAATATGTTAGCTTTGTGTATGCTGGATTTGATTAAGATTATATACTGATGGTCCCCAGCATTTTAGAAGCCACAAGAATTTGATAGCTTTGGGATATGTGCATTGAAAGTCACTTTATATTGTGTTCAGTCACACAACCAGACAGTTGATTGGGGGGAGCAGAGCCCAAAGTGGGTGGGCACCAAATTTTCTCCATGCCCCCTGCCCAAATGCAAAATATAAATACCTGATCTGGCAGGGAACCCCAAGTTTCACCAGCTGAAGTTCTCTTCCATTTCAGCAGCCAGATCTCTCCAAGCTCCACAGCTGATGGCAACTCAGGGATACTGCTTCTGGCTGCAGAGCTTGGAGATTTCTGGTTGCCAGACTTGAGGAGGAGGATGAGAAGGTGGTCATCAGCTGGCAGGGCTTCAATACTGGAGAAATAACACAGAAGTGCATTTCTTTTTGTACTGAACATAATCAGTGGCATAGCCATAGGTCCTGGGCCAAGACCCCACCAAAATTAGCCAACTCCTTCACCCTGGAGAAGTGGCTCTGCATTCCCTTGATTGTAAGCGTGTGCTGGCCTTCTACTTGAAGCGCACCGCCCCTCACCATTCGGCTCCCCAGCTGTTTCTCTTTCGATCGTAATCGCTTGGATCGCTCTGTTTCTAAGTGGACCATTTCTAACTGGTTGGCCTCTTGTATCTCTTTCTGTTATGCTCAGGCTGGCCTCTCCCTGCCGGATCGTGTCACAGGCCATAAGGTCCGAGCGATGGCGGCATCTGTTGCTTTCCTCCGCTCAACTCCCATTGAGGAAATCTGTAAGGCTGCCACTTGGTCCTCGGTCCATACTTTCAGCTCTCACTACTGTCTGGATGCTTTCTCCAGGAGTGATGGCCACTTTGGTCAGTCAGTTTTGCAAAATATATTCTCCTAATTTGCCAACTCTCCCTTCATCCCTTCCTGGTTAGCTTGGAGATCACCCACATATAGAGAATATGCTGCCTGCTTGTCCTGGGATAAAGCACAGTTACTTACCGTAACAGGTGTTATCAGGGACAGCAGGCAGATATTCTTGCAACCCACCCACCTCCCTGTGGTTGGCTTATTTGCTAGCTATCTGAACTGAGGCCATGCTGAGGAGATGCATGCCCTAGGTCGGGTGGGAGGGGCACGCGCGCATACGCGAGCCAATCGCAAGCTTGAAGGTCTTCAAGCAAGTTTGCTTGCGAAAACGTCCGCTAGGGGGCTCCATCGGTTATGTCACCCACATGTAGAGAATATCTGCCTGCTGTCCCTGGATAACACCTGTTACGGTAAGTAACTGTGCTTTCTGTTGAGATGTTTATCTGGCACACTTTTTGTGAAGTTCACAGCAGTGCCCTGTAAGGTGCCCCATAGCTCTGTTGCCATGTCTGGGTGGCCAGTCCATCATAATGCTGGCCCCCTCCCATGTCCAAATGATCTTGTTCTGGGAGTTTGGGACTTGGACAAAATTTTGGTTGAGAATGTGGTACAAAAATAGACATACTGGCGGTCTGGGCGAACCATAGCTTGGACGTCCAGATAGACAATGGGGCCAGTTCTGCCAACCATGTGGTTTGTTATAAGGTACTGTATTTCGGTCTCATGGTTGGGATTCGGAAGGGTGGGATGGGAGATGGAAGGGTCGCAGAGGGAGCACTGCTGCTGCCTGTGACTAGGGCTTATTTTGGGGGGTAGGGCTTATATTAAGACCTACCCCGAAAATCATGCTAGGCATATATATATTTCGAAAGTGGGCATTTTCCTACTGCCAACTTTGGGTGTCTAACACTATACGTCCCAATCAGACTTGGGCGTATGTTTTGATTGCGCCCCTCCACGTATCTTAGTATTTCCTTTTCTTTGCATCTCCAGCACACCTTGAATTCTTTGGTCCTATCTAAGATTTTAAATCATAGTTTCTTTAATTTAGCTTCTCTGCAAAATGTTTGAGGGCTCACTAGAATGTCCTCCCACTCTTCATCTGTGACTTGTCATTTAGATTGCTTTCCTGCTGTTCAGTTTTTCCTGTTTTGCTTTTGGGCATACCATCTCTGGAAATGCATCATAGATGGATATTATATATTTTTAAAAAATTTTAACTTAAATGAGGTATATTTTCCGTAAACAAGCAGAATTGAGTTAGGCACAGAAGTGGGGCACATCACCAAGACAACAGCTGTCCCAGAATTCAGAACATAGGACCTGATATTTTAAGTGATTTAAGTGGGCAGTTAACCAGCAGTCATGAGAATTGATAGATGCCAGATAAATGGTTTCTGGTTGCTTGAGTTAATAGTCCTAATTAATACTATACCTCATACTATGCCATACCATGAACTGTTCCAGGTGTATTCTATAACAATGCGCATAACTTTTAGGAACGCCCATGGCCATGCCCTCTCTTCAAATTTGTACAGTGCAACCAGTGCATTCTTTTTATAGAATCGTGCTTTCCATTTTAATTAGTGCCAATTAGCTTCAATTATGAGGTGTTAATTACCAGGTATCAGTGCTGATAGGCTAATCAAGTTGCTCATGCAAATTAGCTGCACATCGATTTGCTCGCACACCTTAAGGCATACAGAATTTGGGAGTGAGGCCCAGATTCTCAAAACTTTAATGCTGTTACTAAACTGTTTTCCAGCGGTTTAGCCTGTACGCAGTTTAGCGGTGGATTATCAAAAGGGATTATCCCTGTCTTTAGTGTGGTTTGTAGCAGTCTCCAACACTGACATGAAAATGGGCTCTTCAACATTGAAATGAGCCCCTCTGATGGATTCTTAAATGCCGAGGCATTTTCAAAAAGCGGCTTTGGCTTTAGGCGACAAAAATAAGTGACTGGTCCAGGGGTGCCGATCAGTGTCAGAGACTGCTAGAAAGCTCCTATGTTGCGATGCAGCAGGAGAGATGCCCATTCTCTCTGCTACATCACAACACCCCTTCACTGCAGTGGCAGCGGTAAACACAACCCCCCCCCAAATGGCAGCGACACCCCCATTTTCGGCAGGAGAGATGCCCACTCTCTCTTGCTGCACTAACTAAAGTCCCCGCCACAACCCAACTGCCCCCACTTGCAGCAGGAGAGATGCCCATTCTCTCCTGCTGCACTAACTAAACTCTCCCCCCCTGCGACCTGATCGCCCTCCCCCCTGCCGCAGGAGAAATGCCCACTCTCTCCTGCTGCACTAACTAAACTCCCCGCTGCTGGGCTGGCCTTGAGAAGCCTGTTTTGAGGCTAGCTTCTGTTGACTGGCTGCACTTCGGGTAAGGAAGGGAGCGAGGGGGTTCGCGGCTCAACCACTGCCTGCTTCTGCCACTAAAGGGCTTGAGGGAGGAGGGCTTTGCGACTCAGGACTGCTGGTGCTTCGGAGCATGAGGGGGGAGGGGGGCAAAATTGAGACTGTTAGACAAGGTTTCTAACACACTCTCAATTACCGGTAATCAGAAAAACAGTTATCCGTGGATGCTTAATAGAAATACTGTACAAGAAGTGCCAGTTTTCTGATGATTACCCTTTCTCTTAGATCTGGATTAAGGTATAGGCAAACTAGGCATGTGGTTCAGGCCCAAAGGTTTAGGGAGGGAGTGGGGAGGGGGCTTATCAGTTGTGCTTAGGAGTCAGGAGCCTTGGATTGCCAATTGTCTAGATTTTTTTTAGGATTTTAGAAATTTGTAAATTTTCAGGATTGAAGTCAGAATGAAAGTTAAAGTATCTGGCTAATTTTCACAATTTAGCCCTCTGTAGCTCTCCAGTGCTTCTCTCCCTTCCAGTGCAGAGAGGTAGGCTCTAGTCACAGGAAGAAGAGGCTGAACCCTCTGTATGGGTTTTTGGAGAGAACTGTTGAACCAGAGAGTATTCTGAGGGAATGGGATTACAGGAAGGGAGTAGGAATTTAAGAAGAATGGGAGAAAGTGTGAAAGGTTGGCTGTAGGCCAAGTTAAAGAACTGGCACCAATGATAGTGTGAAGGTGGGAACATTGCCTGAGAGAGTGCATTCACTTGTGATTGTTTAAGTTTTGTTAAAATTTGATTATACGCTTATCAGTATTTCTAAGCGGATGTGCAAATAAAAAGGGAACACAGTAATATAAATATTCAATCTTAGCCGCGGGAGGTTCTATTAAACGCCGACATCATTTTTTGCTTCTCTGGGACCTGTATTTACGCTCCTTATCTCCTAGGGGGGTGCAGTCTTATTTTAAACACCCTTGTTTAATTGTTGGGTGTAAGCTGACGGTCTAGTCTGCTCCAGAGTTTTGTATCTGTGTGCTCTGGGGGGGGGGGGGGTTTAAACACCCTTGTTTAATTGTTGGGTGTAAGCTGACGGTCTAGTCTGCTCCGGAGTTTTGTATCTCTTTGCTCGGGGGGGGGGGGGGCTTGGGGTTTAGGCAGGTAGCTCAGGAGCTTGTGGGTGCCCTGGGGTCATCAGAGTCCAGACCCTGGGGGAAGCATCCTTTTTATAGGATGGGCATGCCTAGTTTTTCCTTGGGCTTTCAGTGCTCCGGGGCCCTTGGACTCCCGTGTGGCACAGAGGCAGCAGCCCCAGGCCAACTTACTCACAAGGAGGGAGGGAGATTTCGGGGGGTTCACGGGGATAGGGGGGTTGATATAAATGACACATGACTTGGTACTGTTATGTCTGGCTCTAGCGGAATTCCCTCTTATTTCGTTGTATTCTGTATTCTGAAATTTTGCTATGGAAACGCATTGTTTCTGTCAATAAAAATTGTTTACTCCTAAATATTCAATCTCATATATGTAAAAACAAAAAAATTAACTAATCAAAAACAAGAATAACGGGAGGAACTTTAAATCTTAATAGGATTGTTTCTGTGTCATATAAATGTACCTTTATGCATATTAAAGGAAGGGAAATTTTTGCCTGGGGAATTTAACCAACTAGTTAAGTTTCCTGGGCAATTTCCTTTGAACACTTTCCCAGTACTGCCTTCTCTCCGTCTATATCCTTTCAGAAATGCCAAAGAACGTGACAATTTTTATTTCACCGCTTCCATTTATGAAGCTTTTCTCACACTTCAATTA
The DNA here is from genome assembly GCF_902459505.1 of Geotrypetes seraphini. Taxonomy (NCBI): domain Eukaryota; kingdom Metazoa; phylum Chordata; class Amphibia; order Gymnophiona; family Dermophiidae; genus Geotrypetes; species Geotrypetes seraphini. The sequence continues at coordinate 138,785,471 of NC_047085.1, forward strand.
CAGTGTCCCTTGGCACCTCTAGTTTGTTCCAGAGGCAATGGAAGGCGAAAATGACTTGTAGAACTTTGCTGGTTCTTGTTTAATTGCTGAAGAGCTGCTAAGTTACCCGGCTCTAGGAGGGAGACTTTTCGAAAAATCCTTTGGTTGAACTTAACCTCCCACTTAATTGTGCTATTTACAGTGTCTGATACTACCAAGTGACATCAGCGCTTCACATAACATAATGTACCAGGATAGAGGAGCAGAGATTCAGGACTAGTTCAGAACCTCCCTCTTGGAACTGGGTAATTTGGCAGTTCTCCAACTCTGACCATCATACCTTTCCATTTGAGGCATGTGCTCACCCATCAAGTATTACTGCCACCATGCCCACAGGCTATACAATTTTATTTTGTTTTCTATCCTGTTCTCCCCAATGAGCTGAGAACAGGTTAGCATACAGTTTAGAGGTTTCAATTTGCCAGTTTCAATACAAGTTTTTATTCTAATATGACACATACAAGGATCTAGTAGTACCAATATACATTTCTTTGTAATCCATTGGTCATGGATTACTTCTAGAGAAGTAAAATATTGGGAGGGGGGAGTTTGAGAAAAGAAGTAAATCGAAGAGAGAGTGAAAGGAAGGGGAAATCTGGGAGGTGGCTCCACAAATGTAAGTTTGCCTAGGCCCAATATAGTGTTCATCCGGCCCTGCTTCCTCTTCGTTGCCCTGCAGATCTTTCATTTTAACTGTACAAGTCCTGGGTGCCCTGATTGTCAGCAACAGCACCACCAGCTTAAGGTATAGGGACATGAGTCTTAGTCCTATGTTCATCTCGTCTCCTGATTTCTGTGTGGAAGGCAGGGTCTGGGAGCAGAGCGCACACTGGTTCATGGTCTGTGCCTTAAGAATGAGCTACTGCTGTTGCCAAAACACAAGGCTGTTGGGATTGGCTATCTGGTGCCCAAGCTGTTAAAATGACAGGAAATGGAAGTAGAGCTTTAAAGGGGTGAAACGTATTTATTTATTGGGCCATTGAGAAGGTAGTAACTCTTGAAAGCTTGTATCTTTGAACAGTTTGACTGTTCCCTAAACGTGTTAAAATTAAGTCACTTCAAAACGAAAACCTCTATAGTGAGAAGCCATTTATTTAAAAGAAATGTATTTAAATTGCTTCCAGCACAGCATTTCTCATAGGCATGTACAGTAACAGTCTGACCTTATTTGTTTATTTTTTACAAGCGTTTTGACATTTACTGCTTGAAAAATGTATTAAAGTTTTGAATTGGTATTTAACATCACTGTACAAGTCCTGGCATTGACTAGCTAATACACATGGCATTACAGAGGGGAATTTTAGCTCTTCCTTCCCCAAATTTGAAAATAAATAAAGTATTGCCTAATATTTTTCTGTTTTTATTTATTAATCTTTCATTCTGTGCTGTAGCTGTTCTGATCGCTGTTGGTTCACTTACAGAAGAGTTTTAAAAAGGGGTTTGCGTTGGTGGGGAGGGGGTGATTTAAATAGCATTTTAAATGAACACCAGCTGTCCTCATTAATTTACAAGTTAAAAAAAAAAAGGAACTATAAAGTAACCAATGAAAACAAAGGCTTCCGAGGCTGCCTTGAGTGACCAATTGGGAGCTGGTTTTTACTTGCGAAGGTCTGGTGGCAGGCGCAGATTGTGGTACCTGACTACTGTCAACAGCGCCGTTCTATCCTGGAGGGGATTTTGCTGAGGTCAACGAGTAGCAGCGAGGCGGCGCGGAGGATTTACGGCGTCATGAGTGAAAACCGCACAAAAGCACGGAAAGTGAATGCGTGAGGAAAAGGTACACCGGTGCGTGCGTTTGTTTTTGGCGTGCGTTTGTATAGGGTCGCTGAAGTGAGAGAGGGGAACCTGTCTTGGATATGCCGTAATGGGAGGGACTAATCTTTCTCATTGCCAGTAGACGCACGAAAAACAGCAGGATGGGGAAGGTGAAAAAGGTGACTTTTGGAAGGCGCATTTTAGTTTCTAGTTTTAATGGGTTACGTTTGGCATTAAGTTTTACGTAACGGCAGACATGTACATATGAACAGTCTTCAAGGTTAATGGTTCATTGCAACTACTTCATTTCTTTAGTGATCTGGTAATTGAACTCTTGTATCCATAAAAGAAACATTTTTTGGGGTTTTTTTTTAAATTAAAGGGGAGAAACGACCAGCCCTGGTTGCCTTTTTTTTACTGATCTGTTTTAAATTCAATGCATATGAAATAGCTGAGCTTGTGATTGTATTAGAGATGAGAACTAAGTGCCAACAGTATCGCAGTTTCTTTCTGCTAGTTAATGCTATTCCTTTCTTTAAATAGCATTGGCCAGCATATCATTGTTTACATCAAATAAAAAATACCATAATATTACATTGGATGATAGTTTATATAATTGATTGGAAAAGTTGCATTTTCCTTAGGTGATATGCTCATGTAACTAAAACGCAAAAATTTCTCCTAATGATGAACATTTTTTTTCTTACCATTTTATGCTAAGAGGCCATCTCTTGTAGTTAAAAAAAATTCCTAATCTCTAACGATAGCAGGGAAGGTAATCTTTGGGGATCAGCTTTAGTGGAGGGGCTTGCAGTTTAAAACCACGTGTGTGACGGCAGCAGTGCTGCTGTGACCTTGTAGTGAATAAGAATTCTGTTGCGGTATACAAAGCCCTCATGATCAGAATAATGCATTCTTTCAATGCTTTAGAAAACATTACCTGAATTTGAAAAGAGCAGTAGATTTATTTACATTCTGTGTTAGATTAAGCATGCCTGTGTATCTTGGAAGGTGCTACAATTCAAATAGAATGTATCTTTTAAATAAAAAAAAAAAAAAGTTATGTTGCTTTCAAGAGGTAATTGCTGTGTTCTGCCCTGTATAAATTAGTAAGATTGGGTTTTTAAAATTTTTATAGTTTTTATGGTTTTAATTGGATCTTTCCTAATATGTACACACAGGTTTTAAAAGTAATATGTATAGTATATTGGCCAGGGAAGCAATAGAACATAAGAACATAAAAATGCCTCTGCTGGGTCAGACCAGAGGTCCATCATGCCCATCAGTCCGCTCACACGGCATCCCAAAAGGTCCAGGACCTGTGTAGTAATCCTCTATCTATACCCTTCTATCCCCTTTTCCTTCAGAAAATTGTCCAATCCCTTCTTAAACCCTAATACCGTAATCTGTCCTATCACTCTGGAAGCGCATTACAGGTGTCCACCACCTTTTGGGTGAAGAAAAACTTCCTAGATTTGGTTTTGAATCTGTCCCCTTTCAACTTTTTCCGAATGTCCTGTCGTTCTTGTAGTTTTCGAAAGTTTGAAGAATCTGTCCCTCTCCACTTTCTTTATGCCCTTCACGATCTTGTAAGTCTCTATAATATCCCCTCTAATTCTCCAGGGAAAAGAGAACCAGTTTCTCCAATCTCTCAGTGTATGAAAGGTTTTCCATACCTTTTATCAAACGTGTCGCTCTCCTCTGAACCTTCTCGAGTAACGCCATATCCTTCTTAAGGTACGGCAACCAATATTGGACGCAGTACTCTAGATGCGGACGCACCATTGCTCGATATAACAGCAGGATAACTTCTTTCATTCTGGTTGTAATACCCCTCTTGATTATACCTAGCATTCTATTCGCTATCTTAGCGGCCGCTGTGCACTGTGCCGTCGGCTTCATTGTTTTGTCCACCATTACTCCCAAGTCCCTTTCTTGGGTACTCTCACACAATAACATCCCTCCCATCGTATAGCTGTACCTCGGGTTTCTGCTTCCAACATGCAATACTTTACATTTCTCTACATTGAACTTCATCTGCCATCTCATCGCCCACTCCCCTAGTTTGTTCAGGTCCCTTTGTAATTCTTCGCAGTCCTCTTTAGTCCAAGCATCACTAAATATTATTATTATTATTTTTATTTCTTATATACCGCCAAAGCCGTAGTAGTTCGAGGCGGTTCACAATAAAGAAGGGCTGGACAATCAGCGAATAGTTACAATCAGTGAATACAGATACAACAAAGAATCAGCGAATACGGTTTCTGTGAATTTTATTATTTCACACTTCATCCCTGTTTCTAGATCATTTATAAATATATTGAATAGCAGCGGTCCGAGCACTGGCCCCTGTGGAACACCACTCGTGACCCTCCTCCAGTCCGAGTAGTGGCCCTTCACTCCTAACCTTTGCTTCCTACCCACCAACCAATTCCTGATCCATCTATGTACGTCTCCTTCCACGCCATGGTTCTTCAGTTTCCGAAGAAGGCGTTCATGGAATGAGATTATGTGCCCCCTTAATTTGAGAGGTCAGTATAGGCCACAAGGAGTAATTGGTCTTGATGTTCATGTTAATTCCATGCAATAGTATTTCATTTTACTCTGTCAAAATTTACAAAGACTAGGGAACACTCGATGAAGTTACAGGGAAATATTTTAAAATCAATAGGAGGAAAGAAGAAAACAGGGAAATGGATGTGCAATGAAGAAACACAAAAGAGTGGTCCATGTCAAACACCAACACTGACGGACAGGCCATCCAGTTTAAAACTAGAAGTTCAAGCCATCCACTGTAACTCACAGAAGAGAAAAGTGAAGTAGAATCAGAATGAGGGCACCAAACAGCAGATTAAGACTTTATATATATTTGAATGCACTCCCAATTAAATTAAAACTGGACAGTTTGTGTATGGATGATACAGTTTTGATATATCTAAAACATGTAACCCACTTGTTCATAAGAATTACTAACATCAATAATCCACTAATTGTACATCAATTACATTTAGAACAACTCAGAATGGGAAACAGAAGTCATGATTTAATCCTTTTAGCTGATCAGTAAACATAAGAATAGCTTTACAGGTCAGACCAATGGTCCATCTAGCCCAGTAGCTCGCCCTCATGGTAGCCAATCTAGGGCGAACACCCAAAAATGTAGCAACATTCTCTGCTACCAATCCAGGGCAAGCAGTAGCTTCCCCTATGTCTGTCTCAATAACAGACTATGGACTTTCCCCCAGGAAATTGTCCAAACCTTTGTTAAAACCAGCTGTGCTCAGGGAGGATAGGGCTGTAGCAGAAAGACTTAATTAATTCTTTGCTTCGGTCTTTACGGAAGAAGATGTAAGAGATCTACCTGAACCGGAAATGATTTTCAATGGTGGTGATGCGGAGGAACTGAAAGAAATCTCGGTGAATCTGGAAGATGTAGTAAACCAAATTGACAAGTTTAAAAAGTGCTAAATTGCCAGGACCGGATGGTATACATCCCAGGGTATTAAAATAAATCAAAAATTAAATTGCTGACCTGCTGTAAGTGATCTGTAACCTGTCGCTAAAATCGTCTGTAGTACCTGAAGATTGGAGGGTGGCCAATGTTACGCTGATTTTTAAAAAGGGCTCCAGGGGAGATCTGGGAAATTACAGACCAGTAAGCCTCATTTCAGTGCCGGGCAAAATGGTAGAAACGATTATAAAAAATAAAATTTTGGAACATGTAAACAAACATGATTTAATGAGACTGTCAGCATGGATTCAGCCGAGGGAGATCTTTTCTCAAAAATTTGCTTGAGCCGGTTGATATAGTATATCTATATTTTCAATAAGCTTTTGATAAAGTTCCTCATGAGTCAAGTGTCATGGGATAGGTGGCAAAGTGTTCCTTATGAGTCTTAAACTGTCATGGGATAGGTGGCAAAGCTCAGTTGTGGATTAGAAATTGGTTATCAGATATAAAACAGAGGGTAGAGTTAAATGGTCATTTTTCTCAATGGAGGAGAGTAAACAGTGGTGTGCCGCAGAGGTCTACTGGGACCAGTGCTGTTTAACTTATTTATAAATGATCGGGAAATTGGAACGACGTGCGAGATGATTAAATTTGTAGATGACACTAAACTGTTCAAAGTTGTTAAAACACATACAGATTGTGAAAAATTGCAGGTGGACCTTAGGAAATTGGAAGACTGGGCATCCAAATGGCAGATGAAATTTAATGTGGACAAATGCAAAGTGATGCACATTGGGAAGAATAACCTGAACCACAGTTACCGGATGCTAGGGTTCACAGCAGCCCATTGTTTTTTACCGCAAAATTTTGAGAATCTAGCCCTCAATTCCTTTACTTTCTTTATGAGGGGTTCAGCTTGAAGACAGCTGTCTGCACAGAGACAGAAGCTGCATCCTGAACAACACTTTGGTGGCATTGTTTCACAGCTATACTGTGGTTGTAGAAGTACTTGCACTTGATGATGAAAAAAATAAAGAGAAAAAAAAGAAAAAAAATCTTAAAGTAATGCTCTGTTCCTAATTAACTGAATAGCTTATAAATCAAAAGATCAACCTTGGGATGGCTGGGAGCTGGGGAGGAATTAAATACAAAACAAAGACATTCCTCAACTGCTCTGTTTGCTAATCTGATGTTCTGAAATGCAGCCCTAAAATACTAATCTAGATAAAAACACATTTTCTCTTTTATATAAAACCCTAAAAGAGACTCTAAATCAGGGGTGCCCACACTTTATGGGTTTGCGAGCTACTTTTATAATGACTAAGTCAAAATGATCTACCAACAATAAAATTAAAAAAAAAAACACAAAGCACACTGAAAGGCAGAGAAAATGTTAATTATTCATATTCTGGGTTTTTTCAAAGAGGTCACGGCAGATGACTCTATGCAATGTCACCTCAGTAACAAAATACAAAAATAGACAAATATACCCCCTCCCTTTTTACTAAACTACAATAGTAGGTTTTAGCACAGGGAGTTACGCTGAATGCCTCGCACTGCTCTCAATGCTCATAGGCTCCCTGCGCTAAAAAACGTTATTGCGGTTTAGTAAAAGGGAGCCATAGTGCAAAATATAGACAGCAGATATAAATTCTCAAAACAGACACATTTTGATCACTAAATTGAAAATAAAATCATTTTTCCTACGTTTGGTGATTTCATGAGTCTCTGGTTGCACTTTCTTCTTCTGACTGTGCATCCAATCTTTCTTCCTTTCTTTCAGCCTCCTGTATGTTTCCTCTCCTCCAGACCTCATTCTCTCCCCAACTTTTTCTTTCTGTCTCCCTGTTCCCCCTTCTTTCTGTCTCCCTGTCTGCCCACTTTCTTTCTTTCTCCGTGCCCTCCCCTAAGCCACTTAGTTTGCTGCCACCGCCATCAGGGAACAGCCCCCAAGCCACCGCCGTCCCAAGCTTTCCCTGCAGAAGCGTCGCGCTGACCAGCATTCCGCTCCCTGATGTCAATTCTGACGTAGGAAAGGAAGTTCCGGCCCAACAAGGCATTTCTCCCCATTCCATCCAGCCTGAGCCCCATCTCTCCTTGATCCAGCATTTCCCTTCTGTGTCTTTCAGAATTACCATTCCACCTATTTTCCAGCATCACCCTTCTTTGTGTCCACTTATATCCCTATCTCACCACTTTTTCAGAATCTTCATTTGTCTCTGTCCTTGTCTTTACCCCATGTTCACCATTTGCCCTTTCAATGTCTTTATCTCCCCCCCACACACTTTTTCAGCATTACTTCTATGTCTCTATTTCACCTCCTCTTCATGTCCCCTCCGTATCTCTATCCTTATTCAGTAGGTCCAGCTTACCCTTTGTGTCACTATCTCCATTTTCAGCTTTCTCCCCTTTTCCTTTATTAATGCACCCTGTAGCCAGAATCTTTCCACCCTCCCTCCACTCCGGCCCAGCCCAGTATGAAATATTTCCTTTTGTTTCCCTCCCCTCTCTCTTTCTCTCTCTCTTCTGCTCCCTCACCCACGAGTCCTGCATCTGGCCCTCTCCCTTCTAACTGCATCCGGCAACACCCCCTGCTCCGCGTCTCTCTTCAGCAACTCGTCAGCAGCGGTGATCAAGACGGGCTTCCGACATCGAGGCCTTCCCTCTACGAGTCCCGCCTTTGTGGAAAAAGGAAGTTGAAACAAGCGGGACTCGCAGAGGGTAGGCCCCGACATCAGAAGCTTGTGTCGATCGCTGCTGCCGAAGAGAGCTGCGGAGCAGGGGGTGTGGCCGGAAGCAGGTAGAAGGGAGAGGGCCAGATAGGAAGGCTGCTGGAAGAGGTAGAAGTTCCGGAGTATGACACTGACCCGGGCCAGGATGATTTCTTTTTCAGGCTGCTGCTGCCGCCGCCATGCCCCCCTCCCCCCCAAAATGACAAAAAACAGCCTAAAGTGGATGCCCGGCGTTGGCGTCTTTGACGTCGGGGAGAGGAAGACCGATAGGCTCGGTAGATCGGGACAGCAACACGAGTCTATCATGGAGCCCGGGATGGGCTCTGCGATCGACTCGCGTTGCCTTCCTGAGCTACCGGTCGATCGCGATCGATGTATTGGGCACCCCTGCAGTAGTGTATTAAGGCTTAATTTGATCTGTCCTAATTTTTCTTTTGAATCTATCTTGTTAATTGAGATGTATGAAGTAGTCAGATTGCCTAGAGTTCTATGAATAGTTGAGAATTTCTCCATCATATTTATTTTTAAGTGCTACAGTGTAGGCTGTAATGTGGGCCCTGTAACACCATCTTGGCAGCATCTCGGTATACAAATGGGTCTACGTCATTAGTATTTGTTTTAAAGCAGGGGTGCCCAACCTGTGGCCCGAGGGCCGCATGTGGCCCCATGAAGTATTTTGTGCGGCCCTGGTCAAGGGCGATGCAGTGTTTTCCTCTGCTGTCCCCGGGTGTTTACTGTCTTGCTGGCTCCCTCCTCTGTCTTGCTGCAGCATTTGCGCGTTTGTGCGGCCTCAGAAACATTTTTATCCCAGGACAAGCAGGCAGCATATTCTCACATGTGGGTGGGTGACGTCATCCACGGAGCCCCGACGCGGACAGCTTTTCAAGCAAACTTGATTGAAGATTTCAAGTTTGCTGGTGCTGTACCACGCATGTGTGTGCCTTCCTGATCCACTAGAGGGCGCATCCCCTCCTCATGGTCTTCAGTTCTTAGTTTTCCGCGGAGCCAGAAAGCCCTGTCTCTCTTCTCTGCGTTCTTCTAAGTGCCTTTCTAGCACCGCGGCTTCTTTATTTTGTTAGGGAGTCGCTGTGCGTTTGTTGATTGATCGTGTATTTCTTTGTTTCATAAAAAAAAAAAAGGATTTTTTATTGTGTTTCTGCTGGTTCCACCGGCAGGCCCTTCTTGGGCCTCAGCCATGCTGCTAGGCCTCATTTGGCTGCAGCTGTATTTTTTTTTTTCTCTTCCCTGGCCTCTCTCTGGACTCACCTCGTGTGAGCAGAATGGCCGGGACCCTTTTTCCTTCGTTGGAATCGGACTGAGTAGCTTCGATCCCCGGTAAGTTTTCTTTCTTTCTTTCTGTTCTTCTAGGTGCGTTACCTCGGTAACGCCGCCGGCTGAGTCTCAGGCATTCCAGGCATCGAGTGCAGTCATGCCCGCCTCTACGAGACCTTCAAAGCGTGCCTCCTTTCATGGGAATACTCATCTCGAGGTTGCCCTTTATGGAGCGCACTGCTGCACCTTTATTACCAGTTTCATTGGTACGGTGCCGACTTCTGACGGACTTCGGTGTGCCTCGATGTCAACTGGAGCTCCGTGCCTCGACGTCGACTGGAGCTCCGTGCCTCGACGTTGACTGGGGCTTCGTGCCTCGACATCGCCTGGGGCTTCGTGCCTCGACGTCGCCTGGGGCTTCGTGCCTCGACGTCGCCTGGGGCTTCGTGCCTCATAGAAACATAGAAATAGACGGCAGATAAGGGCCCACGGCCCATCTAGTCTGCCCACCTTAATGTCCCTCCCCTACCTTTGCCCTGTGAAGAGATCCCATGTGCCGATCCCATTTGGCCTTAAAATCAGGCACGCTGCTGGCCTCAATCACCTGTAGTGGAAGACTATTCCAGCGATCAACCACTCTTTCAGTGAAAAAGAATTTCCTGGTGTCACCTCGTAGTTTCCCGCCCCTGATTTTCAACGGATGCCCTCTTGTTGTCGTGGGACCCTTGAAAAAGAAGATATCTTCCTCCGCCTCGATGCGGCCCGTAAGATACTTGAACGTCTCGATCATGTCCCCCCTCTCTCTGCGCTCCTCGAGCGAGTATAGCTGTAATTTGTCAAGCCGTTTTTCGTATGGTAGATCCTTGAGTCCCGAGACCATCCGGGTGGCCATTCTTTGCACCGACTCCAGTCTCAGCACATCCTTGCGATAATGCGGCCTCCAGAATTGCACACAGTATTCCAGGTGGGGCCTCACCATGGATCTATACAATGGCATAATGACTTCCGCCTTACGACTGACGAAACCCCTTCGTATGCAGCCCATGATTTGTCTTGCCTTGGACGAAGCCTGCTCCACTTGATTGGCAGACTTCATGTCCTCACTGACGATTACCCCCAAGTCTCGTTCTGCTACCTTTTTTGCTAGGATCTCGCCATTAAGGGTATAAGACTTGCATGGATTCTGGCTGCCCAGGTGCATAACTTTGCATTTTTTGGCATTGAAGTTGAGTTGCCATGTCCTAGACCATCGCTCCAGTAGGAGTAGGTCATGCATCATGTTGTCGGGCACTGAATCTTCGTCTGTTGTGCATTTGCCCACTACATTACTCAGTTTGGCGTCATCGGCGAATAATGTTATTTTACCTCGAAGCCCTTCTGCCAAGTCTCTTATAAAGATGTTGAATAGGATTGGGCCCAAGACTGAGCCCTGTGGTACTCCACTAATCACCTCCGTCATTTCGGAGGGGGTGCCGTTCACCACCACCCTTTGGAGCCTACCTCCAAGCCAGCTCCCAACCCATTTCGTCAATGTGTTACCTAATCCTATAGAACTCATCTTGCTCAGTAACCTGCGGTGTGGTACGCTATCGAATGCTCTGCTAAAGTCCAGGTACACGATGTCCAGGGACTCCCCAATATCCAGCTTTCCCGTTACCCAGTCAAAGAAGCTGATCAGGTTGGATTGGCAGGATCTCCCCTTAGTAAATCCATGTTGTCGGGGATCCCGTAGATTCTCTTCATCCAGGATCTTATCTAATTGGTGTTTGATTAGAGTTTCCATTAGTTTGCTCACTATCGATGTTAGACTCACTGGTCTGTAGTTTGCTGTCTCCATCTTTGAGCCTTTCTTGTGGAGTGGAATGACGTTAGCCGTCCTCCAGTCCAACGGGACGCTGCCTGTACTAAGGGAGAGGTTGAAGAGCGCGGACAGTGGCTCCGCCAAGACATCACTCAGCTCCCTAAGCACCCTGGGGTGCAGGTTGTCCGGCCCCATTGCTTTGTTAACCTTGAGCTTTGACAGCTCACCGTAGACACTGCTGGGCGTAAACTCAAAGTTACTAAACGGGTCAACTGAGCCAACCCTTGTCTGTAGCTGAGGGCCGAGCCCTGGCGCTTCTCGGGTGAAGACTGAGCAGAAGTATTCATTTAATAGTTGGGCCTCGACGTCGCCTGGGGCTTCGTGCCTCGACGTCGCCTGGGGCTTCGTGCCTCGACGTCGCCTGGGGCTTCGTGCCTCGACGTCGCCTGGGGCTTCGTGCCTCGACGTCGCCTGGGGCTTCGTGCCTCGACGTCGCCTGGGGCTTCGTGCCTCGACGTCGCCTGGGGCTTCGTGCCTCGACGTCGCCTGGGGCTTCGTGCCTCGACGTCGCCTGGGGCTTCGTGCCTCGACGTCGCCTGGGGCTTGGTGCCTCGACGTCGCCTGGGGCTTGGTGCCTCGACGTCGCCTGGGGCTTGGTGCCTCGACGTCGCCTGGGGCTTGGTGCCTCGACGTCGCCTGGGGCTTGGTGCCTCGACGTCGCCTGGGGCTTGGTGCCTCGACGTCGCCTGGGGCTTGGTGCCTCGACGTCGCCTGGGGCTTGGTGCCTCGACGTAGAATGCGGCTTGGTGCCTCGACGTAGAATGCGGCTTGGTGCCTCGACTTTCTGCCTCGACGTCGACTGGGGCTTGGTGTCTTGACGTCGACGGATGCTTTGTGCCTTCGCCGTCGGCTGCGGCCGTGTGCTTCGCGTCACTTGACGCTTGTGCTTCGACATCGTCTGAGGCTTGGTCCTCGACGTCGACTGAGGCTGGGGGCCTCATTGTCGGCTCGAGCTCTGTGCCTCGTCGTTGACCGAGGCTTCGTGCCTCGCCGTCGACTGGAGCTTTGTGACTTAACGTCGCTTGGGGCTTTGTGCCCTTTGGTTGGCTGTGGCCTTGTGTCTCGAAGTCGACTGTGGCTTGGTGCTGCAACGTCGCTGGGGGCTTTATACCTCGGCATCGACGGGGGCTTAGTGCCTCGACGTCATCTGGGGCTCTGTGCCTCGGCGTCTCCGGCTCCTGTTCGAGAGGGTTCCCCGCTTTCTCTTCGGTTCATTCCGGGCAGCCGTGACGGAATCTTGTAGTACGGAGTTTGGTTTCCTGGAGGAGACTCTCTCCCTGCTCCGGCTCTATTGCTCCCGCCATGCGTCATCTCGTTTGGTGCAGAGTGTGGCTGGGGATCCGAACCTCCAGGATCGTCTCGCCACTTTTACTTGCGTGAGTACTGCGCTTCTTGAGGCCTTTCTTGCGGAGGCCTCTAACCGCCTCTCAGCACGCGACCGGTCCTTCGCCTTTCGGGACGCCTTCAGCTGAATCCCTTCTGCCTTGGTGGTTTGGACTCCTTCTCCGGAGGGGCCCTCCGGATACCTTTCTTGTGTTATCTCGGCCTCCTTCGCAGCAGCCGCGCCAGGTTATGGTCCAGCCGCCGGCTTCGGCGAATCCTGGCCGTCTTTTTGACTATTCTCGCATAGCCTCCGGGCTGCTCTCCTTCTGGGGATTCCCCTCCTCCCTTCGGGAGGGGTGTCTCCATGTCTACGCATCGGGAGTATAGCCTCGCTTCTGTCGGTTGGGCATTCCCATCCTCCCATCTGCGTCTGGTCCTGGCCCTTTGTGCTCTGCACTAATTTCTAGTCCAGGAGTAGTTCAGACTCTGTCCGCCCCAGTCTCGGAAGTCTGTCGGGGCGGACCTGGACCCAGTTTGTCTGCGCTCCTTCTTGTCTTGGCCTCAGGGGGAGGCCCTTGTTTGTTTATGCCGGAAGGTGACCCCTCTGTCCTCGGTCCATCTCCGGTCTTTTCTGCCTCTGCTTCGGCAGGCCGCCTGTCTGCGCCTGAGTCAGCTGGTGTCTCAGCGGTCTTCGGCCTCGGCCGAGCTGATGCTGATCCTTTTGGGATCATGGGTCTCCACGGTTCATGTCCCGATGTTCGCCTGGTTTCATCTTCGTGTTCCCCGCTGGACCCGAGCATCTCAGTGATGGCAGGACCGGGATCCCGCTTCCCAGCACATTGTGGTGCCTCCCTCCTTGACACGTTTGTTTCGTTGGTGGGCCACCTCTTCGTATCCCCGCATCAGAAGGTTCTGCCGATGGACTCCTCGGCATAGGCTTAGGGGTGCACCTCGACGGCCTTCAGACTCAGGGTCTTTAGTCGGGTGCGGGCCGTCGCAGCCGCATCAATCTGCTGGAGCTCCGAGCCATTTACAATGCCTTGGTGGATTTTCGTTATTGCAAGATTGCAGGGTCCTGATGTGTCCCGACATCCCGGTGGCGATGTATTCTGTGACCAAGCCAGGATGTACAGGTTCCCTGTTACTTTGCAGGGAAGCCCTTCGTCATTGGCAGGGGGCGTTACACCACTGCTTCTTTCTTCGGGCGGTGTATTTCCGGGGCGTGCAGCATTGTCTGGTGGACTCGTTGAGTCGCCCTTTTCGGCCGCATGAATGGTGGCTCCATTCTCAGACTCTGCGGCATGTGGTTGTTCGGTGGGGAACCCAACAGGTAGTTCTGTTCACTTCGCCCCTCACTCACTGGTTGCCTCGATATTGCTCGAGGATATTCTCCCGGGTTCGCATCGAGGTGGATGCTTTCCTTCTCGATGGAATGGGCAGGTTCCTCTATGCGTTCCCTCCCTTTACTCTGATTCTCAGGTCTTTGATACACCTCCTGTCGGTCTGCGCCACCATGATCTTGATGGCTCCTCTGTGGCCCTGGCGGCCGTAGTTCTCCCTGCTCCTCCAGCGTGTCAGGGAGACTCAGCTTCTACCTATGTTCCCGTCTCTGCTGTCTCAGTGTTGCGGTTTTTGTTGCATTCCAATCTGCAGTCTCTACACTTATCAGCTTGGTTCCTCGCAACGTGCCTCCCTCCTTCTGTTTCTCTCAGTCGGTGGGGGTGTTCTCGAGGCCTCTCGAAAGATCTCCACTCGGCAATGCTTTTCCCAGATATGGTCCTGATTTGCTGCGTGGTGTGCTGAGCACCGCATGGATTCGCTCTCTGCCTCCTCGCCTTCAGTGCTGGATTATCTGTTTCACTTGTCTCGGTCTGGTCTCAAATCTACATCTATTCGAGTCCACCTCTGTGCATTTGCTGCCTTTCATCGGCCGCTGAATGGGACGCTGCTCTCCGTCCATCCGACGGTTTCCCGCTTTATGAGGGATCTCTTCATTGTACATCCTCCGCTCAAAGCCCCTCCGGTGGTTTGGGATCTTTGTGTGTTCCTGGCTCAATTGGTGATACCTCCATTTGATTCCATTGATGAAGCTCTTTTGAATTACTTCACCTGGCAGGTGGTATTCCTGGTTGCTCTCACGTCTGCTCGCAGAGTCAGTGAGCTGCAAGCTCTGGTTGCGGACCCGTCTTTTCCTGTATTTCATCATGACACGGTGGTCCTGCGTACTTAACCCCAGTTCTTGTCCAGGGTGGTTTCGGACTTTCCTTTCGATCTTTCCATTGTTCTTCCAGTCTTTTTTCCGAAGCCCCACTCGCCTCCTGAGAGGTGGCACTTCACACACTTGACTGTAAGAGGGCGTTGGCTTTTTGTCTTCAACGCACTCAGTCTCCTTGGACGGTTCCTCAATTCTTTTTGTCCTTCGACCCTAATTGGTTGGGACACCCAGTTTCCAAGCGCACCTTGTCCAACTGGTTGGCTGCTTGTATTTCCTTTTGCTACGCTCAGGCTGGTCTCGCGCTGCATGGTCGAGTCACGGGACAAAGTCCGAGCGATGGCGGCTTCTGTAGCTTTCCTCAGGTCGACGCCTATCGAGGAGATTTGCAAGGCTGCCACTTGGTCTTCGGTTCATACTTTCACCTCCTACTACTGCCTGGATACTCTGTCCAGGAGCGACGGCCGGTTTGGCCAGTCGGTTTTGCGTAATCTGTTTTCTTGAATTGCCAACTTCCCTCCGTCCCTTTTTGGTTAGCTTGGAGGTCACCCACATGTGAGAATATGCTGCCTGCTTGTCCTGGGATAAAGCACAGTTACTTACCGTAACAGGTGTTATCCAGGGACAGCAGGCAGATATTCTCACAACCCGCCCGCCTCCCCGAGGTTGGCTTCTTTGCTAGCTATCTGAACTGAAGACCATGAGGAGGGGATGCGCCCTCTAGTGGATCAGGAAGGCACACACATGCGTGGTACAGCACCAGCAAACTTGAAATCTTCAATCAAGTTTGCTTGAAAAGCTGTCCGCGTCGGGGCTCCGTGGATGACGTCACCCACCCACATGTGAGAATATCTGCCTGCTGTCCCTGGATAACACCTGTTACAGTAAGTAACTGTGCTTTTTCGGCCAATGCAGCCCAGGGAAGCCAAAAGGTTGGACACTCCTGTTTTAAAGCATAGTCTTGCCACTTTTCTGTAAAATATTTGTATAATTTTTCATCTTTATATAAGTTAGAGGAGAATCTCCAAATCCAATCAGCAGAGGATTTTATGCATTGTAATCTAAGTAGCACTGCTGCTTGATCAGATAGAACTGATAACAGATTTGAGTAATTAAGTTTATCCCAGGACAAGCAGGCAGCATATTCTTAACGTATGGGTGACGTCACCGACGGAGCCCCGTGGTCTCCAGTTTCTTCGTTTCCGCGGAGCGAAGAAGACGCATGTGCTTTCAACGGCCGTTGAAAACTCTATTTTTGCCTTCCCGCTCGCGATTTTTGATTCCTTTTTGTTCTAATTTTTCTTGTCTTTCGATTTAATTTCTAAAAAAAAAAACCTCGTGTCTTTTTTCTTTGCTTTTGCAGCCGGCCCCGGCGGGGCCTGTTGTAATCATCCAAGCCTCCGGGTTTGATTTCGCGGAGGCCGTATTTCCCTTCATGCCCCCTCAACCGGGCTTCAAGAAGTGCCAGCGGTGTGCACGCCCGATCTCTCTAACTGACCCACACAACTGGTGCCTTCAGTGTTTGGGTCCAGAGCATCGGGCTGACACCTGCACCCGCTGTGCTACCCTTAAGAAACGCACTCTCAAGAACCGGCAAATACAACAAAATATTCTTTTCGGTACCGGTTCTACCATGGATCAGGCCCCGACGTCGACGGCACCGCCTAAATCGGCACCGACCACATCGACGCCGCCTGATCTTCCTTCGGGGTCGATAGCGCCAGGTAAGCCGGCTAAGAAGCCTTCCACTTCCCTTGAGCGCCCTCCAGTTACCGCGGCGACCCCGGTCCTTCCGGCGTCCCGCCGACCCCGTAAACGCTCCGCTCCGATCTCGGTGAGTGCCTCGTCATCGGCCTCCTCATCGCCGGAGCGTCGAGCAGCACCTGTGGTACCGAAGAAAACTAAAACGGTACCGGTGCCCCCATTGGAGGACCGCATTTCGGCCATTCTCCAGGACAAACTCCAGGAGCAGCTTCAACAGCAACTCCAACAGCTCCTTCCGACCCTACTGGCACCGCTCCTTCCGGTACCGGTCTGGCCCGAGCCTCACACCACTCCACCGGTGTCCACCCCCTCGGTACCGATGGACACTTCCATGCCGGTCTTATCTGCCCAGCCTGCACTTCAGACTTGCGCTGAGGACCCCTCCCGGCCCCTAGATCGACACCGGTCGTCTCGGGACCGGGATCGGCACCATTCCTCCCAGGACAGGGATCGACGCCGGTCTTCATCTCCCGGCACCGTATCCATGCGATCTGGCAAGTCCCTTTCTAAAACCCGCCATACTGAGCCGGCCATCAGGGACCCAGACTTATGGGAGCAATCCCCACTCGGTACCGAGGAGGATGCCTCTTCTACAGATGAGGAACCCTCCATGGCTGAATCCACCTCCAAACCTGAGCAATCCTCCTTCACTAAATTCCTTCGGGAGATGTCTGCGGCTCTCTCCATACCACTTGAGTCCGACTCCAAGAAGTCCCAGGCCTTTTTAGAAGCCTTGGACTTCGACCAACCTCCCAAGGAATTTCTTAAACTGCCCGTACATGATATCCTACGGGAAACATTTTATAAAAATTTGGAGAATCCCCTTACTGTTCCAGGTGCCCCTAGGAAACTGGACAGTTTATACCGGGTCATCCCTATTCCGGGATTTGATAAACCCCAATTGCCTCATGAGAGCCTCCTAGTAGAATCCACTCTCAAAAAATCTCAAGGGTCCAGTGTTTATGCCTCCACCCCTCCTGGCAGAGAAGGAAAGACAATGAACAAATTTGGAAAGCGCCTGTACCAGAATGCCATGCTGGCTAACAGAGCCAACAACTACACCTTTCATTTTTCATTTTATATGAAATACCTGGTACAACAACTTTCTGCTTTACAAAAATATGTACCTGAACGCAAGGTCCCACTATTTCAGCAGCAAATTTCCACCTTCCTTCAGCTCAGAAAATTCATGGTGCGCTCGATTTATGATTCCTTCGAGCTCACTTCCCGAGCTTCTGCACTGGCAGTAGCCATGCGACACCTTGCCTGGCTGAGGGTGTCTGATCTTGATGTGAACCACCAAGACCGCCTCGCCAACGCGCCCTGCCTTGGTGATGAACTTTTTGGGGAGTCTCTAGATACCACAACACAAAAACTTTCGGCTCATGAGACGAGATGGGACACCCTCATTAAGCCTAAAAAGAAGACTCCACCTGCGCGACCATACAGACCTCAGTCCTCTTACCAACGTCGCTTCTCTGCTAGGCCGCTTAATCCTCCTCAACAGCAATCCCGTCGGCCTCGCCAGCAACAGCACACCCAGGCTCGCTCTCAGTCTCACCAGGCGACCAAGCCTCTCCCTCAGACTAAACCTCCTCAGCCCTTTTGACTCCTTTCTCCAGGGCATAGCCAGTCTTCAACCGTCGATGCCTCTTCCTCAACCTATCGGAGGCCGCCTCACCCTCTTTCTCAACCGCTGGGAGGCCATCACATCAGACCTGTGGGTTCTCAACATCATCCGTCACAGATACTCACTAAGGTTCCAGACTCTTCCTGTAGACCATCCTCCCGTAGAGTCTGCTTCTCACTCCTCCCAAATTCCACTCCTCCTCAGGGAGGTCCAATCCCTCCTCCTCCTCAATGCCATCGAAGAAGTTCCTCCAGACCAAAGAGATCAGGGATTTTACTCCCGCTACTTCCTGGTACCCAAGAAAACGGGAGATCTTCGTCCCATCCTAGACCTCAGGAACCTCAACAAGTGTTTGGTCAAGGAAAAGTTCAGAATGCTCTCCCTTGCCACACTTTATCCTCTTCTATCTCAACACGACTGGCTATGTTCCCTGGACCTCAAGGAGGCCTACACTCACATTCCAATCCATCAGGCTTCACGTCGCTACCTTCGATTCCAGATACAGAATCACCACTATCAGTACAAAGTACTGCCCTTTGGTCTCGCATCATCACCCAGAGTGTTCACCAAATGCCTGATTGTGGTAGCGGCTTTTCTCAGGTCCCACAACCTGCAGGTGTTCCCCTACTTGGACGATTGGTTGGTGAAATCAACTACATCCCCACTTGTACTGCAAGCCACTCATCAAACCATCTCTTTCCTCCATCTCTTAGGATTCGAGATCAATTATCCCAAGTCGCATCTGCTCCCCACACAACGCCTTCAGTTCATCGGAGCAGTTCTCGATACCAATCAGATGAGGGCATTCCTTCCTGCCGACCGGCGCCGCACCCTGCTTCACCTTTGTCGACAGGTGCTCCTCCATCCATCCATCCCTGCTCGGCAAATGATGGTCCTTCCAGCACCTTCTCTGCCCTCAGGTTCTTCTCCTGTGCACAGACAACCAAGTCGCCATGTACTACATAAACAAACAAGGCGGCACCGGATCTCACCTCCTTTGTCAGGAGGCCCTCCGCATCTGGACCTGGGCCACGGCCCGCAGTCTCTTCCTCAAGGCTGTCTATATCCAGGGCGAACGGAACTCCCTGGCCGACAATCTCAGCCGCATCCTTCAACCTCACGAGTGGACTCTGGACCCTCCCACTCTCCACTCCATCTTTGCTCGCTGGGGCACTCCGCAGGTGGACCTATTTGCAGCTCCTCACAACCATCAGCTGCCCCAGTTCTGTTCCAGACTCTTCTCTCCGCATCGTCTGGCCCCGGATGCATTCCTGCTCGACTGGACGGATCGGTTCCTTTATGCCTTTCCTCCACTTCCTCTGATGTTGCGGACCTTGTTCAAACTCCGCAAGGACAGGGCCACCATGATTCTCATCGCCCCTCGGTGGCCCCGACAGCACTGGTTCTCCCTCCTGCTTCAGCTCAGCTCCAGGGAGCCCATTCCTCTTCCAGTATTTCCTACTCTGCTTACACAGCAGCATCAGTCTCTACTGCATCCCAATCTGTCTTCCCTCCACCTGACAGCTTGGTTTCTCTCGGGCTGACCTCTCCAGAGAACCTGTCTCAGCCTGTCCGTCGCATTTTGGATGCCTCCAGGAAACCCACCACACTCCAATGTTACCATCAGAAGTGGACCCGGTTTTCCTCCTGGTGCCTCCTGCATCATCACAATCCCACCTCATTGGCGGTGGAGACCGTACTGGACTATTTGCTCTCTCTGTCCAATGCTGGTCTCAAGTCTACCTCAATCAGAGTCCACCTCAGTGCCGTCACTGCTTTTCATGAGCCTATCCTCGGAAAACCTCTCACGGCTCACCCTCTGGTTTCCCGGTTCATGAGAGGCCTCTTCAATATCAAACCACCCCTACAGCCTCCTCCGGTCGTCTGGGATCTCAATGTGGTTTTGTCAGCCCTCATGAAACCTCCCTTTGAGCCTCTTGCTACTACTTCGCTCAAACTTCTCACATGGAAGGTGCTTTTCCTCATTGCCATCACCTCTGCCAGGAGGGTCAGTGAGCTGCATGCACTGGTCGCCGATCCACCGTTCACTGTTTTTCACCATGACAAGGTGGTTCTGCGTACCCATCCTAAATTCCTCCCCAAGGTGGTTTCAGCCTTTCACCTCAACCAGTCCATTGTGCTGCCTGTCTTCTTCCCAAAACCCCATTCTCATCCTGGGGAACAGGCGTTACACACGCTGGATTGTAAGCGTGCCCTTGCATACTACCTTGACCGTACCAGGGCTCACCGCTCCTCTCCTCAGCTTTTTCTGTCCTTCGATCCCAACCGTCTGGGTCGTCCTGTCTCTAAACGAACGCTGTCCAATTGGCTTGCCGCCTGTATTGCGTTCTGTTATGCTCGGGCCGGCCTGTCACTGGAAGGAGCTGTCACGGCCCATAGGGTCAGAGCTATGGCTGCTTCTGTGGCTTTCCTCCGTTCCACGCCTATTGAGGAAATCTGCAAGGCGGCCACTTGGTCTTCAGTTCACACATTCACCACTCACTACTGTCTGGATACCTTCTCCAGACGGGATGGCCACTTTGGTCAATCTGTGTTACAGAATTTATTTTCCTAATGGCCAACCATCCCTCCTCCCTCTCTGTTAGCTTGGAGGTCACCCATACGTTAAGAATATGCTGCCTGCTTGTCCTGGGATAAAACACAGTTACTTACCGTAACAGGTGTTATCCAGGGACAGCAGGCAGATATTCTTACGACCCGCCCACCTCCCCGGGTTGGCTTCTTAGCTGGCTTATCTTAACTGGAGACCACGCACTCCTCCGTCGGGCGGGAAGGCACTCGCGCATGCGCGGTGCGGCCAACTAGAACTTTCTAGTTAAAAAGGTCCATACCGGGGCTCCGTCGGTGACGTCACCCATACGTTAAGAATATCTGCCTGCTGTCCCTGGATAACACCTGTTACGGTAAGTAACTGTGCTTTCAAGTTTAATTAATTCTCGATATACTTTATACAGTCTAGGGGAATAAATGATCTGATATTAAAATGTAATGAATGCTACTGTACATATTGCGTGGATTTGAGAAAAAGGTGAAATCCAGTTCACTTGGATGCATTGTTCTGCAAGTCTAGAAGTCCCCAATTGTTTCATTAGGACAGTGTCCTGTAACTTTGTCAAGCCGCGGCACACTAAACATAATGGCTGTAGCTCAAGGCATCCATAAGTGCGCGGACGTGACTGTGATGACATCACATGCATGCATAATGTCATCATGTCGACATTCACACATGCGCGAAGGCCCTCCAGACGGGTTCTTAGTCGCCAGTGGGGGGTGCCAGCAGGGAAGAGGCACGGAGAGGCTCCAGCTGATTGCCTATAGGACCTGCCTTTCGCCGGTGCCTCTCCTCCTCCCCAGTGTGTCGTGGCACACCTCAAATTTCAGGAGGCACACAGTTTGAGATGCACTGCTTTAGGAAGTTAACACCTCTATTAGGGGCTTTTTTTATTAGATCGGCTTAGCTGGCTTAAATAGCAGTATATTCAGTAGAATAGGGGGTTTACATACCGAGCAGGTACTACTGCAGGCTTTTTACTTGACTGGCAGATACTGAAAACAAACAAATAAACAGTACTACAGTACTATTAAAACATAAATATGTGAAAAATTATTACATTTTAAACTTGCCAAAAAATTTTGACGTGATTGAAGTCTTCCCCTATGATAGCCCACCAAAAACGTCAAGTGTGCTAGCAGTTTTGAGAATAAACATTTCCTAGAACTAAATGTCCTCACAGTTCTGTGGCTATATGAATAAATCTACCATCTAAATTTTGAATTTGTTTATTAATAGATGGCTATCCCCCATTTTCTGGAGTTAAATGATAAAAAACCTGTCCCACCCAATCCCTCCTTAATTTAATGTGTTCTGTTGCGTTTAGTTGTGTTTCCTATAAATAAGTTATGTCTCTGTCCCCTGCCGCTTAAGATAAGTAGGGAGCTTTGTTGTTTTTATAGGTGAATGTATTTCATCAACATTTAAAGATATAATTCACAAATCAACCTTAATCCAGGGCATCTATAATATATATTCCAGTGCAGTAGGGATGGTATGCTGAACCAAGGGTCTTCATCTGCTCCTGCAAGCCCGTTGCAGAATATATTGATCACAGTTTTAACACCACCTCCTCCCTCCTGCCCCCAGTCAGTTATTTATTCTGCAAGTTAGCCTGCAGGAGCAACTTTGAAATGCTTGGTCGTCTTTCTTGGGGTTGGGGTTTTTTTTTTTTTTTTTTGTTGTTCAGGTTTTTGCATGGGACTTGTGTTCCAGTAAAGCTCCGGTAACTGCCTAGCCTCTATGAGAGCTCCATGGTCTGCAGCTGACAGGATGATTATCACATTACTAGCCTCAATCCAATGGGAGACCAGTGGGGTGGAGACCCTGCCAATACGTACATTACTTAAATGTTCTGCTATTCTAATTTTAATAGATATTTTAGTGTGGTCAATATAAAATTTACTGCATGAACATACCACACAGTGCACTATCGCTACTGAGGTACAATCAGTGTTGGCCTTTAAGATAAATTTTCTCCCCCCGCCCCTTTCAGAGATCACTTCTTTATCTTGTAAAACATACCGGCAGCCTATGTATGGTTCACTTCACATTTGAATAAATAATAGGTTGTGGGGCTGAGCACTATATAAATTTTAAGAAATATTTTTTGTAATTACTAACTGTGATTTATTTCAGGAGTAGGGGAACAATACTACATCAAAATATATGCTTCAATATATATTTATGGGAGTAACTATATAATAATCTCTGATACTACATTAAAAAAAATAAATTATATATATATATATATATATATATATATATATATATATATATATATATATATATATATATATATATATATATATATTGAAGTAGTATCACAGGTTATTATATAGTTACTCCCATAAATATATATTGAAGCATATATTTTGATGTAGTAATATAAGAACATAAGCCATGCCTCTGCTGGGTCAGACCTGAGGTCCATCATGCCCAGCAGTCCGCTCACGCGGCGGCCTATCAGGTCCAGGACCTGTATACTAGCCCTCTATCTATACCCTTCTATCCCCTTTTCCTTCAGAAAATTGTCCAATCCCTTCTTGAACTCTAATACCGTACCCTGTCCTATCATTCCCTCTGGAAGCGCGTTCCAGGTATCCACCACCCATTGGGTGAAGAAGAACTTCCTAGCATTGGTTCTGAATCTGTCCCCTTTTAATTTTTCCGAATGCCCTCTCGTTCTTGTAGTTGTCGAAAGTTTGAAGAATCTGTCCCTTTCCACTTTCTCTATGTCCTTCGTGATTTTATAAGTCTATATCCCACCTCTAAGTCTCCGCTTCTCCAGCGAAAAAAACCCCCAGTCTCTCTAATCTTTCAGCATATGAAAGGTTTTCCATACCTTTTATCAAACATGTCGCTCTCTTCTGAACATTTGATAAAAGGTATGGAAAACCTTTCATACGCTGTAAGATTAGAGAGACTGAGGGCTTTTTTTGCTGGAGAAGCGGAGACTTAGAGGGGATATGATAGAGACTTGTATTGTTCCCCTAAATCCTAAAATCATTGATTTGGGCTGTTCTCCGGTGGAGTTACAGCCGTGTTTTCAGCAGCAAATCCTGGTGGTGGCCATCTTTGATTTTTCCTGATTTGAATTCTAAGGTCTCAAAAGTCCTTAAAAGGTTCATTTTTTAATTATAACCACCAGGTATGGAGTCCTCAGGCTCCAATATCATGAATCCATGTGAAATTTGCTCTGGTTGTGCACCGGAAGAGTGCGTTTGTGCCATGTATTCTGCCATACACAGGATGGGGAAGTGGGAAACTCGGGTTTAGCCTCTGATCATCTCATTAAGGCTGCCAAGAGATTGTTGGGAGATGATTTTAGCCTCTTGGAGTCCTGGAGTGCGGTGCCAGTGCCTGGTAAGTGTGCTGATGACTTCAAATTGAAAAGAAAGCACTCTAACCCTCCTCTTCAAGGGGGTTCTCGGTTCTCTATGCCTTTATACTTGACTTTGTGAACTTGCTCTGGCAAGCCTATGTTGGCGGCGCTTGCATGTCTTCTAGGTCAGATGGAGAATGACTGGCTGTGCAACCTTCCCATGGTCCAGCAATGTGTTCCCCTAAGAAGACCTGCGTCTCCCCCGGCTTCTGACAGTTGGTCGGATGGAGTCACTGAAGTGGTTGATCTGGATACTTTTTCTCTTTCCCAGAGTGAAGTCTCAGTCAAGGACAATGCAATTCTGTGTGAGGTAGATCAGGGAGTAAGTGCTACTGCAGTCCAGAGTGAGGAACCCCTCTGTTCACAAATGAACTTCTGACCTCTCTCCTTCTAGTTGGTATCAGTGAGCCTGTGTCTGAAGGTAGGTATCACAAGATTCTGCTGCACCTCATCTCCATCCCTGTCTCTCCTCTTATCTCCAGGACAATGTCTCACATTCTCTTTTCCTTCCATTCAACCCCTCTCTCCCTCCCTTTTTGGGTTCAGTGTCGTCTTCCTTGTCCCCATTTTTTCAATGCCAACAAATCCCTCTCCCTGCCTCCTCTCCCCCACCCTTCAAATGGCTGCTGCTGTACCTTCCAACAGTAAAGCTATTTCTGTATTGCCTGCAGAACCAGTGATGGCAGCAGAGAGGGGACAGGACCCAGTTAATGGAAGGGTTGCGGGGATTGGTCAAAGCAGCCCGTCTGCTGTTGCTGACCCTGCAGGCAGTGCAGAAACCACTGCTGAGAAGAGAGAAGGTAAGGGAGAGAGAGGTGCCAGACTGTGGGGATAGAGGGGAGTACAAATATGGAGAGGTAAGGTGAGAGAGTAATGAGGAGGACTGGGGAAGGGAACAAAGAGAAGTAGCCTGGCACAACAGATAAATATGGCTTACAGTGGCTTTTCACACTCCCCAATGCTCAATGTCCCCTTGCCATGCTTGGTGCTTACCAGGTTGTGCTGACCCTGTCTTTCCCCTGCTCTGCCTGTAACCATTGTAACTAGCAGCAGAGACTATAGAAAGAATCAGTCAATAGGAGTGCAGTGAGGGTGGAGGACTGGGAAAGATGTTCTAGCCCAGGGGTGTCCAACCTTTTGGCTTCCCTGGGCTGCATTGGCCAAAAAAAAATGTTTCCGGGGCTGCACAAACGCTTCAGCAAGACAGAGGAGGGAGTTGGCAAGACGGTAAACACCCAGGGGCAGCAGAGGAAAACACTGCATCGCCCTTGACCGGGGCTGCACAAAATACTTCACGGGGCCGCAGGTTAGACACCCCTGCTCTAGCCTCAGGAAGGGAGGAAGTGGTCTGGAGGAAATTTTTGTGCTGTAGAAGTAATGTCTGCATGGGGAGGGGGCAAAAAAAGAAACAACCCTCTCCCAAAAAATGCCGCAATACATTTCTAAGGAAGAAACTATTCCAACAACTGCAGTATACAGTACATACATTAATTCACTGTATCATAGTGATTAAGGAATTGCACCTTCCAGTTGCCCTCCGCTCTCCTCTCTCGATCAGACACACAGAAAGCTCACATACCCCAACGCAAATATAAACATGCAGTGGCCAACATCCCCCCTGCACAGACAAGTATTTACCTGAAGGTTTGGAGAGAATCCATAAGCCACGGTCTGCATGCTTTTCACTTGTTGATTTTTTTAGTAATTAAGCAATTGCTTATAGAAAAATATTTTTAAGCCTTAAACTGTAAGATCTGAATTCTCTAAACTGTGCCTTAAGTTAGGCGGCTGTAGGTGCCCTACTGCTGCCTAACTTAATTGTTATAATTGATGTTAATCAGTGCGATAGTTGACCCATATCGTTTAAAACCAATTAAAAAGTGATTTGCAAAATTGCCCAGAGGTACCTGTAAAAAAGGACACCATAATATCAACTATAGAGATGCATAACGAACGGTGAATAATACGCCAAAAATAACTTTAGGTACTGTTAAGCACCTCTGTAGATGGGATTCTTTTCAAAGGCAGGTGACAAAAATGTAGGCCTACAAACCCTGGCCTATATTTCCAGTGCTTGCCTTTGACTTTAGCCATGATTCTGCAAATGGTGCCATAGCGTGATTATCATGCAGTCGGCAGTGTTTTTTTAGGCGGCTACCGATTATGGTGCTGTTTGCAAAATCTGGCCCTAAGGGCCTATTTGATCAAGTTGTTACCCTTTGATACTAAACAGAAAACTTTACTGACTTGGGCTCTGAGTATATATGGGGATTAGTGCCCAAGAAAAGGATCCGGGTGTCATCGTAAACAATACGATGAAATCTTCTGCCCAATGTGTGGCGGTGGCTGAAAAAGCAAACAGGATGCTAGGAATTATTAAAAAAGGGATGGTTAACAAGACTAAGAATGTTATAATGCCCATGTATTGCTCCATGGTGTGACCTATTGCGTTCAATTTTGGTATCCTGGTATCAAGAAAGATATAGAGGCACTAGAAAAGGTTCAAAGAAGAGCAACCAAGATGGTAAAGGGGCTGGAATTCCTCTCGTATGAGGAAAGACTAAAATGGTTAGGGCTTGTCAGCTTGGAAAAGAGACAGCTGAGGGGAGATATGATTGAAGTCTACAAATTCCTGAGTGGAGTAGAATGGGTACAAGTGGATCAATTTTTCACTCCGTCAAAAATTACAAAGACTAGGGGGACATTCGATGAAGTTACAGGGAAATACTTTTAAAACCAATTGGAGGTAAAATTTTTTCACTCGTAGAATAGTTAAGCTCTGGAATGCATTGCCAGAGGATGTGGTAAGAGCGGATAGCGTAGCTGGTTTTAAGAAAGGTTTGGACAAGTTCTTGGAGGTAAAGTCCACAGTCTGTTAGTAAGAAAGACACAGGGGAAGCCACTGCTGTAGATTCACTTTTGCCCTGTATCAGTAGCATGGAATATTGCTACATCTTGGGTTTTGGCCAGGTACCAATGACCTGGATTGGCCACCGTGAGAGCGGGCTACCGGGTTTGATGGACCATTGGTCTAATCCCGTGAGGCTATTCTTATGTTCCTATATACTTCTGTTTAATTGTTCATCCTTTTCTTTCTTTAACTGTAGTGGGATCTGTAGAGCAATATGTCACAGGGTCTGCTAGTCCTATGCCATGGAGCCCATTTCAACATAGATCTGTAGAAGAGGGATGGTGGTGGGCATATTGAATGTAAACTCTGGTTTTCTCATTTGTAACCCTGGGACAAGGGAGAGGGATCAAGAGAGTGGGTTCTGTACAAGTATAAATCATACTCCTGAGAATTCCAATGTAGGCTTTATTCAGGAATGCACTTAACAAAAATAATCTTCCGGCATACATTTTGCAGTATTTGAGAAGGCATTCTCTTTTGCGAGGATTTTTAGGTTCAGACAACTTAAGCAGGTTTAATTACAATACTCGCAGTTCAATTCAGCCCACTTCTGGATATCAGCTACACTGTAATCTACTATTTCGCTTTTAAGAAAGAAATTCACTTAATTCCAGGCTCAAAACTTGATGAATTACCTCTGTATTCTTACAGCTTAGTCCTCTAGTCTTTAGATGACAAGGAATGTCTTTTGGATTTCTAGCACCTCTTTCTATAAACAACAAAATGGGGGGAGTTGTAGGTGCCGTCGCACCCCCTAAAACTTTCCTACCTATTACCTACTTAGATCTCTACCACGTTTCTTCTTTCTTCACGCCAAATATTGATTTCTTCCTTAGCAGCAGATGAATCCAGAGACTTATGAGTTAAGTCCATCTATCAGCAGGTGGAGATCGCATTAAACTGAGTCTGTCACACAAAATGGCATACTCCTTGTTAGCCAGTATTCTGTATCTCCTGCAGGTGGATGGATGATCTCAGGATGGAAGCTCCTGGTCATCTTTGCTCTTGTTCTGAGCTGGGGGACTTTTAGGCTACTTTAGGAGGTGCATATGGTTGTCCGGGTCTCTCCCCTCACTCCATCCTCCCTCTATGCTGCTTCCCCATTCTCCTTTCTCACCAATAAGAGGGTGGGTGGCATTTTTTGGGGGGCATCTTCTAATGCTTGTGGCCACAGTTTTGGAGGGCACTGAATTAGTTCTGAACCACTGAAAACAGGTCTGTCATCTTTTTACAGTGTTGCATACACCTTTAAGTTTCTTTTCTTTTCTATCTTGGCTGAGGCTATTTAGTGCTTCCTTCAGTAGCTGTCACCCACAGCTGCAGCCATTTTGAAAACCGGTTGTTTCAAGCTTTTCAGGTGAAAACGTTCCCTGCTGTTTTCTCAGCCAGCTAATTTCAGAGTCTGCATAGCTTGCTGTGCCTATATCTCCTATGGCTTACATTACTGCTCCTCCCTTCAGTTTATTTTCTTGCTTCAAGCTTATTCTTACTCAGGTGTTACAGTACTTATCCCAGGACAAGCAGGCAGGTATTCTCACTAGTGGGTGATGTCATCCGACAGAGCCCCGATACGGACGTCTCGCAAGCATGTCTTGCTTGAAGAAACTCAGAAGTTTCGAGATGCCCGCACCGCGCATGCGCCAGTGCCTTCCCGCCCGATGGTCCGGGCGTGTCTCCTCAGTTCTTTTTCTTCCGCGGAGCTGAGAAGTCTGTCTTCAATTTTGCGCCCATTGAATCTCTTTTTTGCCTTCTGTTTTGCCGCGGGTTGAGTTCTTTTGGCTCTCCTGTGCATTTGTTTATTTCTTTGATTTCTTTTTTCCAAAAAAAAAAAAATATATTTTTTTTCTTCCGACACCGGGTCGGCCGCGTGGCTGGGGCCCCGCGCCTTCGACCTTGCAGCGGAGCTTTTCCAGGTTATGTCCCGGCCGATCACCGGTTTTAAAAAGTGTAGCAAGTGCCAGCGCGCGATTTCACTCACGGACCCTCATTGACGCTGCTTACAGTGTCTGGGACCGGATCACTTCCCGAAATCGTGCCGGCCTTGCTCCACGTTGACAGCGAGAGCATTTAAGCGCCGCTGTCTGCTGTGGGAGTCCATGTTCAAGATGGAAGCTTCGTTGGATCCGTCAGCTTCGACATCGACTGGTGCTTCGACTTCATCGGCGAAGCTCTCTGCCTCCCCGGCTGCTTCGGGCCTTCTGAAACCGGCATCTTTCACGCTGGTTTCGGCCTTGACTTCGGTGCCGGTGCCTTCCTCCGTCTCCTCGGAGCAGGTATCGGCCCCTACAGTTCCACCGGTGGTGCTTAAAGTGCCGAAGGCTGGCAAGCAGAAGCACGCGGCACCGAAAGAGCGCGGAGACCGTGTGGAAGGGCCCCCTTTTGGTGCGGATCCCTCCATATCGGCTTCGTTGCGGTCCATACTGGAGGCTCAGTTTGTGGAACTCATGACCACCATGGGACCCCGGCTGATTGCCTCGATCCAGGGTGACCTCCCAGTTCCGGTTCCGAGGGGCGGCCCGCCCCTCCGCCGCGCCGCACAACCTCGTTGCTCGGCGAGGAGGAGCGGTGTCCGGGTCCTCGAGGCGGTCCTCGGTTAGTGCTATGCCTCCTTTGGAACCGATTCCCTCGAGGAAGGCCTCCCTTAGTGATATGCCTCCCTTGGAGCCTATCCCCTCGAGGAAAGCTTCCCTTAGTGACTTGCCTCCATTGGAACCTGTTACCCCGCCCCATGACACTGTGTGGCGTCCACCTTCGAGGCCTCCCAGTCCTGGGCATAGCAGAAAGCAGGACGAGTTCTTCCGAACCCCCTATCAAGCATGGGTGGCGTCGGGGGAGGCACCAGCTCTTCTGCCTCTCCGATCGACGGCCTCGAGTCCGATCTGCTCCTTGGAGGCTTCTGACCAGGTTTCTCACAGACGGGCTCAATCCCCTTCCAGGCATCGTGAGGGGCATCGATACAGACACTCTTCGAGGCATTCCTCTCGACACTCGACCGTCTCGCCCCAGAAGAAATTGCCTCGGTTGGGGTATGCTGCTTCGGCTGGGTCTCCTCCTCCGGGTCCGGAGTTCGAGGAACCCGAGGTTTTCTACTCACCCTGTTGCTCACAGGCCTCTATGGAGCCCGAAGCCTCGTCTTCTTCTAGCCCTTCTCGTAAACCGGCGACGGCGGACCAACTGTCTTTTTCCTCATTTCTCAGACAGATGGCGGATGACATGGACATTACTCTCGATGCTGGATCTCGATACTCCAAGGAGTACCTCGACACCATGCACTTGCCTCGTCCTCCAGCCGAGTCCTTGCGCCTCCCTCTGCACAAGCTCCTCGACCAGACCTTCATGAGGTGCTTTGAGTCTCCCTATTCTATCCCTGCGGTCCCTGGAAAATTGGATGCTCGGTACCGCACGGTGCATCATAAGGGCTTCGAGGGTCCTCAGCTTTCTCACCAGTCCCTCCTGGTCGAATCCTCGCTCAAGCGGTCTCATCCTGGCCAGGTCTATGCTTCAGTGCCTCCGGGACGCGAGGGCAGAACCATGGATAAGTTTGGTCGACGTATCTATCAGAATTCGATGATGACGTCCCGAGTCCTGAATTACAATTTCCACTTTGCCGCCTACTTGGAATTTTTTCTGCCTGTGCTTCGGAAATTCACACCATACATCGAGTCCCAGGCTCGGTTTGAGTTTGAGGAAGTGGTTGCTTCGCTGTCCCAGCTTCGTCTTCAGTTGATGCAATCTGCCTATGATGCTTTCGAGCTCTCGGCCCGAGCAGCAGCCTGCTCTGTGGCGATGCGCCGGTTGGCCTGGTTGCGGACCATTGACATGGACCCGAATCTTCAGGACCGCCTGGCAAACGTCCCATGTGCTGGGGCGGATCTTTTTGACGAATCCATCGAGACAGTCACGAAGAAATTGTCTGATCATGAGAAGTCCTTCCAGTCCATTCTTAGGCTGAAGCCTAAGCCTCAACAGTCTCGACCCTCTCGTCCACCGTTGATTTATCAGCGGCGTTATCAACCAAGGCAAACTCCGCCTGCGAGGCAGCCGGCGAAGCGACAGCCTCCTCAGAAGGGTCAGCCAAAGTCTCAGTCGCCTGCTGTCCCTAAGGCCATTCAGCCTTTTTGACTGTTTCGTCGAGGGCATAACCAACCTCGTTCTGCCTCCCCCTGTTTTTCCCATCGGAGGGCGCCTCCATCATTTTTATCCTCGCTGGGAGGCCATAACCTCCGACCTCTGGGTTCTTACTAGCATCAGGGAAGGATACTCTCTTCATTTCCATCGGGTCCCTCCAGACCACCCTCCAAGAGAGTATCCTTCCAACTTGACACAGACCGCCCTTCTTCTTCAGGAAACTCA
Source organism: Geotrypetes seraphini (assembly GCF_902459505.1). Lineage (NCBI taxonomy): Eukaryota > Metazoa > Chordata > Amphibia > Gymnophiona > Dermophiidae > Geotrypetes > Geotrypetes seraphini. The sequence continues at coordinate 138,816,731 of NC_047085.1, forward strand.
GGCTTTGCTCCGGCTTTGTGCCGTGGAGCCGGTCCCGTCGGACCAACTGAACCAGGGGTTTTACTCCCGGTACTTCCTTGTTCCGAAGAAGACGGGCGACCTGCGACCCATTTTGGACCTCAGGGTCCTCAACAAATTCCTAGTCAAAGAGAGGTTTCGCATGCTGACCCTTGCTTCTCTCTACCCCCTCCTCGAGCAGAACGACTGGTTATGCTCTCTGGATCTCAAGGAGGCCTACACTCACATTCCCATTCATCCGGCCTCACGCAAATTCCTCAGATTTCGGGTGGGACATCTGCATCTGCAGTATCGAGTGCTTCCTTTCGGCCTGTCCTCATCTCCCAGAGTATTTACGAAGTGTCTGGTAGTGGTGGCCGCTGCACTCCGGAACCAGGGTCTTCAGGTATTTCCCTACCTCGACGACTGGCTGATCAAGGCTCCCTCGGCCTCAGGGGTCATCTCGGCGACCCTGTCCACGATTCTGTTCCTGGAGAGCTTGGGATTCGAGATCAACTTTCCCAAATCTCATCTACAACCTACACAGTCGCTCCCTTTCATTGGGGCGATCCTGGATACCATATGTCTCAGAGCATTCCTTCCCCCTCAGCGCATGGATGCTCTTCTTCATCTCTGCCAGTCTGTATCTTCTCGCCAGTCCATCACGGCGAGACACATGATGGTCCTCCTGGGCCATATGGCCTCTACAATTCATGTGACGCCGTTGGCCAGACTCCATCTCAGAATTCCTCAGTGGACCCTGGCTTCTCAGTGGACTCAGGTGTCGGATCCGTTGACTCGACACGTCATCGTCACTCCTGCTCTTCGGCAGTCTCTGCTTTGGTGGATGACCTCTTCGAATCTATCCAGAGGTTTGCAGTTTCACACTCCTCCCCACCAGAAGGTTCGCTCAACCGATTCCTCGACCTATGCCTGGGGGGCGTATCTGGATGGGCTTCGCACTCAGGGATTCTGGACCAGTGCGGACCGACTCCATCAAATCAATCTTCTGGAGCTCAGAGCCATATTCAATGCTCTTCACGCCTTTCAACATCTGCTTCACGACATGGTGGTCCTCATTCGCACCGACAATCAGGTCGCCATGTATTATGTCAACAAGCAGGGGGGCACGGGCTCGGCCTCCCTCTACCAGGAAGCTCTCAGAGTCTGGGATTGGGCAGTTCGCCACAACACCTTCCTCAAAGCTGTCTATATTCAGGGAAAGGACAATGTCCTGGCGGACAACTTGAGACGTCTCCTCCAGTCTCACGAATGGACTCTCCATTCCAACTCCCTTCATCAGATCTTTGCGAAATGGGGGACGCCTCAGATAGACCTATTTGCGGCTCCCCACAACTTCAAACTGCCTCAGTTTTGCTCCAGGATCTACTCTCCTCATCGCCTCGAGGCAGATGCCTTTCTACTGGATTGGGGGAATCGCTTCCTGTATGCGTTTCCTCCATTTCCTCTCATTCAAAAGACTCTGGTCAAGTTGAGATCCGACCATGCCACCATGATCCTGATTGCAGGAGTTGTTGCGAGGGGCGGGGGACCCCAGCAGCAGGAGGGTGTGGGCATCCTACTGCCAGAGGTGTCAGGGGGCAGGAGTCCCTGGCGACGGGAAGGAGTGGGCATCCCTCCTGTTGGGAGTGTCATGAGAGCTCTAGACCATGGGAGCGGGAGGGTTTACGCATCTCTCCTCCCGAGAGGAGTGGGGGACCCTGGCAGCGGTTGGCAGTGGGCATCCCTCCTGCTGTCCTTCGATTTGGGGCTCTTTTTTTAAATTTTATTTTAGGGGGGAGGGTCTGAGCTATCAAGCTTTACTTTCCTGTCAGTGCCTGAGCCAATCAGCTCTCAGGCACTGACTGGAAAGTAAAGCTACAAAAACTCTGACCCTGGTGGAAAATTTTGCATGCAAATGTGGCACAACGAGGTTAGGGAATCACCCGGCAATTGAGAATCTCCCGGAGTGCTTCCTTAAATATTAATGAGTCCATTTTACTGCTATTTTAATGACTTCATTGTACTACATTTGCATGGCAGAGTCAGAGACTGCTAGAAAGCCTGGAAAAGACCACCGTGAGCCATTCTGATAATTGGTCAGCAAAATACTGGCACTCTAAACCGACTGGAACCAGTTTAGCAATCATCGTTAAGTGCACAGTAAGTTTTGAAAATCCTGCCCTAGATATCAAGGGATTAGATGGGCACAGATCTCAAAATTTTCCTGAAGTTTATGTACTGTATATTAGGTATTTGTTGTTGGGGGTTTTTTTTTTTAATCCCTTTTGATTTTGATCACAAAGGAGCGCCTACTTACCTCTCTGTTGGTTTTATAGAAAGATTTTAAAAAGCAACAAGTTTATATTGGAAAATGAATGCCAAAAATCCACAGAAAGCAAAACTCCAGTACAAGTTTTATACCTATTTGTACTTTGACAAAATGTGATGAATTCCTCATTCCAATTTTATAACTTCAGTAATCTGCTTACATTTGTCATTTTTAAAAGAATTGATTCTATTCTTGTGGTAATCCGTAGAATGTAGTAACTTTACCACTGAAGCTATCTGATTTTGTTTCATAGAAGTCTCAAACTGATTTCCTCATCCTTGAACTATAGTAACCTATTAAAGTAATCCCCAAAAGGGCTCAATGTTGGTAATCAAGCCACAGAGCACTAAGTATCTCTGAGAACTGCCAATACACAACTCATTAACTGCTTAGTTCATTACATTGGTGGTTAAAACTTGCTTTACCTTAGTGTTAAGCATTGAAGCAACATACTGCACAATTTATCTTAGGCATGTGTACCTGGTCAATTTGATATTATCGATCACTGAAAACCATTCATTAATATAGAAGTGCCAGTGTAAGGACGCAACTTATATCTGCAGCAATCCAAGTATTATGGAGAAAAGACCTCGGTGTCACCAAATATCCCAAATGTAAAATCCTACAGAGTTCGTATATCTGGGATTAGTGATGTAAGGTACCGTGATTATTTCAATATACTGTATTGTTCAAACTCTGAAACCCTCATTTCTGCTAGCTTTGCACTGTGCTGCTGAGAGATTGGACAACCTGCAGATAAGTGTTTTCATTTTTTTTTTTTTAACATATTAATGATTTTTTATTGTGTAGAATTGATCTAAAGAATTGAACTGGTAATGGAGTTTTTCTGACCTACGATGTGTTTCCTGCTTGCACTGGCACTCCTATATTGATGAATGGTTTTCAGTGATTCATTTTGACTTTTCCATTCATCTTGTGTGAATATTATCAATTTGATCTTATAACAGTTTTTAGTACAGCCAGTGAAAACTGTTGTGTTGAAATTGCTTAGTTTAGGTGTAGTTTATTTTTATACGAGTGAGGTTTAAATTCATAATAGGCTACCCCAAAAGTTAAAAGAACAGAGGTACCTTAGTCATCTATGGCCATTTGTTTTGTGAAATGCAGAAAAATAGTGAAGGATAATGGATAGACCAGCATAAGGCTGTTCAGTCTGCCAAGAATGGTGGCTAGGGTTGCGTCTGCCACATTGTGTGTTACTCCCTTTGTATCTCTTTTTTAAAGTGTAAAAGTCCATTTGTTTTTGTTTATACTGTGCTTTTATTCCATCCTTTTGCAATATTGGGATAGTCTATGCTTTATCTCGTACCTTTATCTCGGAGAGAGCGAGACCAGAAGGCTTTGAGCATGCGCAAATGCTCAAAGCCAGCCCAGCCCAGCCCAGACCAGAAGAGGGAGGATCTCCAAAGCACTGCCCAGCCCAGGCCGTGCCAGAAGAGGGAGGATCTTCGGGCACCGGAACTGGTGCCAAGTCGTGTAAAGGAAGTGTCATTGACGTGCTCGGGGGGGAGGGAAGTAGGATCGCGGTGGAGGGGGGGGGATGCCAGTTCGCAGGGGGGAAGCCGGATTGCGGGGAGGGGTTTGGAACAGCGTCTGATTCCTCGGGGGGGAGAATGGAGCAGCGCCAGTAGCCTCGGGGGGGGGGGGGAGGAGGTGGAACCAATCAAAGCAGTTTCCCTTACTTCCTATGGGGAAACTTGCTTTGATATATGAGCAGTTTGGTTTACGAGCATGCTTCTGGAACGAATTATGCTCGTAAACCAAGGTTCCACTGTATTTCTAAAAAAGGGAAAGTTTTACTAATTGGTGATTTTAACATGCTGGATGTTGATTGGGGTATCCGTATTGTGGGGTCTTCTAGAAGTAGGGAGATCCTAGATTCTCTACAAGGAGAACTGTTCCAGCAGTGGAACCCACCTGGAATGGGATCTTACTGGACTTAGTGCTTACAAATGGTATGGTTTAATATTAAGACAGGTATAGAGAGGACTCATTCAAAAGTAAAGATTCTAAATTTTAAGAAAATGAACTTTGTTCAGATGGTGGATTAGGTCAAGGAATTGTTGACTGGATGGGAACATCTGGAAGGAGTAGAAATGCTTTGGACAAAACTGAAAGGATTTATTGTAATGGCGACATACCTTTTTGTGAGGCAAGTAAGTAAAAGGAAAAATAAAAGAAGTCCTCTTTGGTTCTTGAAGGTAAGGGATAAGGTTAGTTTCATAAGCTACAAAAGATTGTAGAAAGAGGAAGACAGGGAAAAATATCTGGAAAAGTTAAGACAGACTGGTCATATAGTCAGGAAAGCAAAGATGCAAATAGAAGAAAAAAGAGCTGACATGGTAAAACAGGGAGACAAGACATTTTTTAGATATCAGTGATAGGAAGAAGTGCAAAAGTAGCATTCTGAGACTCAAAGGTGAAGGGGAGAAATATGTAGAAGTTGATAAAGTAAAGGCTGGATTGCTTAACGAATATTTGTTCTGTGTTCATGACTGATGCACCAGAAGTGGAACCACAGAAGACAAATGCGAGTGGGGATGGAGGAGTGGTAGACCCTGATCGATTTTCAGAGGGTTGTGTTACTGAGGAACTAGCTAAATTAAAGGTAGGCAAAACGATGGGGCCAGTTGGTGTATATCTGAGGGTGCTGAAGGAACTTAAGGATGTTGTGGTGGCTCCGCTGACTGACCTTTTCAATGCTTCTCTAGAGTTGGGAGTAGTACCGGAGGACTGGAGAAAGGCAGGTGTGGTCCTTCTCCACAAAAGTGGAAGTAAGGAAGAAGTAGAGAATTACAGGCCAGCAAGCCCGACTTCAAATTAATAGAAATGCTTTTAAAACAAGGAATGTTGAGGTTCCTAGAATCCGGTGGATTACGGGACCGGAGGCAACATGGATTCACTAGAGGTAGGTCTTGTCAGACAAATTTGACCAATTTCCTTTCTTTGACTGGGTGACCAGAGAATTGGATAGAGGGAGTGTGCTAGATGTGGTGTATTTAGATTTTAGCAAAGCCTTTGACAGTGTTCTACATAGGCGTCTAATAAATAAACTGATGCCCTTGGGATAGGCCCAAAGTGATGGGCTGGGTCAGGAGCTGGTTGAGTGGAAGGCGACAGAGGGTAGTGGTCAGTGGAGATCGCTCTGAGGAAAGGGATGTTACCAGTGGTGGGCCTCAAGGTTCTGTTCTTGGGCCTGTTCTTTTTAACATTTTTATAACTGATATTGCTTGAAGGACTGTTAGGTAAAATTTGCCTCTTTGCGGATGATACTGAAATCTGCAGTAGAGTACACACCCCAGATGGTGTAAATAACATGAAGAAAGACCTAGCGAAGCTTGAAGAATGGTCTGAAATTTGGCAGCTAAAATTTAATGCTAAGAAATGCAAGGTCATGCATTTGGGCTTCAAAAACCCAAGGGAACGGTAGAGTTTAAGGAGTGAAGAACTTATGTACATGACAGAAGAGCGGAACTTTGGTGTGATTGTATGTGATGATCTCTAAGGTGGCCAAACAGGTTTAAAGGTGACAGCGAAAACTAGAAAGATGCTTAGGGAGAGGAATGACCAGTAGGAAAAAGAATTGATGCCCTTGTATAAGACTCTGGTGAGACCTCATTTAGAATATTGTGTACAATTCTGGAGTCTGCACTTTCAAAAAGATATAATCAAGATGGAGCTGTTTAAGAGGAAGGTTACTAAATTGGTCAGTGGTCTTTGTCACAAGGTGTATAGGGACAGACTTAAAGATCTCAATAAGAGGGGCTAGGATAGAAGGGGCATAGGATGAGGATAGATTTCAGAAGTAACCTCAGAAAATACTTTTTCACAGAAAGTATAGTGAATGTTTAGAATGCCATCCTGGTGGAGACAAAAAGTGTATCTTAATTCAAGAAAGCTTGGGACAAGTATGTTGCGTCTGTATGGAAGAGGATAGTTAAGCATAGTTAAGCAGACTAGATAGACTATATGGTCTTTATCTGCCTTCATTTTGCTATGTTTCTCCCTGAGAGGGAAGTTGGGGATTTTTCTTCTTCTTCTCTTTCCCTATAAATGCATGGTCCAGCTGAGACACACATTGGTTTTTTTGTTTTTTTATTTATAAACCTCCTTGTGTAATGAAGGATAGATCTCATGGACCTTAACAACATTGATTATTATATTTTGGCTGATATTAGGATTTGAGTAGATATCCAAGAGTGACTGTTCTTTTTTTCTTATCTTTGTTAATAATCTTTTATATATCTTCTTATAGCCTGTTCTCTAAGACATCTTTTCTTGTTCCCTCTTTCTATGGTCTAAATTCTAACATTTCCCATTGTGTAATAATTGCCCATATTCTTTGTAATTTGCAAAGTTTCTGTTAAAGAATTTTTATTCTCTTGATAAAAAATTATTAAAGGTGTCTAGAGTAGGAACTTAATTGGATGTGTATAATGGAGTTTTTTTATCTTTTTTTTTCCTTTCTTTTTTTTTTTAGTTCAGTGTTCTTTGGTTTCCTGAATACTAGGATCATATAGAGATGAAGATGGAGTCTTTGAGTGATGGCTGAGGTAGAAAAGGGGGAATATGAATAGAAATATATAGTTTAGAAGGGGGAGTAGAATGGAAGAAAAGTATTTCTAGGTATTTTAAATATTTTTTTAATGTTTCATCTTTGGAATTGGGGAGGGGTCAATTTGTGCAGTGTCTTACTAGACCAAGAGAATATGCTTAGTTATATTAGTTATATGCAAACTTGGGTGGACTGAGGCTGGGATGGTCCTTCTTCCTTAAAGTAGGTTTATTGACAATATGGGGGGGTATTGTATTCCTGCTATCACTTAAGATGCGGTAAAATTGCATCTTGGAACATTGGAGGCATCTTGTCTTTTCTTTTCAAGAAGAGTAAAATCTTTCAAGTGTTTAATGGCACCAAGCCTTAGTGGTTCTTTTATGAGGGACTCTTAGAAACATGAAAAGCTTAAGAGATGGTAGTTGGGAGATTATATTGAAGCATCTGCTACCAACAGGAAAGTTGGAGGAGTCATCCCTTTTCAGAAGTTTATTGGTGAAACATAACAGGAAGATCCATTACATTCTTGCACATGTGATCTTAGGACACCAACCCCTGCTCTGTCATTGTATACTGTACCCCTAATTAGTATGACATACTTTTTTTCAAAACTCCATTAACTTCAGGACTTGGGGGATATTCAGTGATTATAGAGGGAGCACGTGACCATAATCTTAACAAAATCCCATGGCAGGAGAGAGCAGTTGGATCCTTCTAAAGATATTCCACTCTTTTGTGAATTGCAGATGTTTACTGATGGCTAGACTAGAGTCTGTTGTATCCACTAGCTAGGGGTTATGCCCATATGTCCTAGGCCCATTCAGCAAAATCTCAAATTGATTATATTCTTATAATATAACAGGATAACATATAAACTCTGTTTGCTTACCTTCAAATCCCTTCTCAAAACACCAGCATTCATATATAAGTGCCTAATACCATATAATCCTGTGAGAACTTTAAGATCAAATGAACAAAACTTATTAACTATCCCTTCACTTAAGATCATAAATACAAGACGCCAATTTATTTTTTCAGTGACCGCGCCACAGACCTGGAACGCCCTTCCAATTTACTTACGAAGGGAGCAGGACCTGGGAAAATTCAAAAGTAATTTAAAAACCTTTCTTTTTTAAAGATGCCTTTGATATTTAATTTTAATACCCAGGTCATTGACTTTATTCTATTAATATGCTTTTATTTTTTTGTTCCCTTATGTACCTTTCCTTTTTTGTTCTACTTTCCTATATTAAATTGTATTTCATTACCCCTTTTTTACCTTATGTTATGAATTTGATGAGTTAATTTTTAACCAATTGTATTGTCTGAAGTTTGTATTGTATGGTTTTGTAATGTTCCCCTTTGAATGTATTTTAATTTGTTCATCGCTTAGAACTATGATTAAGCGATTAATCAAAAGAATTAATAAACTTGAAACTTGATACTGAGAAGCTTACTTTCCCATGCATATCTGCAGTTATTGGGCCTCATGGTTTGGCCTCGCCTCAGTTGAAATTTCTGCAATTCTGCTACTACTTATCATTTCTATAGCGCTACTAAACATATGCAGCGCTGTACACCAAAAACATGGAAGAGAGAGTCCCTGCTTGAAAGAGTTTACAATCTAGTTAAGACAGACAAACTGGACAAAGAGGTGCCATCTATACCCAGTGCTCAGGTGGGGGAAATACAGAAGGAATGATAAGACAGATATTGGTGCTTAGCAGCAGTGTTCCCGCTAAGCTGCGCTGGGGTGCGCTGGCGCACAAAATATTACCTCGCAGCGCACAAGTTTCTCGTCACAGCGCACACAGTGTAGAGCACAGTTCTTCAACCGCCGGTCCGCAAACAAAATCTTGCCGGTCCGCGAAGGATTCGGTCCCCGCTGCAACGAAAGGCCGGCGTCAGCTGACTTGCAACTTCCTGTTGCAGTCGCTGTGCCGGGACTCCTGCCTTCGCCGGGACTCCTGCCTTCCACCGCGTTTGCCTCCTGCCTTGTCTCCGCACCTCCAGACCAGCAGCGGCAGCTGTGTATGCTTTTAACTTCGGCACAGAGCTGCCCCTAATCAATAGTTTAGCGCGGTTTCATAAGGCAGCCTCGGGGCCTTTGCTAGGCCGGCCCACATCGCATCATCGAAGCGGGCCGGCTATCAAAGGCCCCGAGGCTGCCTCATGAAACCGCGCTAAACTATTGATTAGGGGCAGCTCTGTGCCGAAGTTAAAAGCATACAGAGCTGCCGCTGCTGGTCTGAACTCTTGGGCCGCTGAAGGAGGGCAAAAAGCAGCTGTCCTGGAGGTTTCCCTTCCTCTCGCCTTTACAGGTTCCTTTTTTCCACCTTTTTTTTTTTCCTTCAAACGGCAACGGGCCCCAGCATCGACATCAATCAAGTAAGTTCCACTGTAAATCAAGCGGTTCTGCTCGGCCAAAGCTTCCCCTGTGACATGAGCCACCCTCAGGGGAAAGAAAGTGACCCACAAAGGTGAGGGGAAGGGGGGCAGATGATGGAAGTTGGGGGGGGGGATAGAGAGAGAGAGAGAAGGGGCAGATGATGGAATGGAGGAGATGAGAGAGAGAGAGAGAAGGGGACAGATGATGGAAGTGAGAAGAAGGGAGAGAGAGCAGAAGGCAGATGGATGTCAGTTGAGAAGGGAGAGCAGATGCTGAATGGAAGTGGGGAAAGAACACATACTGGATGGAAGGAGGAGATAAATAAAGGGGGAAGAAAATAGTAAGATAATGGAGGGGTGAGGGAAAGGGGTGACAAGCTGTGTGTAGACACAGTGAAAAGAGGGAAACGGGACTAAATAGTAAGAAAGAATTTAATTTAGATGGAGGCAGAAAATAGAGAAGGAAGACCAGAGAAGAAAAGGGAAGAGAGAGCAGAGAATGATCAGATCTGAGTGGAGGAAATGAGAAGAGAGATATGCTAAAAACCACAGGGGGGAGGGAAGGATAGAGATGCCAGACCATGAGGGGAACAGAAGGAAGATGATGGATGCTAGACCAAATTGGGGGGTGGGGGGGGGCAGGAGGAGAGATGGCAGGGAAAGACAGACAGTGAATGGAAGGGGCAGATGCTGGACTGAAGAGACAGAGAAGGTTATCATGCTGCTGTACCGGGCCATGGTACGCCCTCACCTGGAGTACTGCGTCCAGCACTGGTACTTTAAGAAGGACACGGTACTACTCGAAAGGATCCAGAGAAGAGCAACTAAAATGGTTAAGGGGCTGGAGGAGTTGCCGTACAGCGAAAGATTAGAGAAACTGGGCCTCTTCTCCCTTGAGCAGAGGAGATTGAGAGGGGACATGATAGAAACATTCAAGGTACTGAAGGGAATAGACTTAGTAGCTAAGGCAGGGAGAACGAGAGGGCACTCTCTAAAGTTGAAAGGGGATAGATTCCATACAAACGTAAGGAAGTTCTGTGGTAGAAAGCAACATATTTATTTGGCTCATAACTTGCTGGCGCCCGATATTTTTAGCTCACAGTGAAAAAAGTTTGCTCACAACACCCGCCCGCTTAGAGGGAACACTGCTTAGCAGGTAGGTTGGAGTTTGGAATTTAAAGCAGCTTTGAGTCTGAATACGAGTACTGCCAGGGATGGAGTTTGACATACCGAGTCAGGCAGTTTGTTCCAGGAGTACGGTGCAACAAAGTAGAAGGGACGGAGTCTGGAATTGGCCATAGAATAGATAAGAGACTTATGAGATGTAGGGAGAGATGAGATGAGAAATATAGATATCTAATTTAGAAGTTTTTAATACAGAAGTGGAGAGTATGCTGAAGTTAATGTTGAGTATAGGGATTGTCTTTTTTTTAATTTTTTTGTTCTGATATGGGAGATGGCTAAAACCATATTAAAGGAGAGCAATACTAGCTTATACTACTCATAGAAAGAGGGCTCAAGAACAGGAGCTACTCAGGGTGGAAAAACAAGTTAGGTAAGATGGGCAGCATTATGGCTCACATCCATCCCTATTCAGTAAAGCCCAATTATAGTAGAGTCTCAATTATCTGACACACTTCTGTGATATCACTGCATTGTCATTGAGATGTTCTCGAGTTTCTTCAGTTTCCTGTCAGTTTCCTTCAGTTAAAAGGCAGCAGTGCTAGGTAAGATTCTTGGACACATTAAGTTTTAAGCTATTTAAAAATGGCTTCCTTTTTTGAACATGCATTCAATATATTTCTATTTTATTTATTTATTTTATTTTATTTGTTTTCTATCCCATCCTTCCAAAAGAGCTCTGAACAGGTTACAGTTAGCAGGTTACAATTTTCTATAGTTATAGTACAAGTGGGTTTTTTTTTCTTATTTTGGTATAAGTTTTTATCCTAACTTGACACATACTAAGGATCTAATACAAATATACATAATATACAGTTTACAGCAGGGGTGCCCACACTTTTTGGGCTTGCGAGCTACTTTTAAAATGACCAAGTCAAAATGATCTACCAAAATAAAATTTTTAAAAAACACAAAGCACACTGTACGCATAGAAAATGTTAATTATCATTCCTATTCCAGGGTTTTTCAAAGAGGTCAAAGCAGATGACTCTATGCACTGTCACCTCACTAACAACCATACAAAAACAGACAAATACCCCCCTCCCTTTTTACTAAACCACGATAGCAGTTTTTACCGCAGGGAGCTGCGCTGAATGCCCAGCGCTGCTCTCGACGCTCATAGGCTCCCTGTGCTAAAAACCGCTATTGCGGTTTAGTAAAAGGGGACCACAGTGTAAAATATAGACAGCAGATATAAATTCAGACACATTTTGATCACTAAATTTAAAATCAAATCATTTTTCCTACCTTGTATGGTGATTTCATGAGTCTCTGGTTGCACTTTCTTCTTCTGACTGTGCTTCCAATCTTTCTTCCCTTTTAGCCTGTATGCTTCCTCTCCTCCAGACCTCATTCCCTCCCCCAACTTTTCCTTCCTCTCTCCCTGCCCTTTCTTTCTCTCTGCCTCCCTTTCCTTTTTTTCTGTTTCTCTTCTTTCCTTCTGTCTCCCTGCCTGCCCTTTTTCTTTCTTTCTCCCTGCCCTCCCCCAAGCCACTGCCACTGCCATCAGGGACCAGGACCCAAACTGCCATTGGGGGCCAGGACCCAAACCGCCACCAATAACAGGCCCGAAAGCCGACGCCAATAACACGCCCAAAAGCCGACGCCGCCCCAACCTCTCCCTGCTTCAGCCGACCAGCATCGCGAGGATCTGTTGAGGGAAATGCAGCCGGGTCCTGCCTTCGCAGAAACAGAAAGTAGGCAGGACCCGGCAGCAAGAAGAGGAAATGCTTCACTAACATGTCTCCCACCTTAGCCCATAGTGAACGCTTGCTTCAGGACTCTCAACATGTGCGTGCCGGCTTCCCTTCTCCCCCCCCCTCCGGACATAACTTCCGCTTTCGGAGGGAAGAGAAGCCGGCACGCACACGTTAGAGCCCTGAGCATAAGTTCGCTGAGCATAAGTTCGCTACGGGCTGAAATCTCCAAGCCATTTTTTTTTAATGTTCAGCAGCAGCGGCAGCAGCTAAAAGGCCCTAGGGAAAACACCGAGGAAGGCTGACAGTGCAAGGCTTTTCAATTCAAGTTTTTATCCTAACTCGACACATGCTAGGCATGTAATAATAGTAATGTACATAATATATAATAATAATAATTTTATTTTTATATACCGCTATACCAAAGGTTCGAAGCGGTTCACAAGGAAGTTAATACATACAGTGTAGATAAAATAACATGGAGGTAAAAACAAGCAGTTAAAATTGAAATACATCAATTAGAAACAAAGGTAATTTAAAAATGGAACGCATTAAGATATCAGCCTATTGAACAGGTGTGTCTTTAACAGTTTTCTAAAATCAAAATAAGAAGCCTCTAACACAGTTTTTCCAACCCACGTATTCAGTTTAGCAGCCTTGAATGGGAAAGTTCTCTCAAAGAACTTCTTATAATGACAAGATTTTATAGAGGGATAATTAAATAGGTTAATCCTTCGTGTACTCTTGTTGGAGCGACTCAAAGAAAAGTGAGAAGCGAGATAGTCTGCTAACATCTCGAAGACTGCTTTATAACAGATGCAAGAAAACTTAAACAGGACTCTGGACTCTACCGGCAACCAGTTAAGTTTTTGATAAAAAGGAGTAATGTGCTCCCATTTTTTTTAATCCAAAAATGAGGCGAACAGTCGTATTCTGAATCAGTCTTAATTTTTTGAGTATATATAGTTTACAGGTTAAATTTGTCATAGCTACGGTGCAAGGTTTTTCAATTCAAGTTTTTATCCTAATGTGGCACATACCGCGGATAGTCTATCGATATACATTTCTTTGTAATCTATCGGTTGTGGGAGTTAGGTGAACAGGTATGTGTTTATTGCTTTCCTAAGACTGAGGAGTCCTTCAAGGGATCTTACTTTTATCCCTCATCCACTTATTCTGTATTATCTGACTTTTTTATCCAACAACTTGTTGGTCCCATTTACATCAGATAATTGAGATTCTACTGTATTAGCATCTGAACTAGCTTTAAATTAATTTCATTAAAAGGGACACAAGTTAATTTAGTACTACCGGTATAACCACCATCTTTTTAACCATGGTAATAAGAGTAGGAAATTGATAACCAGGCTGGAAAGGATATGGGACAGGCTAGAGCAAGCTGCTATGTTTAGAAACCAGCAGGGAATTTTAGAAAGATCCGATCATGCTATTGGCAATATTTTTTATTATAGAGGAAGATAGTTATGCACCCATACACTGAGCAGGAAATTGGTTGGGCCATTCAGCAAGGCCCTCTACACAAGCTTCTAGGACCAGATAGTATTAGAAGAGAATTTTATAACATTTTGAAAGATATATATCCAGTCCACTTCAGGCAGTGTTTACCGTGGCTATTTGGTCCCAGACCTTGCTGGAGTTGTTGAGATTGACCCAAATTGTAGTGTTGTCTTAGCTGGGTAAGAACATAATCCTGCCTGGCTGTACCACTTAGAAAGATGATACATAAGAATCTAATAATTTTGAGACCAAACTTCTAGCCAGAAGTTTTATCAACAGATTGGGTCAGTTGCCCTGTGTTATAGCTAAGTCTCAGGTGGGGTTTGTCCACAACAAGCATATGATTAGAAATGTTTGAAAAATTTTGACGTCCCTTGAACTGATGAAACATCATAAAATTCCCTCTTGATAAGTTTTAATATCAAGAAGGCATTTGATCAGGTGGTGTGGAACTTCATGTATGCTGTATTCCATAAACATGTGTTAGATGGCTATTTTATTAATGTAATCCGTGTACCCTGTCTGGACTCAAAAACTAGAGTCTGGGTGTATTTATTTATTTAAAAAATTTATGAATCGCTTAAATCTAAGTGATGTACAAAGCATTTACATCCACATTCTCAAGCACAAACAAACATTATAAAATGCACTAAACAAATAAGTCAATCTTCCCCACAAATTTCCTTAATACAAAATTCTTTAAATCAAAAAATAATAACCACAGAATTAGAGAAAGGCATCCACAAATAATTGTGTGTTTAACATTTTCTTGAAAGACACACGATCTTTGTATAATCTCATTATACCTGGAGAGAGAAGGAGAGCGGCAACGGGCAGGAGAGGCCCGGAGGAACAGGAGAGGGGAGCGCCGAAGGAGGCAGAAGGCGGGCAGGCAGGCTGGCAGCAGGGGTAAGCGGCGAGAGTTAGCTCCGCCCCCCCACCGCGTCAGAGGCAGCGTCAGTGCCCGGGCTCCTCCTTAAAGGAGTTGAGCCGGAGCGCGACCTGCATCTCGGACGCGGGCAGGCAGGCAGAGAGAGAAGGAGAGCGGCAACGGGCAGGAGGGGCCCGGAGGAACAGGAGAGGGGAGCGTCGAAGGAGGCAGAAGGCGGGCAGGCAGGCTAGCAGCAGGGGTAAGCGGCGAGAGTTAGCTCCGCCCCCCCACCACATCAGAGGCAGCGTCAGCTCCCGGGCTCCCCCTTAAAAGGGGGCGTGCCAACGGCGCGCGGCCGTTCGGTGCGTGGCGAAGGCGAGTGGCAAAGGCTCTCGCCTTAGCGAGAGCGCCTTTGCGAAGGGCCTTGAGAAGGGCCAAGGCACTACAGGGTCAGCACACACCAGAGGGGAGTCGGGGAGAGGACACCAGCAGCAGACAGAGTGAGGGAGAGAGGACGCAGCAGCAGCAGGCAGAGAGAGAGGACACCAGTAGCAGGAGGGAGCGGAGACCAGAGTAGGAGAGCTAAGAAAGAGCAGAGCAGATAGACTGAAATGGAGGCAGCCAGATCACAGCAGAGCTTTCCAGTGTACTGCATGGACTGCCATATGTACGACTACCTCCCCTCGGGAAGGCGGGAGTACATATGCAGTCGGTGTCGGGAACTGGAGAGCCTGAAAAAGGAGGTCAGGAGACTGCAGGCCAGGGTCCAGGAGCTGGAAGGGCTGTATGCCCTAGAAGAGCCTTGCCAGGCGTCTGAGGAACCAGACACAGCAAGCTCCATCGAGGATCAAGTGAGGGACCTTGAGAGATACATCAAAGAAGCCTACAGGAGGGTGGAAGAGAAGGACCAGCAGCATCACGGACAGGCGTCCCTAGATGATGAGAGCCACAACCCACCGGTGGATGGACCTAGTGGAGAGGCCGGGCAAACAGAGGGGGCAGAGGCGAACCAGGACCCTGAGGGAGGAGCACCAAGATACACCAAGGATACGGACCTGGATACGGACCTGAGGCAGAGGAGGCTACTGAGAAAGGGGAAGACTGCAATTGTTGTAGGAGACTCGATCCTGAGGGAGGTGGATAGTCATGTGGCCGGAGGGAGAGAGGACCGGCTAGTGACATGTCTCCCAGGGGCTAAGACAAAGGACATCGCCGACAGAATCGAGAGGATCCTGGACGGAACCGAAACAGAGGAGACAGCAGTAATTATCCACATCGGAACAAATGATGTGAGCCGGAGGAACTTCAGCATGCCTGCACTAACGGACCAGTTCAGGGTCCTGGGAAGGAAGCTGAAACGGAGGACACAGAGGATAGCCTTCTCGGAGTTCCTGCCGGTCCCGAGGGCAGATGCAAGGAGGCAGGCCGAGCTCCAGGATGTGAATGCGTGGCTGAGAAAATGATGCGAAGATGAGGGCTTCCACTTTTTGAGGAGCTGGTCGTCCTTCTGGGGAAAGAGCAAGCTCTACAGGCGGGACGGCCTGCACCTGAGCACGGCGGGAACAAGAATACTGGCAGCCAACATGAAGAAGGAGATCGAGAGGGCTTTAAACTAAGAGGGGGAAAGCCGACAGCAGACAAGATGACGCTTCGGACAACGGTATCCAGAAAGGATGCTGAACGGGATGACTACTACAGGGAGGAGGACGGGAAACCGATGGAGCTCGAGATCAGACAGCGAGGGAAGCACCAGGTAACAGCAACTTGCTGTGAGGGACTTAAGCGGCAGGGGGATTCAGGGGATTCAGGGGGGCGGGGTGGAACCAGAGTGCAAGCAGAAGGCAATAAGGAGGAGCCACAAGGCAAGAGGGATCAAACCAAGGCCCAGGGGACAATAGCATGGGAGGGGGCTGGCAGGGCAGGAAATTTCCGAGGAAAAGCGGGGAAGGGGGGTGGAGGGGACACGAGGAGGCAGAAACTTGCGAGGGTAAAGGATGAGGGTAAAGCAGAGGCACAGTTTACGAGTGAACAGCCCGAAACTCAAGGGAAGGAGGTCCAGGTAAAAGCAGAGGTGAGTGACAAACGCCGGGACCTACAGTGCTTATACACGAATGCAAGAAGCCTCAGGGCCAAGATGGGTGAACTGGAAGTCATGGCCATAGGGGAGGACCTGGATGTAATTGGAATTACGGAAACTTGGTGGACAGAGGACAATCAATGGGATGTGGCGCTGCCAGGGTACAAGCTCTACAGGAGGGACAGGACCCACAAGAAGGGGGGAGGCATAGCACTATACATAAAGGACTCTATCTACACTGTCAGGTTGGATACGGCGACAAAGGCAGAGGGGCTGGAATCACTATGGGTCAAATTGCCGGGAACCAAAGGTGCAGACATAAAACTGGGGCTGTATTATCATCCACCTGGTACGCCGGATGCAGTTGGACAAGACTTAGAAGCGGAACTGAAGCAGGAATGCAGTACTGGAAATGTAACAGTGATGGGGGACTTCAACTACCCGGGGATAGACTGGAGTACGGGTCACTCCAACTGCACCAGGGAAACGGAATTCGTAGAAGCTGTGAGGGACTGCTTCATGGAACAACTAGTCAAGGAACCGACGCGAGGGGGAACTACTCTTGACCTCATCCTTAACGGATTAAGGGGGCCTGCAAGAGGGATAGAAGTGGGAGGACAACAGTGATCACAACGCAATCAGATTCACATTAGAAAGAGGGACACCCATAGTGAGGAGGACCGCATCGACTGCGCTCAACTTCAGGAAAGGGAACTATGTTGCCATGAGGGAAATGGTGGGGAGGAAGCTCAAGAACAGCTTTAGGATGGAGACTGTAGGAAGTGCCTGGACCCTATTCAGGGACACCCTGCAGGAAGCACAAAACCTGTACATCCCCAGTTTCAGGAAAGGCTGTAAGAA
Organism: Geotrypetes seraphini; assembly: GCF_902459505.1. Taxonomy (NCBI): domain Eukaryota; kingdom Metazoa; phylum Chordata; class Amphibia; order Gymnophiona; family Dermophiidae; genus Geotrypetes; species Geotrypetes seraphini. The sequence goes on from NC_047085.1 coordinate 138,834,230, forward strand.
CAAGCGGTCAAAAAGCCCGGTTTGGATGACAACTGAAGTAAAGAGGGCAATAAGTGACAAGAAAGTGTCCTTCCGGAGATGGAAAAAGGACCCAACGGAGGAAAATCACCAGAAGCACAGGAATTGCCAAAAGGAATGTCACCGAGAGGTTAGAAAAGCAAAAAGGGAATAGGAGGAGGGGCTGGCCAGGGAGGCGAAAAACTTCAAGGCATTCTTCAGTTACGTAAAAGGGAAGCAACCAGCGAGAGAGGAGGTGGGGCCGTTGATGATGGGGATAGGAAAGGAGTGATTAAGGAGGACAAAGAGGTAGCTGAGAGGTTGAACACGTTCTTCTCGTCGGTCTTCACGTGCAAAGACACATCCAATATACCGGACTCAGAGGAGCTCATGAGGGGGGAACAGGCCGAAAAATTGGAGCATATAGAGGTAAGTCAGGAGGATGTCCTCAAACAGATAGACAGGCTAAAAAGTGGCAAATCTGCGGCAGAGTTAGGACCAGGGAGGAGTGTGAGGACCTGCAAAGGGACCTGTACAAGCTGTAAGACTGGGCAAACAAATGGCAAATGCGCTTTAACGTTGAGAAATGCAAGGTCATGCATATAGGAAATAAGAACCCGTTGTTCAACTACAAAATGGGGGGGGGGGGGGCACTGCTGGGAGACAGCGGACTTGAGAGAGACTTGGGTGTGCTAGTGGATGCATCAATGAAGCCATCCGCACAGTGTGCAGCAGCAGCGAAAAAAGCCAACAGGATGCTGGGCATCATAAAGAAGGGTATCGCAACCAGGACGCGGGAAGTAATCATGCCACTATATCGGGCGATATTGCGCCCGCATCTGGAATACTGCGTTCAGTATTGGTCACCGCACCTCAAGAAGGACATGGCGGTACTTGAGAGAGTCCAAAGGAGAGCAACGAAGCTGGTAAGAGGGCTGGAAAACTGCCCATACGCCGAGAGGCTGGATAAGCTGGGTCTCTTCTCTCTGGAAAAGAGGAGGCTCGGGGGAGATATGATAGAGACCTTCAAAATCCTGAGAGGCATAGAGAGGGTGGATAGGGACAGGTTCTTCAGACTGAGAGGGACAACGGGTACGAGGGGGCACTCGGAGAAACTGAAGGGGGATAGGTTCAAGACAAATGCAAGGAAGTTTTTCTTCACCCAAAGGGTCGTGGACACATGGAATGCGCTCCCGGAGGAAGTGATCAGGCAGAATACAGTACAGGGATTCAAACAGGGATTGGACGGATTCCTGAGGGACAAATGGATCGTAGGGTACTGAAAGGGGTGCGGGGACAAAGGGTCAAGAATTGGATGGGAAGATAGGACTTCGATGAGAAACCAAGGGGTGATTCAGACAGGTCATGACCTGTTGGGCCGCCGCGGGAGCGGACTGCTGGGCGTGATGGACCTGTGGTCTGACCCAGCAGAGGCACTACTTATGTTCTTATGTAATTGAATTCCAGAGATTCTTACTGGCAAGTGAGAAAATAGATATTCTAGATTTAACATAACGAATCCCATTTTCTTTTAAACTGAAGAGCAACATCCCTCCCTCAGATCTCACACATCTTGCGGGTTGATGGATTTCCCACAAGCATTGAGCTGGTGTTAGTTCTAGAAGCGTAGCGTGTGGTAATTTCCTGCGTGCGCTAAAAGCGCTAGCGCACCTTAGTAAAAGGAGCCCAAAGTGTGCTTTGTATTTTAAAAAAATTTTGTGGTTATCATTATGTATTAATAAGATTATATTGTGTGTATAAGAAAAATAAATGGAAGAAATTGCATTACAATTAGTACTATTATTATGGGGGTGGGGTCTGGGGCCAAGCGTGGGCGGGGGTACTTGGTTGATATTTGTTAGACTTAGGGGGTATTTGGCTTGAAGAAGTTGAGAAACACTGCATTAGATAGATTGTGAGTCCGCCAGATCAGAAAAGGAAAATGCTTGAAGTACCTGTATGTAAACTGATTTGAATGTGGTTGTAAAACTACAAAAGTTGGTATACAAGTCCCAGTCCCTTTCCCTTTCACTATTTTAATGTATTGCTTATACTGCTTGTACAAGTTGACAACTTTATGTAGAATGCATAACTCCATGTAACATGAAAATATGCATCAACAGCAGAACAGCAGACAAGAATGCATAACAACAAGGATGAGAAATCCAAAAGGGGAACAGAACATCATCAAATTTTTCAAAGACAAGTCCCGTCCCGTCCCGTCCCGTCCCCCCCCCATAGCAACAATACATCAACACGGCAACAATGCCGGAATGAACCAAGGTCCCTATGTTTGTTAGACCTCAGCCCGTGAGGGGAGGATTACAGGAAACAATTTTTAAGGGAGCACAGTAGAGGCAAGGAATACAACAACAAAAACATACAGGTGCACCAAAAGCCATATAGCAACGATGGCCCAGAACCACCCCCCGCCCCACCATAACCAAAAGAAGAAGAAAGAGGAAAACAAATAAAATAAAACCCAGCCAACCCATCCAAGAAGGGAGATCAGAACAGGAACCAATCAAAAGCAGAACTTTCAGGGCCCTGGACTCTGATGAGCCCCAAAGGATCAGAAAATAGACTTCCCGAGGAAGAAAGAGAAAAAGGAAGAAAAAGAAAAGAGGGGGGGGGGAAAAATGGAGAAAAGCCGGGAAGAGACCACCCGGGAAGAGGCGAACCCCTCACCATTCAGAAATCAGATAGGCAAAGTATTAAGAATCAGGCTCGAGGAGACAGAGTAAATATAAGGACCCCAGACCTGCAAAAAAAAATTTTGATTGACGCAAAGAATGACGCACTCGACCCCTCTCAAGCAGCATCAGAGCATGCAAATGGTTACACCAAGCCCAATAAGAAGGAGCCCGATCCGAAACCCATTCCCCCAAAATAATCTTCTTAGCCACTAAGCCAGCTTCCCGCAAAAATAACCGACCTACCCCCAGGGGAAAATGAAAAGCTTCATATTTATCTAACAATAACCCCACCGGAGTCAGAGATATAGAGCGGCCCAACAGAAGCTCCAAGTAATGAATCACCCGTCTCCAGAAAGCGCGGACCACAGAACTGCTCCAAAAGGCATGGAAAAATGACTTAGGAGCACTGGTACATTTCTCACATTGAGGCAACTCTGCTAAACCCGAGTGAAAAAGTTGGACTCGCATAAAATAAGCATGATGTAACCTGAAACTGACACTCCCGGAGTTTAGCCAAAACCGAAAGGGTCAGAATACCCACCTAGAACTCTGATTTGTGAAGATTTGGTTGGATACAAGATTGAACATAACATAATCAAAACAAAAAAGACAGAAAAATATAAATAGTCTTCAGACATGCCCAAAGGAGCATTCTTCTTTTCAGAACTTTCCTTTTATACCTCACCAGTTCCTCAAGACTCTTAAGCATGCCAGTCAGGCACTTGAAGCTGACAATAGTTGCAATGTAGTAAGAACTTCTGCTCTTACGGTCTGATAAACTGTTGAACTTTGAAGAAGCTGACTGCTACGGAGTGTCACAAAGATTTCTTAATGGCATGTTGGCTTTCCTGGCCAGTACTGGACTCTTGATGACATTCCAACATCTGTTTTTCTGTTGACTGTTCCTCTATCTGTTTCCTCAGCCTGGTTTCTCCGATGATATTCCATTAAAATCATGCTTCACAGCAAGACTTGCCCAATAATTATAACCTGTCCTATTATTGTTTCTGTAACTCCTCAAGTGTTCTTTTTAGTATACCAAATTTAGAGAAAAGCATGTATTCTTGTCTACAAAGTGATGGACAGGAAATCCTCAAATGCATTCTCAACAGCTGAGTCTTGATGCTCAATTCAAGATACACTGCATATCTCATTTGTGTGGCTCATTGTACTTCTGACATTGGGAAAACTATATCTGCCCTTTAACGTACAGATAACAACAAGGGGACTTAAGACCAGAATAGGGGCTAGATTTAACCTGCTTTGGATGTTTCTTGTATATTTTTGAATAGTGATAAGTCAATTTTGAGATAAATAGGAAGAAAACATGGGATACTGGAATCTAAAACTTGAAGTTCTATTGACAGCTCGGATAGATCACATGTTTATTAACTATTGTACAACAGCGTTTTTTGTCTTATTTTAGATTGGTAATTTTAGTTAAATATTGGGCAGGGTAAACTATACTTTTTTTCTTTTTTTTTTTTCAAAAATTGTCAAGCATTTTTACGAGCATGTGTAATTTCATATGTTCTTTTTAGAATCTTATTTTTGTAACTTGAAGGTCATTTTTAGAACAGACCATCTAGCTTGTAAAGCCAATAACTTTATATGTTATACAAATTTTCAGAGGGAAAAGAGTACGTAACTTTCCTTTGGATTATTATCCCACTGAAATACCCATACATATTTACATCTCTTTGATTCATACAACATTTAAAATAAAAATTAAAAAATGCATGCAAATCCAGACTCCACCCCTGGAAATACTTCTGCTCACAGATAAAATGATGTGTAAAATGGCATTGCATGCATAAAATCCAGGCAACATTACAACAAAACTTTGCCATGCACATAATTTACCTTTGAAAATTATATCGATGATCTGCAAGACTTTACAATTATTGCTGTTTGAGGCACAAGTTTCAGCACCATTGGGCATCTGATAATTATTTTCATTTATATATGTCTGATGACCTCCTAGGTAAGTTGGTTCTCCTGGTTTGGTCTTGTATAGCATAATAAAGCAAGATTGCTGTACCTTTGTCTATTCATCTTATACCTAATAATACCTTTGCTGTGGAGAGACTAAAAACTTTCTTCCTCTTTGCTTAGACTGTCATATCTATAATGATATTTTTTTAATTCATTATGAGCCAGTATCACCTCTATTAGCCAACCAAACTTTTCTACCTCCAGAATAAACAAACAAACATGAAAAGGCATACAGAAGCCTTTGGTCGTCATTTATCTCAGATGTTACAAATTAAAAATGTCTTATCTCCCCTATCTTCCATTGCTTGTTACCAGGAGGAGGAAATCTAACTAGGACCCCTTATTCACTTTGATGGTCTAGAAAAAAACATTTCCCCAAATTTTTCAAAGCCTTTTACAAAACAGATATTTTGTTTTTGCTTCTAATATATCCATGAGCTGATAGAACTTCAGACTGAGGCAATCATATTAACTTAACAGGAAAGGGCAACCACCACCCAGTTGGATTTCAGAACTACCTCAAAGAATATGCCTGAGAATAATATGCATATATTGCCTCCATTGTCTGCGAATGGAACATCTGGCCTTTTTCTGCCGACATATTTCTGTGTCGTGCATATTTATTGTGGAAATCTTGAAAACCCAACTGAGTTGTGGCCCTCCAGAACCATGGCTGTCTGTCCCTGTTCTGTATAATGTTGCATTTAAAATTCCAAGGTCCACACTCGTGGTCCGAGTAGTACATTGCTGTGCAATTGCAATATTCTATAGATGTGAACCAACCAAGAGAGCATACTAGGATAAGGCTGCATAATTTGAAGAAGAAAAAGGATGATTTTAATTCATATTTTTCTTTGTAGGTCAGAAATTTGAGATTGGAGCACGAACAAGAGAAAAATAAGATCTTGTCAGAAGCACTGCAAACATTGGCTACTGAGCACCATGAGCTAGAGCAATCCTTGGTTAAGGGATCACCGCCTAAAAGCATTCTCAGCGATGACGAGTTCTATGATGCTGTTTCAGGTAAGCTAGTACTATTCTCTAGATTTAATATATAGAGATCCCTAAGGTTATGCTTTAAGTGGATAGCAGAGACCACACTACAATATCTTAGTAGAGTAACTAGAGACCTGTTTGTACTTTTGCTGTTCCCAGTTTCACAGTTTGAACATTCTCCTGACCAGTGAATTAATAGTAAAAGGAAACTCCTTTTGGAGATTTACAGCGACTGCTAAATATTCAAGGTACTGAAGGGGATAGACTTAGTAGATAAGGGAAGGTTGTTCACCCTCTCCGAGGTAGGGAGAACGAGAGGGCACTCTATAAAATTGAAAGGGGATAGATTCTGAACGAACGTAAGGAAATTCTTCTTCACCCAGAGAGTGGTAGAAAACTGGAACGCTCTTCTGGAGCCTGTCATAGGGGAAGACACCCTCCAGGAATTCAAGACAAAGTTAGACAAGTTCCTGCTGAACAAGGACGTATGCTGATAGGGCTAGTTTCAGTTAGGGCGCGGGTCTTTGACCAGAGGGCCGCTGTGTGAGTGGACTGCTGGGCATGATGGACCACTGGTCTGACCCAGCAGCGGCAATTCTTAGGTTCTTATGTAATTCCAGGGACTACTATACAATTTCCCAGTTGAAATCCTTGTCTTTGGTTCCTGGTTTTCCACCCATTGCACCACTCTGATCAGAGGCAACAAGTCTTTGACTAGCCCACCATTGAACGAGGAGGAGTAGAGAAATAGTGAAAGGAGTTGTTTTAGGCTTTTGTACTTTCCTGATAATATGATCTGGTTAACTGCACCAACTTAACACTAGTTTTAAGAAAAGAGAAGCTAAGCAGCTTTGGAGTATAGACAGAGCAGCAGGGAGCCACTGGTCTTGGAAAAAGGAGAGGGCACAGTTGGCTCTCTGTTAGATCTGAGCAAGGAGGGTCAGGCAGCCAGAGGGAACTGTATCTGTGATCCAACTCTGAAAGTTATTCAAAAGAAAAAGTGAAAGAAGTCTCCTCAAATTATTTATTACGATTTATTTACTGCCTTTTTGAAGTTCACTCTAGGTGGTGTACAGCAAGAATAAGTCAAACATAGGCAATAGATAATTACAGCAGTAAAAAAAATATATACAGATTACAATACAAAGAATATTATAGTATGTTACATTACAATGTCAACATAGTGTGCAATAAAACATTTTAATAGGTGCAATAAAACATTTAATAGACAGCATAGAAGGAGTATATAAATAGAAGAGACAGCATAAGAGATGTTAGATAATAAGGGACTAATTTGAAGTTGTACATGAGATCAGACTGGTGCTTGAAAATTCTCATCTAGGGTGGGAGTGAATAAATATGTCTTGTTATAGTACTGTATGTGTAGTCAAGCACCACTCCTTGTGTGTATGACTAGCAAGTTAGTTACTTCTTCCATTAAAGGCCTGGATGAAGAGCCAAGCTTTCATGCGCTTCCTGAAGAAGTAGAGATAACATAACATAACATTAGGGACTTCTATTCCGCCTATACCTTGCAGTTCAAGGCGGATTACAAAAGAGTTAATTGGACATTTCCAGTGAAGTTACAACAGTTTTGTTTTTGGGGTTTTTTTTTGGTTACAAGGGAGGAGAGGTAGCTGGATTAATTCCGGAAGAACTTGCAAATTGGATATTAAATTGACTGTACATTACTGTGTGATATAACAAATAGATTACAGTTAGAGTACAAATAAGATTACGTTACATTTCAGGGATCTGAATACTTGGTTGGTGTTTTGGGGAGGAAGAGATTATTTAAGTGGAGGTTTTGGGGGAGAATTTATCTAGGAGGAGGGGAAAGGGTTGGGTTAAGATAGTCTTGGGTGTGAGTGAGAGATCTACTCGGGAGAAGTCTCGCTGGCGGGTATCACATCGATGATATCCTGTGGCGAGGTGTGGTTAGGGATACTCCTTGTGAGGACTTTAGTGACTTTAGAGGTATGTGGAGGGAGATCCTTTTCAAGCACTCTGGGCCATTTCCTTTGAGGGTCTTGAAGATCAAATATAGTTTTAAATTTAGCTCTGTATGGTACTGATAGCCAGGTAAAGTTTTTGCAAAAATGGTGTGATGTGGTCACGTCACTTACAGCCTTTTATTAGACTTGCTGCAGCATTTGGAATCAATTGGAGCTGATACAGACTCTTTGTAATCAGACCAGAGTACCATGCATTAAAATAATCCAGTACAGTTCATTAAAACAATCCAATCTTGATGTTATCATGGCATACACAACTGAGACCATATTTGCCTTCCCAATGTAAGGAGAGAGGCTGTGTAGTTGCAAATGATCGAAGCAGCTCTTAAAGGTTGCTTGGATTTGGGGGATCAGTTTAAGTGTTGAATCTAGCTGTATTCCAAGGTCCTGACTTGTGATTTGAGGGGGAGTTTGCATTTCTCAAAATAGATTTTGATGTCTGTTAGGGACCCATAGAAGTTTGTTTTTACTTGATTTCAGGTAAATTTTGTTCTTTTTAGCCCATTCTTGAATTGATTTTAGGTAGTCATCAGGGCTGTGGATAAATTTATTTATTCTTATATTTTTTAACCAGTCCTTCCAAAAGAGCCCAGAATAGGTTACAGAAGTACATACACAGAGACAAGACAAACAGCACATAATTTGGTAGCAAGTAATAAAAGCACCAAGGTATGAGTAGCTGCACATCATCCGCATTGAGTGTCCATTGACCGAATCAGCTTGGATAGTGGCTTGAGGTATAGACTATTGCAACATGCTATTTATCAGACCCGCAGTGAAAAATATACAGTGACTCCAATGTGTACAAAATGTAGTAATCAGACTTCTAAAGAACCTTCGCACCCATGATCAGCAGCCAAATGCTTGATACTAGCATACAAATTAAGGGCTTGATACTAGCATACAAATCCTTACACAACATAGCGCTTAGTGTTTGGGCCATGTTATCTGGACATTTGGACTGCAATTATAACAACATTGGAACCATCATTAGAAGTTGGCAATCAAACAAGCTTTGTCATCTTTCAGATAAGTGCTATTATAAGAATTGCTTTATTCGTTTGCCACTAACACATTAGTTATGCAATTTGCTTAACATTGAATGCTGCAGTGATAGTTCTCTGTATCATTGGTCTCAGTCAATGTTCCCTCTAAGCTGTGCACTTGTGCGCATGCACATAACTTGTCGAACCCGCGCACACAAATTAAAATAGCGCGCACAAAAAAATAAATTTTTGCCTAAAATGATTTTCACTGCTAAAATGAAATGTTGCAGAAGACCAGCTGTTCCGATTTCCCATTTATCACATTTATTGAAGCGCTATAATATAAATTTTAAGTCATTTACATGATTCCGTTATCTTTGGCAGTTAAACTTGACACATCATGTGCCCCATAGGGCCATAGCCTATGGCCATAGGATATGAAACACTTCTGATTCTTTGACTTCTTGAAGTTCCGCCACATTGTTTATTTCGTGGAATCGTAGTGTGCAGCGTGGTACTGCGGTTGTATAACTGTATTCGTTTATTAAATTGCAACCAGATATAACTCTTAAAATGTCTAAACTGCGAATGGTGAAAAGTGTAAAACGCAAGAGAGCTGCAACAGCTTTTAGGTCTGAATGGCTTGAAGAAATTGTTGAAACGGAGACACCGGAATCTCGAAATACAATGGGTATTCGACTGTGAAATATTTACCTATGACGAAGACGATGGAGTTGTGTGTTGTTATTGTCAAGATGCCAAAGCAACTAGAAAATTCTCTACTGGAAAAATATGGGATGATGTTTGGAAGCTAGATTTTCTGAAATGCCATCTATCAAGTAAATCTCATACCGACAGTATTAGGAAACTCGGAAGTAAAAATCTGTATTTAAGAGGGGACTGGTTAACATGTTGCTTGAAAGCCCAACCAAAAAAGAAAACAGGCAAATTCGTAATGAACGGAAGCGTTCCAGTCCTGATGAAATTAAGGTTCTTGTCAACAGTGTTGTGCTGGCCATTAAGATGAATATCTCAATGTTCTCTGTTGAAGATATCAGTGAGCACATGGTGAAGTATGTTAGTATACCTGATAGCTGGAGAAGCAAAAACTATGTGTTTGAATTTCTTGGAATTATCAATGGCATCATGCAAGATGATCGTATGGCAGACATTAAATTAGCAACGTATCATACGTTAACTGTTGATGAAAGCACAGACATTTCTGTCAACAAGTACTTAATACTCTACTTTAAGTATCGGCCAGTTAATTCAAATGAGTATAGGACATCATTTGGTGGGATGCTACAGTTGGAAGCATGTGATGCTACATCATTAGTAACAGCAATTAGGGAATTCTATAGGAAACATGAACTTGGCCTGAATAAAATGGTTATGTTCATCTCTGATGGTGCATCTGTTATGTTGGGCAAAATAAATGGTGTTGCAGCACAGCTGAGAAGAGACATTCCATATTTAGTGCAGCAACATCGTGTTGCACATTGGGAAGATTTGGGACTTTCTGATTCATGGAAAGAAGTAAAATTGATGAAAGAAGTAGAAACTGTAATGAGAACTGTGTACACGGTGTTCTGTCGGTCTTCTACTAAACTATGCAAATTTCAAGAAATAGCAGATGCATCTGAATGTGAATCAGTTGATTTCAGACCTCTGAATGAAGTGCGCTGGTTATCTAGACACTTTGCACTTAAAGCAATTATTCGACATTATGATCCCCTGTTAAAATATTTTGAAGAAGACAAAGATAATGATCCAATTGCAAAGTACTGCTATAAGAAGCTTAACAGTGAACAATTTTTGAATGATGTCATATCAGAACAGGCTTCCTTAACCATGGCATTTCAAAAACGTGGTTTGACACCATTGGAAGCTTATCATCTTGCACAGGGTAAATTGAACAAACTACGAATGCAATACTTAGGTGACAAGGTTAAGTGGAGTGATAAAGTCAACAGTCTTCTTGACAACAGAATGAGGTCTGGAGAAAAAGTTTCAGTGGATACTAATTCCATATTAACCTTCATCAACATCCTATGTTTGCATCTGGGTGAAAGATTTCCTGAAAATGAAGTTGAGGAATGGTCTGCTTTTGACTGTACAGCAATATCACAATGCGACTTTGACTTCGGAAATGGACATATCAGATCTCTTTGTTTAAAGTATAAACAATTTCTTCCGGAGGAAAGTGTTATTATTCAGCAATACAATGACTTTAAATTCCTTGTTGCAGAAAAAATCAAAAGCAATCTGATAAGCAGCTTTCCAGATATGATGAAATTTGCATTTCAGAATGATCAATTTGCAGATTTAGCAAAATTGATGGACATTGGTGCCACATTCTTAGCATCTAGTTCAGATTGTGAGCGTGGTTTTAGTCTAATGAACAATTTGAAGACTAAACAAAGGAATCGTTTACATTTAGAGCATTTGGAAATGCTGATGCGTGTTAAGAGTCACCTTCAAGATGGAGGCTCAACAGATCTTGGCAGAATTTATTCGGACTGGATAAATATAAAAGATCGCAGGGAAAAACTTTGAAAACTAAATTGATGTTATTTTCTAAATTTTAAGTATAAAGTACAATGATACCTTATTTATAGGTAGCGCTCAATGAAACATAATTTATGTTTATTGAAATGAGACTTTATGTTAGTTACACTTTATGTAACATAAAGTGTAACTAAAATTACATTGTGTTTTCGTTAATTCAGACTAAACTCAAAGACCTGCCCATAAATGCCCATAACTGAACTCCGGGCCCTCTGGCAATCATTTTTATAGCGCACACAAATTTAGTTTTTCTTTAAAATGCGCACAGATGAAATTTTTTGCACACACAGCCTATGAAAAATTAGAGGGAACATTGGTCTCAGTCCTAATGACTTTGGGGGTACTGAGCACATTCATTATGCACTAGTACTATTAATAATAATTATATATTTTTGATAGATATTTTTACAATAGAGGCACTTTATTATTTATTTTGTTGGGAAATTTGGAGTGTATATTGATTGAATTTATCCCCAAGACTTTTATTGGTAGGGAGGAATCGCCAGCAGAAAAAGAGAAATGATAATGCTCCTTGTATTTGGAATACTGCATTCAGTTTCGGAGGCCGTACCTTGCTAAGGATATAAGAAGACTTGAAGCAGTCCAGAGGAAGGCAATGAAAATTATATTGGGATTGCGCCAATTAAAGAGTCATGGGATAGGTGGCGAAGATCAGTTGTGGACTAGGAATTGGTTATCGGAGAGAAAACAGAGGGTAAAGTTAAATGGTAATTTTTCTCAATGGAGGAGAGTAAACAGTGGAGTGCCGTAGGGGTCTGTACTGGGACTGGTGCTATTTAACTTATTTATAAATGATCTGGAAATTGGAACGATGAGTGAGGTGATTAAATTTGCAGACGATACTAAACTGTTCAGAGTTGTTAAAACGCATGCAGATTGTGAAAAATTGCAGGCGGACCTTAGGAAATTGGAAGACTTGGCGTCCAAATGGCAGATGAAATTTAAAGTGGACAACTGCAAAGTGATGCACATTGGAAAGAATAACCTGAATCACAGTTACCGGATGCTAGGGTCCAAGAAAAGGATCTGGGTGTCATCTTAGACAATACGATGAAACCTTCCACTCAATGTGCGGCAGCAGCCAAAAAAGCAAACAGAATGCTAGGAATTATTAAAAAAGGGATGGTTAACAAGACTAAAAATGTTATAATGCCCCTGCATCACTCCATGGTGCGACCTCATCTGGAGTACTGCTTTCAATTCTGGTCTCCTTATCTCAAGAAAGATATAGTGGTGCTAGAAAAGGTTCAAAGAGCGACCAAGGTGGTAATGGGAAGGAACTCCTCTCGTATGAGGAAAAACTAAAACGGTTAGGGCTCTTCAGCTTGGAAAAGAGATGGCTGAGGGCAGATATGATTGAAGTCTACAAAATCCTGAGTGGAGTAGAATGGGTACAAGTAGATCGATTTTTCACTCCGTCAAAAATTACAAAGACTAGGGGACACTCGATGAAGTTACAGGGAAATGCTTTTAAAACCAATAGGAGGGATTTTTTAATTTTTTTTTCCTTCACTCGGAGAATAGTCAAGCTCTGGAACGCATTGCCAAGGGATGTGGTGAAAGCAGTTAATATGGCTGGTTTTAAAAAAAGGTTTGGAAAATTCCTGGAGGAAAAGTCCATAGTCTGTTATTGAGAAAAACATGGAGAAGCCACTGCTTGCTCTGGATTGGTAGCATGGAATATTGCTATTCCTTGGGTTTTGGCTAGGTACTAGTGATCTGGATTGGCCACCGTGAGAACGGGCTACTGGGCTTGATGGACCATTGATCTGACCCAGTAAGGCTATTATGTTCTTAAGAGACGTATGAGAAGAGGCTTGAATACCTGAATATATATGCCCTGGTGGAAAGAATGGATAGAGGAGATATGATACAGATGTTTAAATACTTGAAGGGCATTCATCTACAAACAAATCTATTTCAGAGAGGGAGAAACAGTAAAACTAGAGGACATAACTGTGAGGTAGAGAATGACATGGAGGCAAATTTTTCCCCGACCTGTCCCTGTGGAATTTTGTTGCTGTCGCTGTCCCTGCTCCATTCCTGCAAGCTCTGCCATAACTGCACAAACCTCGAACACTTATGATTTTTGAAGTGTTTGAGGCTTGTGCAGATGAGGAGAGAGCTTGCAGGAAAGGGGCAGGAATGGGAAAATGAGCTCCCGCAGGGATGTGGAAAAATTTGCCCCCATGTCATTCCCTGCTCAGAGGTTATGGAGTGAAAGGAGTAATATTAGGAAATACTTCACAGATAGAGTGGTGGATGCCTGGAATGCCCTCCCTCTGGAGGTGGTGGAGGCAAAAATAGGGATGGAGTTAAAAATGCATGGGATAAACATAAAGGATCCCTATACAGAAAGAGGATAGTTTTGACACAAAACTCGACAGATCAAGAACTATATCGCCTTTTATGATGCGCAGGAGTGGTGTTTAAATAGAAACCCAGCAGCGGGGAAGGAAGATGATACCAGATGGACTTCTATGGTCTGTGTCCTGTATATGGCAAGATGGGTCAGGATGATGGGCAAAAAGGATCAAGAGCAATTATAAGAACAGTATTTTATACCATGTTCAAATCAAGTGTGTGGGGATGGAGATGGGGGAGAGACATCTTATACTGAAACTTAGCAAGTAAAATGAGTACCGTATTTTCGTGGATATAACGCGCACCATTGTAAAACGCGCACAGGGGTATAGCGCGCAGAAATCACGATGATATGTACAAAAACTTTTCTATACCGCGCTCAGGCATATAACGCGCATGCTGCCCGACTCTCCTTTCGCCCGCCCTGACTTTCCGTGCGCTGTCCCGACTCTCCGTTCACCCCCCCTGACTTCCGTGCACTGTCCTCCCTTGAAGTCCTGTCCCCCCTTGAAGGTCTGTCCCCATCCTAAAAGCCTGATGCCCCCCCCCCGACGTCCGATACATCCCCCCCCCCGGCAGGACCACTCGCACCCTCACCCCGAAGGACCGCCGACTCCCCAACAATATCGGGCCAGGAGGGAGCCCAAACCCTCCTGGCCACGGCGACCCCCTAACCCCACCCCGCACTACATTACGGGCAGGAGGGATCCCAGGCCCTCCTGCCCTCGACGCAAACCCCCCTCCCCCCCAGCCGACCCGCGACCCCCCTGGCCGACCCCCACGACCCCCCCACCCCCCTTCCCCGTACCTTTGGAAGTTGGCCGGACAGACGGGAGCCAAACCCGCCTGTCCGGCAGGCAGCCAACGAAGGAATGAGGCCGGATTGGCCCATCCGTCCTAAAGCTCCGCCTACTGGTGGGGCCTAAGGCGCGTGGGCCAATCAGAATAGGCCCTGGAGCCTTAGGTCCCACCTGGGGGCGCGGCCTGAGACACATGGTCGGGTTTGGCCCATGTGCCTCAGGCCGCGCCCCCAGGTGGGACCTAAGGCTCCAGGGCCTATTCTGATTGGCCCACGCGCCTTAGGCCCCACCAGTAGGCGGAGCTTTAGGACGGATGGGCCAATCCGGCCTCATTCCTTCGTTGGCTGCCTGCCGGACAGGCGGGTTTGGCTCCCGTCTGTCCGGCCAACTTCCAAAGGTACGGGGAAGGGGGGTGGGGGGGTCGTGGGGGTCGGCCAGGGGGGTCGCGGGTCGGCTGGGGGGGGGGGGGGTTTGCGTCGAGGGCAGGAGGGCCTGGGATCCCTCCTGCCCGTAATGTAGTGCGGGGTGGGGTTAGGGGGTCGCCGTGGCCAGGAGGGTTTGGGCTCCCTTCTGGCCCAACTACACAAAGGTACGGGGAAGGCGGGTGGGGGTGTCGTGGGGGTCGGCCAGGGGGGTCGCGGGTCGGCTGGGGGACGGGCGGAGGTTCTTGGGGGGGGGGGGCGGTCGTTGGAGGGGGGGGGGTTTGCGTCGAGGGCAGGAGGGCCTGGGATCCCTCCTGCCCGTAATGTAGTGCGGGGTGGGGTTAGGGGGTCGCCGTGGCCAGGAGGGTTTGGGCTCCCTCCTGGCCCGATATTGTTGGGGAGTCGGCGGTCCTTCGGGGTGAGGGTGCGAGTGGTCCTGCCGGGGGGGGGGATGTATCGGACGTCGGGGAGTCGGCCGGGCAAGAGGGCTTGGGCTCCCTCTTGCTCCGATCGTGGATGCGGGTGCGGGTGGGAGCGCGTGCGAGCGGTCGTTCGGGGTGGGGGTGCGAGCGGTCCTGCTGGGGGGGTGAATCGGGCATCGGGCGGGGTGGGAACTATGTTTAAAAACTTTTGTATACCGCGCTCAGGCATATAACGCGCGAGGGGTATGCGCGGTACGTAAAATCACGTATAACGCGCGCGTTATATCCGCGAAAATACGGTAATTACTGGTTTGTTGCCTTGAGAATGAATGTGACTGTTGGGTAGACTAGATCTTCTGTCATTTACTATGTTACTATGACATAATTTCTCTTTCATATAACCATCTGTAAATTACTCATTTCAAAGTATTAAGGAATTTAGCTTGTATGTTGTTGGATACTTGTGATCTGTTGCTTTAGAAGTGCTGTCTTGCTTGGGTTTCTTTAAAATGCTATTCTAGTTTAAGTGCTCATACATTATTTAACTCAAAATCCAATAGGGCAGCAGGAAAAAAACAGATAGATTTCAGGTGCAAGATCTAGAAGGCTCTATTTTCATATGGAGAGATGGCTCTGCCAGCATGAAGGTATTGTTTTAACCTCTGTTCTCCTTTCAAATACATGTTTAAAATGCGGACTGCATTACTAAATAATGAGTGTTCATTCCTTTGACTTGAAGAAGCCCTCTAATGGTTCCTTGCATCAATAACAGCACATGTAGGTAAAAGTGAAAGTAATGAGAGCAGATACAGTAAAACCTTGGCTTACGAGCGTAATTCATTCCAGAAGCATGCTTGTAATCCGAAGCACTTCTATATCAAAGCGAATTTCCCATGGGAAATAATAGAAATGCAGACGATTCGTTCCACAACCCAAAAACTAATACAAAATACTGTATGCTGTGAGCACTTGAGCTATGGATAAATTGGGCGTGACGCTTCTATTACATTCAGCCACGCAGGCCTTGAGCATGTGCAGATGTTCAAGGCCCAGCAGACGAGGAGGCCGATCTTCGGGGTTCCCAATCGTGTTGGGGGGGTGCCGGATCATGGCGGGGGGTTCCCAATCGCATCAGGGGGGGTGCCGGATCGCAGGGGGGGTGCTGGATCGAAAGAGGGGCCTTCGAGGGGAGCAATGAGAAATGCTGGTTCTCGGGGGGGGGGACGACTCATCAAAGCGAGTTTCCATTATTTCCTATGGGGAAACTCGCTTTGATAAATGAGCATTTTGGATTACGAGCATGCTCCTGGAACGGATTATGCTCGTAATCCAAGGTACCACTGTATGTTTGTAGTAGGAGTACTAACCTGAGGTCTGAACTCATTAGTAGGTTGCAGAAATGCTGGTAAGCAACAAGGTAAAACATCTTTTGACTGTCAGAGGGGAGAAAGCAAAAACTCAGCCAGAGAATAGTCTAAAATTTATTTTAAATGGTCTGTAATACCATTAAAGAAGAAAAAGAATCAAAAACTCATCTTTGTGCGTATTTGCAACATTTTGGGCTCCTTTTACTAAGCTGTGATAGTGGCTGAATTGCTGCGCATGCTAGACCCTAACGTCAGCATTGAGCTGGCGTTAGTTCTAGCCGCGGGTTTAGCGCGCGCTAAAATTCTACGCGTGCTAAAAATGCTATCGCAGCTTAGTAAAAGGAGCCCAAAATGTTGCAAATACGCACAAAGATGAGTTTTTGATTCTTTGTTTAATAGGCTGTAGAAAAGAGAATAGAGTTGCATTATATAATTTACTAGAATTTTTGTGTTCTTGCTGTAGCCATCTAAATGACTCTCTCAATAACTTGAGAGGTGTTATGAGGTGTTTTCTGATGCATTTTCATAGATTTTTTTTTTTTTTTTTTTAAGTTTTCTCTTTCTTTTCATAAGCAAAGAGAAAATAATTGTCAAAGGACTATCCAGAAGATTGCTTCAGAATACACACCATTTATGTTGCTTGGATGTCGGATATGATTTTAAAAGCTACTTTTTTTTTTTTTTTTTTTGCCAGAAGTGACTGCAAAAATAAAGGCAAAAAGATAGTGTACCGAAAATATAGGGGTCCTTTTACTAAGGTGTGCTAAATATTAGCGCACGCTAACATGTCCATTATAGTCTATGGATGTGTTAGCATTTAGCGAGCGCTAAAACAGCTAGCGTGCCTTAGTAAACCCCGCATATAATTATTTATTTAAAAAATTTCTATCCCACTTATCAACTAAGCGGGTAACAGGTAATCTATAATAATAAAATGCTAAGCGCGCATGCGCACTCTCACCGCGTGTTCCCTGAGATCTGATCTGTTGGGATGTGTCGGCAAGAGTGCGCATGCGCGCTTACTATGTCACTACAGGCGGCGGAGGGAGCGAATGCGGAGTCCTGCCGTCGCCTTCCCGAGCCTGCTACTTACCGTTACTATGCGGCCCGGGCCTGTAGCGCGGCGGAAACAAGAGCGGAGCGAAACTGGAGGCGGAAAAGACAGCGGACTTCCCCCCTCCCCTCAGAGCAGGCCTCACCGCCCCGCCCCTTCACAACACCAGCCACAAGGGTGATGTCCATTGGCTGGCTCGGCAGCGGGTTGGCGTGACAGCGGCATTGGCTGTGCCCGCCTAGCACTGCGGAGCACCCGAGACCAAGGCATCCGCTGATTGGCTGGGGCGACGGTGCTCAGAAGCCTTGGCTGGGAGCACGAGACTGGCAGGTGGGCGGGCGCTGTGGCTGTCTGGGGGTGGGAGGCGAGGCCGTTAGTGACGAATACCCGGCGGGCCACCATGATGGCCCTGGGAGAGGTGGTCGTGCACAGGGAGGAGGAGCTGACCGAGTCATTCGTTTGCCTGCGGCGACAGAAAGAAAGAAAGACAGACAGGGGCCAGGGAAAGAGACAGAAAGAAAGACAGACAGACAGAAAGATAGAAAGGGGGCAGGGAGAGAGACAGAAAGAAAGAAAGAAAAAGAATGAAAGAAATGCCTGTCTACACATCTATTCTAGCACCCGTTAATGTAACGGGCTAAAAAACTAGTACATACATAAAAGTAACAGACATTACCTATCAATTAATACATTATCAAATAAAAACACTCAAGGAGAATCATCATCATCTTATCTTCAACTCCATATAGAGATACTGTGTTAGCTGCTACCTGCATTTAAACAATCAAGAAAGGAAGAATCTCACAATTTCTTTAGACTTAACATCTGTACAAATTCTCAAGTATAAAAAGAGGAACTTGTGAAAAAGTGCGATTACTATTTTAACCACAGTGGGACTGGGAAACATGTCACCAAAGCTGCTGCTCAGGTTACAGCTTCTGTCTCTGTGCGCACAGGCAGCGAAATGCTTTTTTGTTTTGGGGGGAGGCCCGAAAGCTCTTACACAGGCCATTTTTAGTAGCCAGCTTGGATATCCTGATTTTATTTTAAAAGCCTATATCTGCTTCCAAAACACTTGATTTTGGTTTAAATCAATTGTAATGTACTCCTCTGGTGGTTTTACTCTATCATGTCACCTTTGCGCTGGATGGGTAACTGAGACGGGGTGGGAGCCATGGGCTTAGCCCTCTCTAGTCCTGCTGTAGGACATGAGTCGTAGAAAGTACGAGAGCTGGGTCTCAAAACACTTGAGCTCCTAAATCGTGATTGCACAACACGGGGGAAGCGCTGCTCTGTGGAAGCACCTAATCCTGAGAGGGTTCAGAGGAGAGCGACACGATTGATAAAAGGTATGGAAAACCTTTCATACGCTGAGAGATTGGAGAAACTGGGACTCTTTTCCCCGGAGAAGAGGAGACTTAGAGGGGATATGATATAGACTTACAAGATCATGAAGGGCATAGAGAGAGTGGAGAGGGACAGATTCTTCAAACTTTCAGAAAATAAAAGAACAAGAGGGCATTCAGAAAAGTTGAAAGGGGACAGATTCAAAACGAATGCTGGAAAGTTTTTCTTCACCCAACGTGTGGTGGACACCTGGAATGTGCTTCCAGAGCACGGTACTGGGGTTCAAGAAAGGATTGGACAATTTCCTGTTGGAAAAGGGGATAGAGGGGTATAGATAGAGGATTACTGCACAGGTCCTGGACCTGTTGGGCCGCCACGTGAGCGGACTGCTGGGCATGATGGACCTCAGGTCTGACCCAGCGGAGGCATTGCTTATGTTCTTGTCTTAGAGTCATGGGTGATACTAATGACGGACGCCAGTTTCTATGGCTGGGGTGGTCATTGCAAGGGCCACCTAGTGCAAGGTCGATGTCTGCCATTGCAGAAAACCTGGTCCATCACAGACTGGAGTTGAGAGCCATTTGGTTAGTTTTCCGCTTTTTCCAAACATGGCTGAAAGGCAAAGCAGTCCGAGTATTCTCGGACAATGCTAGAGAGAGTGGCGTTTGTCAACAGGCAAGGGGAACCTGAGTTCTACTCTGAAACTGGAAGCCCAGTTGTTTCGATGAGCGGAAGTCCACCTTTTAGATGATAACAGCAGTATATGTAGTGGGAGTGGACAATGTCCAAGCCAACTAACTCAGCAGGCAGAGCTGGATCCATGGGGAATAGGCATTGTCCCAGAGAGCATTCAACTGCATTGTGAGACATCCTTCATTCGATCTCATGGCATCGGCAGACAACAAGAAAGCCCCTCAGTTTTTTAGCCAAAGATTTGAGTCGGGAAGCATCAGAGTTGACACACTCGTGCAACCTTATCCATTAAAAGAACTGCTGTATGTGTTCCCACCATGGCCAACAATAGGTTGAGTCATTTGCAGAATAATGACCCATTGGGGATTGGTAATCCTTGTACCCTGAGATTGGCTGTGTCACCCAAAGTACGCAGATCTAGTCAGCTTGCAGCAGGAAAGCTTCCTCAAACTACTGCTGCTTCACAACATTTTGTCATAGGGGCCCATAGTATTAGACAATCTAGAAAACTTTGGTCTTATAGCTTGGCTATTGAGCACGCAACCTTAGCGAGGAAAGAATATTAAGAGATGGTGATATTAGTTCTCAGTTCTAGAAAGCTAGCGACAGTTGCAGCCTATGCTAAAGTGTGCAAAGTTTTTTCAGCATTGGTGCAAGGATAAGTGGCTGGAACATTTCGGGGCTTCCATTCCTGAGGTGTTCTCGTACCTGCAGGAAGAATTGGAGAAGGGCTTGGATCTCTTAAAATACAAGTACTAGTCTTTCATGCTTCTGAACCAGGGTAGATCGAGCACAGAGGCTTTGCCCTCTGGTGAAGCAACAATTTCCAATGTGGAATCTTAATATCATATTACGGGCCCTCACTAAGGCTCTGTATTAGCCTTTTATCAGAAGCTTCTTTCATGGATCTGACTGTGAAGGTGGTCTTTTTTAGTTGCAATCACTTTGGCTAGGAGGGTGTTAGAGCTGCAGTCATTATTGTGCAGAAAGCCTTTTGTCAGATTCACAGAAGCAGGCGTGTCTTTGCACACCATGCCTTCCTTTCTGCCAAAGGTGGTTTCAGCATTCCATGTTAATCAGGACGTGAGGTTACTTGCGTTTCAATCCATGGCGAAAAGAAACAGACAAGGTTTTGAGATTGCTGAATGGGTGGATGGTGCTTCTCTGCTGTCTTGAGGTGACAAATGAATTTAGGCTTTCAGCCCATCTGTTTGTCTTATCCAGTTCTAATCATTGGGGAAGATCAGCCTCTAAGGCTTCTATCTCCTGATGGATTTGCATAGTGATCTCCTTGGCATACATTGGCTGTGGTAAACAACCGCCAGTAACCTTGAGAGCTCACTCTTCGAAAAATGTGGCAGCTTCTCGGGCAGAGTCCAGGGCAGTGTCGCCTGATTAAATTTGCAGGGCAGTCATATGGTCCACTCCGCATACCTTTATGAAGTTTTACAGAATGGACGTGGCCTTTGGGTCCTTAGTGCTTGTTGCAGGCTCATCTGTCTTACCCTAAACTCGAGGGACTGTTCTGGTATGACCTATCCATAAAGAATCGTATGCTGTTTACACAGGAAGGAAGGAAGGATGGATTTGGTTCTTACCTTGATAATCTTCTTTCTTGTAGAAGCATATAATTCCTTACGCCCCACCCTGTCAGAGATGGATACAGCCTGCATTGAATAATAATCTGGGTTGAATTTCCAATGACTTGGTTCGTGGCAGCCAAATGAGAAGAAAAAAAATTATGGTGAGTTGCTTTCACCTTTGCAATTACAATGTTATTTACTGGGGTTTTTTGTTCCTATTGCAGAACAGAGCAACGTTGACATTATCAAGGAGTCCCCTAAACCCCTCCTTGTTATTTCCTTTTCTAGGGGTTATCACTTTGGTACAGACTGAAGAGAGAGAGCACTGCCCAGGGAGACAAGGAGGCGGAGCTTAGAAAAATAATTGATGCCTTCTACAGTCCAACTTTTGAGTTGTGGTATACAACCCATCTGTAGGGAATCATATGCTGTTTACAGGAAAGAGGATTATCGAGGTAATGGCCTAATCCTTTCTTTGTGCCAACTACTCTGGCTCCCTTTGAGAGCCAGAATTGATTTTAAAGTGTTCACATTTCTTTAAGAGTTTATATGTTTTGAGTCCAGATTATTTTAAGACTATATTCTTGATGTAGACAGGTTCAAACTATGTGAGGATTGTAACTAGTTAGACCTATGAAACATAGTTCTTTAGATTCTACACATAGAAGAACATTGACAATAGTTCAAAATTATGGAACTGCTTTGCCATCTGAAATGAGAGGAATTACAGATTATTTCTGAAATGAGAGGAATTACAGATTATTTAAAGATTTTAATGCTGTTTAAGAATCTGGTTATTCAGAAATAGCTTGAGGTCATTTAAATCTGCATATACTTAATCATGATAAAGTTGATTATGCTAATTTGTAATAAATAAATGCTTTGCTACATTGTTTTCTTAACTCTGCCCTCAAGGATACTATGACAAATTTGATGATGGGTTCTACTTTCTCAATGTGGTGAAAATTTAATAATTACATAGACATGTATTTATCAGTATGTCTTTCCGGGGTTGTAAAATTTATTGTAAGAACATATTTCTCCTCTACCATTTTTTAATTTGTATATTTTAATTATAATCTACTTATAACTGGATGGTGTAGGTGGAATATAAATGTTTGATCAAGGCTCAAAGATTTAATTTAATTGAATCTGTGGTGCCATATTATGGTCATAAAATGATGCAGTTTTTCATCACAAGCTCCGTACTGCAATAGTAACTTGTTTAGTTGATCATACGGAAGAGCAATTGTTGCCTCCCTAGACTAAGGGGTTTTAGTCACATAGCAGTACTTAATCTCATAAAATCAGGATTTTATTTGTTTTGGGGTGGTTGTTTTTTTGTTTGGTTGGGGGGGAGGGTGTTGCATTGCTTTTGCAGCCATCCCACAACCTATTCTTACATTATTTCTGCCTGTGTTGTTGTATAGCTATCTTGGCAGACAGATAAAATCTGATAACAGTGATGCCAAGAGAACATTGAATTCCCTCAGTTGTTTTGAAACCAGAATTATTATTGTTTCTATTTGCATATATTTCATACTGTTCTTTCATCTCAGGAGTAAAAATAGTTTCAGATAACTGCACTGGAGTCATTGCAACAAGTTTCTGATGCATATTGGCCTGTAGCAGAAGCCTTTGGGCTGGAAAATCTTTTGAGTGTTTGTCT
This sequence comes from Geotrypetes seraphini, assembly GCF_902459505.1. Lineage (NCBI taxonomy): Eukaryota > Metazoa > Chordata > Amphibia > Gymnophiona > Dermophiidae > Geotrypetes > Geotrypetes seraphini. The sequence goes on from NC_047085.1 coordinate 138,857,225, forward strand.
GCAATTCTCCAGTAGTGCCTTGATTTGTTGAGCAGTGGCCTTTTGATTTTTTTTCTTACTCTCTTCAGTTGAAGTGCTGCTTTTGACTGAGCAGCCTTGACATTTTGTTGAGAATACAAAGTACAGTGGCACAGTAATATAATAGATGATGGCAGATAAGGACTTGCATGGTCTGTGCAGTCTGCTCAAAAAATATATACTTTGTGTTATAAAATTTGCATTAGTTCTGTGTGCCATTTTCAGTTGCTCCCCCCCCCACTCGCAAAGACCCCCCTCTGCGTGAACCGGCACCCCCCGTGCGAAGCGCCCCCCCCCCCCGCCCAAACAATTTAAACTTAACCCCCCCCCCCACACTGTCTGGCACTGGCACGCAGCCCACAGGACGTGCTGGTGCCGCTAGAAGATCTTCCCTGCTTCTGCCAGCCTTGAGCATGCATCTGCGCATGCTCAAGGATTTCTAATTCTCCCTCTCGCCGAGATTCTCGGAGATCTAGCATTCTGTTCGCCCTTTTCACCGCCACCGTGCATTGCGCAGACGGCTTCATTGATTTGTCGACCAGTACTCCCAAGTCTCTTTCCGGGGGGTGGGTGGGGGTTCTCTCCAAGTACTGCACCGGACATCCTGTATTCGTATATAAGATTTTTGTTACCGACATGCATCACCTTATACTTATCCACGTTAAACATCATTTGCCATGTTGTGGCCCATTTCCTGAGCATGTTTATGTCCCGTTGCAGGTCTTTGCAATCCTCCGTCTTTACTACTCTGAATAACTTCGTATCGTCTGCAAATTTAATCACCTCACTCGTCGTACCAATTTCCAGATTGTTATAAATATGTTGAAGAGCAGGGTCCAAGCACGGAACCCTGCGGCACTTCACTCATGATGCTTTTCCAGTCACTTCACTCGTGACGCTTGTCCATTTACCCCACTCTCTGGTTCCTATCCGCCACCAGTTTTTAATCCACGTGAGTATTTCACCCTCTATTCCATGGCTCGCAATTTTTCAAAGTAGTCGTTCATGCGGAACCTTGTCGAACGCCTTCTGAAAATCCAGATATACAATGTTGACCGGGTCACCCTTGTCTATCTGCCTGTGTACTCCATCGAAGAAGTGCAGCAAGTTCGTCAAGCAAGATCTTCCTTTGCTGAAGCCGTACTGGCTGATCCTCATCACATTGTGTCCATCAAGGTGATCAATGATGCGGTCCTTTATCAGCGCCTCTACCATCCCGGTACCGAGGTCAGACTCACCAGTCTGTAGTTTCCCGGATCTCCCCTCAAACCTTTCTTGAAGATTGGTGTAACATTCGCCACTTTCCAGTCTTCTAGCATCCTTCCTGATTTGATTGACAGATTTAGCTATTAGTTGAAGCAGTTCAGCTATAGTCCCTTTCACTTCCTTGATTACCCTCAGATGGATGCCATCCAGTCCTGGGGATTTATCATTTTTAAGCCTATCAATCTGCCTGTATACCTCTTCTAGACTGACCATCAACCCAGTTTCCCATCTTCGTTTCCTGCGTATAACCTGTCGGCTTCTGGTATGTTGTGTATATCCTCTTCAGTAAATACAGATGCAAAAAATGTGTTCAGTTTTTCGGTGATTTTATAAAGATTTTGCGCCTCAGTGACTGTGTCTTTAAAAAGGGTCCAGTCTATAATTGGCTAACATTCTTAATCCCTCGGGGAGAATGTTTGGGCTTAGAAAAATATAAAATTATTACAAAAATTCTTTAAATAATAGACATCAGTATGAGCCCTTAGTATACAAACGAGGAATTATGGGCTCGGGCGGTAACTCATAAGTGACCAGCATCAACATAAGTCTAAATGAGAACTGACCCATACATCATTTAGTCCTATTTAATGTAATTCATTTAATCAAAGTCCCATCTAAATAAAGATCAAACATTCATGCCGGGGGAAAAAAGGAGGGTAAAAAAGTGAAAAATAAATAAACTCCCAAGAATCGTCACAATGTCAAAAATAGTTAAAGTGCAAAGTGCTCACAAGAGGCGATTCCTGTATGTGCTTTGACTGCAAACCTGAGAGACTTTACTTGACTGAGGTGGCACCTATATGACAGGTGGCGAAACGGAGCTCTGTCGAGTGGTGATATCAATTCTTGTGAGGCAGTATATCTCTTCAACAAGATTCAGCTAAGTATTCCTCAGTGAATAACAGTTTTGGATGAATTTTTTCCATGAATTAAGTGGCGTTATGAATTGTTATGAGGAAATATGAACTTAGCATAGGATATGTATTTTTTTTGATTTGACTTATGGACTGTGGTTTTGTATATTTATTTCTCTATGAACTTTCTATGAACTTTTTTAACTTGTGGGTTTCAGCATCAATTTTTCCCGGTAGCACAGTGTCCCAGACGTTTTCCTCGTTCCGTGATTCCAATGATGTCAAGGTTGTCTTTTTGTGCCATAGCTTCCAATTCCCCCATCTTATTCCTTAGGCTCCTTGTGTTCGTGTGCATACACTTGAGTTTGCGGCCTATTACTTTCTTGCATTTCTTTCCCTCTTGTGTCCCTTTCAATCCGTCAGGATTTCTGTCTTGCCTATGATCCGGTGAGTCTTCCATGTTATCTTCCTGCACAGTATCCTCTGGGTATACCGGTTCCCGAACCATCGACTCTTGGTCAACTGTCGGCTTTCCTCTTCTTCCTAGTTTAAAAACTTCTCAATTTATGAAAGTCTGCATTTTGTACATTTTGCTTATTTTTTTGCAAAGAGCCCACAGAGGAAAAAGATTATGCAAAATAAGTGAAAAATAGAATTAAAAAATGTATTTTTATCTAGAGATTAAGACATCCCCACCCCTAAAGGAATTTTGTTTGTTTTACAGGTATTGGTCACTCCAGAGTGAAGTTCACTTGTTACCAGCCTAACGGCTGAGCAAATTAGTCTTCTCTAGTTTCAGAGTTTGAAGCAGAGAGGGAAGGTGTCAGTTGTTACACTAAAGTCCAGGGCTAGAGCATGCATAGCTAACATGCATATGCTTCTGTTGCAGATTCTGACTCGGAGCACTCAATGAGTGGATATGAAACGGTAGCAAGTCGTTCCCTGGAAGAGGAGTGTCAGAGTCTAAGCAATAAAAATTCCTCCAGCATGTCTGAGGAAAATAAACACGGAGTTGGGGATTCTACCTTCAATGGTATCAAGAAACACAGGTAGGATAGTGGTCTGTCTTGGCAGCTGTTTTTAAGACCACATGAATGTTTATACTATACAAAATGACTACAGAGCAGCAAATGCAGTGTGTGTGTGTATGTGTGTGTGTATATATATATATATATATATATATATATATATATATATATATATATATATATATATATATATATATATATATATATATATATATATACGGCTTTGGCGGTATATAAGAAATAAAATAATAATAATATATATAAGGGGCTGTGGGCAAGAAGCATTTGGAGTACTTATCTACCTTTCTAGATGCCTGTTAATGTACTTGAAGATATTAGGAAAACCTTATTTATAAGGGCAGGGTTCAGTACTAGAGTGTTTTGAATAGTCTGTAAGGTATTACAACGTGAAATCATCTTTGGAAGTGATGGTTTTAATCTGTAATTGCTTCTGTATGCATTTTTTATGATGCATACCTTATTATAGCTATTTAGGCTTCTGTCACTTGATCTTTTTGTTGGTATCCATTGATAGAATTTCCTGGTCCTGTTTTCAGTGTGTGATCACAGCATAGGATTAGAGTGGGGAGAACCAAAACTTTGTACTTACCATTTTTTTTGTTGCACATACCATCTTTTTTTTTGTTGTTGTTGTTGGATTTTCTTACCTTTAATCATAGTAATTGTTTATGCCATTACTTCCAGAGAGGGAAGAGATCAAAGTGATAATGTGCCTAAACTGATGAAATGTAATAGACACCACTATTCTCCTGTTTCATTGCAAGCCGCAGGAACAGTGCAACATGTGCAGTTTGATTTCCATCCTAAGTTTAGTGTGTTTTAGAAAGCTAATTTTTTTTTATGTGCTGTTTCCGAGACAAAATGGCCATATGCAGTTTTTTAAGCTTGTAGCCGTGACGCATTCAAACCAATTAATTGAAAGGTCACAGGTGATCTATATCGTGCTTTCTATGATGTATGTTTTGCAAATGTGTTGTATTTTAACATTCTTGACACGTTTACCTAGTTTGCTCTCTGATGCACCTGCATTTGTCTTTAAACTCCCCACCCCCGCCTATATTACTAAACCTTAGCCTGCAATAGTCTAAAAGCAGTGATACTCGTATAGCATAGAAATGTTCTTCTCATATTAGTGATGTTGGCACCTTTTAAATAAAAATTGTATTTGTGTACAGTATGTCCTTTTTTTTGTTTCTTTGTTTTTTTGTAAGGAGTAGGTGGGTGGCTAAGTAGAAGGCAGCCCTTGTTGTCAGATCAGAATGCTCCTTTTTGGATGTCAAATGGGCAACAAAACAGCTAGAAAAAAGGGGATAAGAAGAATACATATCTTATTATTCTGAACAGTAACAGTGAAGCCCACCACAGCATGTGAAATATTTACTTTATATCTCTTAAATACTACTTAGTATATGTTTCTTAGGATCTTCAGATAGCTGTTAGAGTGTATTACTCAATCTCAGCTGCATTCTTCATTGATCCGTTGTTTTCTATTTTCAATAATCACTTTTATCTTTTCATTAAACATTTATCTTTCCATACATTTTATATGAAAATCTGTAACTTATCTTGCTTATAGCTGAATTGTAACGGCACCTCTCCCGACCTGAAATCACATTTCACTCTCTTCATCAGATCAAGTTGGTAATGAAACCCACGCTGGATGGGGGTCATACTGGACTTAATGCTTACACACAGGGAAAGTATTTCTGATGTTACAGTGGATGATCATCTGGCATCCAGTGATCACTGCATGGTATGGTTTAATATTAAGATGGATATAGAGAAGGCTCATGCCAATGTAAAGGTTCTAGACTTTAAAAAAAACAAAAAATAAAACAACTAACTTCGAACCGATGGGGGAAATTACATCCAGGAATTGTTTGGTTGGGAACATCTGGAAGGAATAGAAGTGCACTGGGCAAAACTGAAAGGAGTTATTGTAAGTGCAACAAACCTTTTTGTGAGGCAAGTAAGAGGAAAAGAAGGCCGCTTTAGTTATCAAAAGTAGTAGCTGAGAAGGTAAGGAATAAGAGATCAAAAGAACATAAGAAGTGCCTCTGCTGGGTCAGACCAGAGGTCCCAGCAGTCCGCTTGCATGGCGGCCCAACAGGTCCAGGACCTGTGTAGTAATCCTCTATCTATACCCCTCTATCCCCTTTTCCTTCAGAAAATTGTCCAATCCCTTCTTGAACCCTAATACCGTACTCTGTCCTATCATGCCCTCTGGAAGCACATTCTAGGTGTCCACCACCCGTTGGGTAAAGAAAAACTTCCTAGCATTGGTTTTGAATCTGTCCCCTTTCAACTTTTCCGAATGCCCTCTTGTTCTTGTGGTTTTCGAGAGTTTGAAGAATCTGTCCCTCTCTACTTTCTCTATGCTTTTATGATTTTGCAAGTCTCTATCATAGCCTCTCTAATTCTCCTCTTCTCCAGGGAAAATAGCCCCAGTTTCTCCAGTCTCTGTGTATGAAAGGTTTTCCATACCCTTTATCAGACATGTCGCTCTCCTCTGAACCCTCTCGAGTGTCGTCATATCCTTCTTAAGGTACGGCGACCAATATTGGACGTAGTACTCCAGATGTGGATGCACCATCGCCCGATACAGCGGCAGGATAACTTCTTTCATTTTGGTTGTAATACCCTTCTTGATTATACCTAGCATTCTATTCGCTCTCTTAGCGGCAGCTGTGCACTGTGCCGACGGCTTCATTGTCTTGTCCACTGTTACCCCCAAGTCCTTTTCTTGGGTACTTTCGCTCAATAACATCCCTCCCATCGTATAGCTGTACCTCGGGTTTCTGCTTCCTACATGCAATACTTTACATTTCTCTACATTGAATTTCATCTGCCATCTCGTCGCCCACTCCCCTAGTTTGTTCAGGTCCCTTTGTAATTCTTTGCAGTCCTCTTTAGTCCAAGCACCACTAAATAGTTTGGTGTCATCTGCAAATTTTATTATTTCACACTTCATCCCTGTTTCTATATCATTTATAAATATATTGAATAGTAGCGGTCCAAGCACCGACCCCTGCGGAACACCACTCGTGACCCTCCTCCAGTCTGAGTAGTGGCCCTTTACTCCTACCCACTGCTTCCTACCCGCCAACCAATTCCTGATCCATCTATGTACGTCTCCTTCCACCCCATGGTTCTTCAGTTTCCGAAGTAGGCGTTCATGGGGTACCTTTGTCAAAGGCTTTTTAGAAATTTAAATATACAATGTCTATGGGGTCCCCTTTGTCCATCTCTTTGTTAATTCCTTCGAAGAAGTGCAGTAAGTTCGTTAGGCACGATCTCCCCTTGCAGAAGCCATGTTGGCTTGTGTTTAGAAGTTTATTTCTTTCAAAATGCTCTTCAATGCTGTCTTTTATCAGCACTTCCGCCATTTTCCCCAGAACCGAGGTCACCTCTTGATCCCTTTTTAAAGATGGGCGTAACATTGGCTATCTTCCAATCCTCCAGGATCACTCCTGTTTTCAGGGATAGATTGCAAACTTGCTGTAGTAGTTCCGCTATTTCCTCCTTTAGTTCTTTCAGAACCCTTGGGTGGATTCCGTCCCTGCATGGCGATTTGCCAGTTTTTAATTTTTCTATCTGCCTGCGTTCGTCTTCAAGGCTTACTTCCATGGATGTTAATTTATCTGTTTGGTCTCCTTTGAAGATTTGCTCTTTTGTAAATACAGACGAAAAGAACATGTTCAGTCTTTCCGCCACTTCTTTCTCCTCCTTCACCACTCCCTTCCTGTCTCCGTCATCCAGCGGTTCTACCTCCTCCCTAACCGGCTGCTTCCCTTTAACATATTCAAAAGATCGTAAAAAAAAAGAAGACAGGGAAAAATATCTGGAGATGTTGAGAGGCTGGTCGAGTAGTCAAGAAGCAAAGATACAAATGGAAGACGGTAAAAACGGGGAGACAAGACATTTTTTAGTTATATCAGTGATAGGAAGAAGTACAAAATTGGCATCGTGAGACTCAAGTAAAGGGGAGAAATATATAGAAGCTGATAAAGAAAAAGCTGAATTACTTAACAAATATTTCTGTTCTGTGTTCATGGCTGAAGCACCAGGAGCGGGACCACTGAAGACAAATGAAAATAGGGATGGAGGAGTGGTAAACCTGATCGATTTTCATAGGGTTGTGTTAATGAGGAGCTAATTAAATTAAAGGTAGACAAAGCGATGGGGCCAGATGGTGTACATCTGAGGGTGCTGAAGGAACTTAGGGAAGTTCTGGTGGCTCTGCTGACTGACTTTTAAAATGCTTCTCTAGAGTCGGGAGTGGTACCGGAGGACTAGAGAAGGGCGGAGGTGGTCCCTCTCCACAAAAGTGGAAGTAAGGAAGAAGTAGGGAATTACAGGCCAGTAAGTCTAACTTCTGTAGTAAGCAAATTAATGGAAATGCTTGTAAAACAGTGAATGGTGAAGCTTCTGGAATCCGGTGGCATCATGGATTCAGTAAAGCAGGGGTCCACAGCCTGCCGTCTAACAGCCGGGACACGAGAGATCCCCTTGCGCAACATCTTTCCATCCCTCCTTCCCATCCCGTATAGCAGAACCCCTCCAACTCTCCCACCTCGAGGCCGACATGCCTCTGTTCCAAACAGCAGGGGCAGCAGCACTGAACAGGCTGTTTCACTGTCCTCTCCACCAGGGCTTTCCCTTTGGCGTTTTGAGTGTCATGATATATGAAGGGGTATTTTGAGAAATTAAGGAAGTAAGGGCTACGGTCCTTTGGCCTTAGAGAAATGTTTTTCCTGTGGACATTTTTGTTGATGCTTCTATGAATTCTTTGTCTTGAGTGCTAATCCAGGAGTTTAAAAGGTTGTTGATAGTGGACTTCAGAGACTACTAGGTGGCCACTTTACTTATTCTTCCTGTTACTAACCAATTCATTGCCCTTTTTTTTTTTTTTTTGTAAATGAACTGCTACTACAGCTAGATATTGTGAAAACCATTTAGCTACTGATAAACCAATGGGAAAACTCAATATTGTTAGGTAATTTCTTCCTCTTATGTGTAGGAGGGTATACTACCAATCTGACTGGCCTTAATGGACAGACCATGGTAAAATGTTAACAGAAATGAGGGAAGCCAACAGATAAGGAAACTATAATAATGGGTGATTTCATTTACCCGACCAATGATTCTGGGAACTGAGCAAAATAAAAAATAGAAAATCACACACACAAAATTGTGTTGTAGGATAATTCTGACAAAGTTAATGCAGTCATTTTTGTCCTGTGTTAGAAATTGTGCTATAAATGGTCACTAAAAAATTCTACTAATATTCAACATGCAATATACCACATTCCATGCAATGTCCAATGTTTAGAAATTGTCATAAAAAAATATTAAACACTTGAAATGTTAATATCTTGAAATGTCCTGGATAAACACCAAAAAATATCATGTATTTTTCCACTTGAAGAAATCTTTATAACCTGAGGAGAGTAACCATTAATCAAATTGCTCCTGGCAGGGATCCCTGTTTTGCTGAATCAGGCTGCTTCAGGGGATGTCATGCCTTACCCTTCTCGCCTTTTGCCAGTCATTTGGCTAATTAAGGCTTTTGTCTGATCCAGTGTTCAGTTATGTTTTTATCAATGTGAATGCAAGTATTTCCTGTAGAGAAGATATATCAGAATGTGAATGCTGGTGTCCTTTCCTGTTCTCTTTAAATCTAATCATATTGGTAGTAGGATATTAGAAAAACATTAAGATAAGTTATCCTTTTTAATATTTAGAAGTCTTTATTAATATCCCCAAACAATTAGCATTTGAACAATACATATCTGCAAAACTCAAACAAATCAGACAGCTCTTAAATACCTCCCCTCCCGTTTTGGATTTAGTTGAGTAATAAGAACACTTTAAACATTTATAAAATTGTTTTTCAATGCCCCCAACAGAAATCAACCCCCTTCCCCTCAAATCCCACCCTGCTCCTTTCCCCTGAAGTAGCAAGAGGAAAGTCCAGGGGCCAGGGTCCTCATTTAGTCTACATCCAAAATATGTTGGCATATCCTTTTTCCCTTTCTTACTCTTTTGATATAAAAATGAACAATGGATAAGGAAAGGCTCACACATTCTCTCCCATTTAGAAAGTGTATAATTCTAAGTACCTATTAAATGCTCCATGTTGGAGATAGAACTTATTTTCTGTTTCACCGAAGGTTGAGCAGTTGTCTGCTTCCAATGAGTCAAAAATGCACCATCATAGCTTGATGCACCAGCTGAGTTCGAATGAGGCCAATTTGTTTCCTATGAAACAAAAAACAAACAAACCAGGATTCCACTGAGTCAACTGGGCTAACCAACCCTGCAGTCTGTGTTGAACAGTATGCTTTAGCCTTTACACAGATCCACCGAATGTGGCCCATAGCTCTAATTTGCCACAGCCCTTCCAGCAAAGCAGAGATGCTCCAGGAGATGTATGATGGAGGTGTGCTGGAGTAATATATAATTTTAACTGCATATAATTTAACTGTTTAATTTTAACTGTATTTAATTTTAACTGCATTTTCCTTAAGTGGAACAGATAGACTAACAAAGTTTTTTCCATGGTGTCCCTGTCATCTTCAAAATGAATCTCTAGTTCTTCCTCCCAATTCACTCATTGAAGTGTATACTGTGAAGATTTTTTCTGCTGATACTTATAAAGACAAGAAATCAGCCCTTTAGTGCCTCTGGAATCATCACATAGGTCCTCCAAAATGGTCCTCATTACAGTACAATGTGCTTGATATAGGCTGCAGTAAAAACTTTACAGGGGTAAGAAAACAAGAAGGCATCTGGTCTACTAGATGTACATGTAGCAAAACAAAAAAGCAGATCAAATAAGATCTAAATGAAAAGTCTATATTGTGGGTTTTCTTTCTGGGTTCCTTTTGGTTTTAGTTTACCCCTGATGCAGCCATATAGGTGAGACATTGCCACATTGGGCATGTTTCTGGAAGTATTTTTAATAAAGAACTTTCATTTGGATTTTGTTTGGTCTGCTTCTTTGTTTTGCCATGCAGTAAAAACATGCCTCACATGACTATACTGTATGGGTACAAATGTTGGGGAGGAAGTTGATAGCCTTCAGAAAGGATAGAAAATGGAATCAATATTTCATCAAAAACACTCTTCAAGTTGCCAAACCCAAGGAAGCTCACCTAGTAAATATTTCTGGAACTAAACATAGAAGGAGTAAGGGGATTAGAAGAGAGAGGGGTGTGTCTCGACAAGTGGGATTCTGATTTAGAGAAGTGTCCCAGTAATAAAAAAAGTTGTTGATATGGAGTGGCAAAGCCTTGTTTTTGAGACAGCCACATTAAATGTTTCAAAGGTCTGACTCCAGCCAAGACCTCCAATAGAACCCAAAGTTTTTGAGGTTGGTCTTGAAACCACTTAAGGACTGCTGAAACCTGTGTAGCTTTTTAGTACCAAAATATATATGGAACCCCTAAGCCAGGGGTGCCCACATTTTTGGGCTTGCGAGCTACTTTTTAAATGACCAAGTCAAAATGATCTACCAATAATAAAATAAAATAAAAATATAAAGCACACTGTACGCATAGAAAATGTTAATTATCATTCCTATTCCAGGGTTTTTCAAAGAGGTCAAAGCAGATGACTATGCACTATCACCTCAGTAACAACCATACAAAAATAGACAAATATACCTCCCTCCCTTTTTACTAAACCACGATAGCAGTTTTTAGTGCAGGGAGCTGCGCTGAATGCTCAGCACTGCTCTCGACACTCATAGGCTCCCTGCGCTAAAAACCTCTATTGCGGGGGCGTGGCTTGGAACACGCACAAGATGGAGGTGTGATCACATTGCTCTGCTCCCCCAGGCACTAATTCTGAAGAATTTGCTATAAAATAAAGTTTCTTGTATCAAAAGAACTTACTATAAAGTCAGAGGATGGCAACTTTAAGACAGACGAAACTTGAGACGGCTTTTGTGGGCACTGGTAAGCGTGTCAAGCATGATCATGTGACGCCAGTAAAGACTGCACTCCTGGATGAGGAAGAAATTGATAAAAAAGAAGTGATGACGGCGCTGGAAAAATACAGCAGATGCTACAAAAGAACACAGATTACATACAGGAAGTAAAGGAAGAGGTTGTCAACATAAATAAGCAATTGGAATTGGCAAACCAGAGAGTGACAACACTGGAAAAAAAAATGGAACAGTTGGAACTAACAGAGGTTCAGTTTAAAGCTGAAAGAAAAATCATTTCAGAGATGCAACAACAACTGGAAAATTATGAGAATCGTGGACGTCGGAAGAACATAAAAATAATTGGGCTGGCGGAAAAATTGGAGGGAGATAATCCCATAAAGTTTCTGGAGACTTTAATACCAAAACTTTTTCAGCTGAACTCAAAACAACCTCTTGAAATTGAAAGAGCCCACAGAATTCCGTTCCAACGGTCAGAAAGTCAGTCAAAGCCCAGACCGCTTATCTTTAAACTGTTAAGGTTTCAGCAAGCCTTTGAAATACTGAAGTTGGCAAAAGCAGAAAAAAATTTGACATATAAAGGATCAAAAATATTATTTTTGCCTGACTTTGCAAAAAATACAGCAGCATTGAGGCAGCAGTTTCTGCAGTTAAGACCACAGCTTAAAGAAAAAGGATATAGATACGGTTTATATTTCCCTGCAAAGATGAGGATTTCCTATGGGAGTAAATCACTATATTTTGAGGATCCAGGGAAGTTGAAAGACTTTCTGAATAACTCTGAACCAATGACTATGTAAGGAAGAAAAGGTTTAGAAGACAGAAATATATTAATAGGAGTGGAATATAAAAGTAAGACTGGAATAGAATGGATGGAATGCTAAGGATTTATGAAAATGTTACATTTCTTCTTTTATGTATGTGTGTAGTGAATATGAAATTGAATGAAATGGTATAGAATTCTAATATAAATATATTTAAAGAAGCATATTCATAAATAAATTAAAAGAAATATAGATATTATGCTGTGAAAGTGGGAGGAGGGAGGAATATAAGATGAACTTAAGGAGGATTTATAAAATATGTAAAGTTTTGAAATGTTCATTTATTAATATTGAATATGGGGGAACTTAAAAGATTTAAAAAAGAATTGATAAAAAGGTAAAGGTGGTATTTGACCATTTTGGAAATTGGGTTATATAAAAGTATGGAAAAATAATGAAATAAATGGTTATGTTAATATTTATAATATGTCATGGTAGTAAGATATAAGATGGGAAAAAGTACATTTATATGTGGGAGACAATGTATAAATGCCTGGGGGGTGGAAGTGGTTGCATATCCTATGCGTGGTTCAAGTTTATCCATAATGAAGGGAGGGGAGGGGGGATATTTAAGAGTAAAGGGAAAGAATATCTGTGTAGTAGGGGATATTATATCATATTCTTATATTTTATGGCTGTTATGGGAAGGATGGTGTCTAATCAATTTCATTTATATAAACTGGAGTGTCAATGCTGGAATTTTATTGCGTTGAAAGATGGAGACTAAATTCTACTCTTTAAATGTCAATGGCCTGAATCACCAAATTAAAAGGAAAAAAATGTTAAATTTCCTTAAAAAGCAACAGGCGGATGTATATTTCATCCAAGAGACCCATCTGTCCACAATAGAATCTAGAAAGCTGGAAGGGGGATGGATTTCAAAAGTATTTTTTGCTCCAGCAAATGGGAAAAAGGCTGGAGTGGCCATTTTAATTAATAAAAAATGTACAGCTGATTTTAAGATGGTAGAAATGGATCCATTAGGAAGGTGGGTGCATATTGAAATGAGCATGGAAAATAATACCCTGGACTTATTTAACATCTACGCTCCTAATACGAATCAGATGGAGTTTTTTAAGAACCTACTACAAATTTTAATGCCACTGGCTGCTTCTAATTTAGTGATGGCTGGAGATTTCAATGCTGTAATGGATTCAATTATGGATAAAAATCCAAGTAGAGTTATGAAATCATTAGGGCTAGATAATTTGGTAAAATCTTGTGATTTAATAGATATATGGCGTATTCTTCATTTTAATGATCGGGAATTCTCTTTTTGTTCACAGGTCCATAATTCTTTTTCAAGAATTGATTATATTTTTGTTTCAAATAATTTAGCGAAAAATGTAATAAAAGCTATTATAGATCCTATTCTCTTATCTGATCATGGTGCTGTATGGATTGAGTTAAAGGATGGTGAAAAGGATTATTCTAAGCCGGTTTGGAGATTTGATAATTCTTTGGTAGTAGATTCAAATTTTACTGAAGATTTTAAAATAAAAATGATTGATTTCTTCCAAATTAATGATACTAATGATATAAATATGGAAGTATTATGGGATGCGTTTAAAGCAACCATGAGAGGTAATATTATTTCATATTCAGCATACGTTAGGAAAAAGTTTACGAAACAATTTGTTGATTTGGAAAAGGAAATTAAAATATTGGAAAGTAATTTAATTAATAGATGGGAGTGGAATACTTTACAATTATTATTAAAAGCAAAAGTTAAATATAATGAGTTATCCTCTAAATTTGTAAGGAATGATTTATTTTCTCAACAAACTCAATACTATGGAAATTCAAATAAGGCAGGTAGGATGCTAGCGAATTATCTTAAAGCAAGGAAAAGAAGAACAAAAATTGTTGTAATAAAAGATAAAAATGGAAAATCACATAATAAAATTGATCAGATTCTAAAACAATTTTTTAGTTTTTATAAAGACTTGTATTCTTCTGAATCTTACAGAGATAGAGAAAAGGATGGATTGGAATTTTTAAGTTCACTTAAGGGGCCTCAAATTCCTGAACATATAAAAGGAAGTTTAGAAGAACCTATATCTTTAAAAGAGTTAGAAACAGCATTGAAGTCTCTTAGAGTTGGATCCGCTCCAGGTGGTGATGGATATACGGTAGAGTTCTATAAATTATTTCAAAATACTTTGTTACCCTATTTGTTAAAATTATATCAATACCAACTGAATAAAAGTTGTATATCAGGTACTATGGCAGATTCATTAATTATTGTCTTACCAAAACCAAACAAAGATCATACTTTGGTATCAAACTACAGGCCTATTTCATTAATTAATGTAGATGGTAAACTTTTAGCCAAAGTTTTGGCATTAAGATTGGCCAAAGCTCTCCCTTTTATTATTGATACTCACCAAACAGGATTCGTTGCAAGAAGACATTCTTCCAATAATACCAGACTGGCTTTTCATACTTTAAATTTAACAAAAGATATTCAGGATCCGGCATTCTTAATTTCTTTGGATGCAGAAAAAGCCTTTGACAGAGTTGAATGGTCTTTTATGTATCAAGCATTAGAATGGTTTGGTATAGGGACTGGTTTTATTCAAATGATTCAGACATTGTATAGCTCCCCTGGTGCTAGGCTATATATTAATAATAATTTATCGGATAGATTTAGTTTACAAAGGGGGGTTAGACAAGGTTGTCCTTTGTCTCCTTTGCTTTTTGATGTTGTTCTGGAACCCTTGTTGATAGCTATTAATCAGGCAAAGGAGATACAAGGAATTCCGTTTTCAAGTTGGGAATATAAGCTCTCCGCTTATGCGGATGATATTCTGCTTTATTTGAGGAAACCAGAGACTACTATTCCATGTTTGCTTGAATTGATTGAAAAATTTGGAAAGTTTTCTGGGTACAAGATTAATTGGAGCAAATCGGAAGTGCTACCACTTAATGTACATTGTACCAAAGGATTATTTGATTCGTTTACATTTGTTTGGAAAGAAGATGGATTAAAATATTTAGGAATCAATATCAAAAGTAATATTGAGGATACAGTAAAGGAAAATGAAAAACTTTTATTAAAGAAAGTAACGGAAATGTGTGAGCAATGGAATCCTATATAATAAAAGGCTAACTCGCGCATGCGCAGTCCTATTTTCGTGTTCCGTGCGCTGTAGGTCTGTGGCCGAAGGAGTGCGCATGCGCGCGAATACGTCACCACCCGATCGCCTCCACAAGCCGGACCGCAGCCAGACGACGTTATCCGTTTCTCCTGTCGCCGCCGCCGATCTCCGTTTCTCCTTTGCCGCCCACCCCCTTCTCTTCCCGCGGGTCCGAATGGCGATTCAAGCAGCATGTACATCAGTCTCCACACGCTGCTTCGGGCCCTTCTACTGCCCTGTCATCAGGGACGTGCCAGAGTAAATCAGGGCAGAAGGGCCCGAAGCAGCGTGTGGAGACTGATAAAAGCGCTGCTGGAATCACCACCTTTGTAGTCCGGCCCGCGGGAAGGGGAAGGGGAAGGGACAGGGGCGGGTAGAGGAAACGCTAATGCTGCTGCACAGGGAACTGGTGGGGGGGGGGAGGGAAATGGAGGGGAAGGGAATGCTGCTTTGGACGGACAGACAGACAGAGAGAGGAAGGGAAACACAAAGAAAATAAGAAATACACAGGGGCAGGTGCTCAGGGAACTGGTGTGGGGGGAGGGAAATGGAGGGGGATGGAATGCTGCTTTGGACAGACAGAGAGAGGAAGGGAAACACAAAGAAAATAAGAAAGACACAGGGGCAGGTGCACAGGGAACTGGTGTGGGGGGAGGGGGATGGAATGCTGCTTTGGACAGACAGACAGAGGGAGGAAGGGAGACAGAAAGGAAAGAAGAAAGACACAGGGTCAGGGAGATACACAGAAAGACAGACAGGCAAAGGGGGCCAGGGACAGAGACAGACAGAAAGGACAGCGGGAGCCGCGTCAGGAGGGGTGCGGGATGCGGCAGTGGGAACTTTTCCAATGGGTGCAACTGGGCAGCTGTCGGGAACCTCTGATCAGGGGCAGAGCAAGGTAAGAGTATCATAGGGATAAGAAGGAGGAGGGAGGATAAAAAAGGAAGGGATGCCTACTGCTGGACAGGGGGAGAAGGAAAGAGATGCTGATGGACAGGGGAGGTGAAGAAAAAATAACGGAGGACTAATGTTGGACAGGGGGAGAAGGAAAGAGGTGCTGCTGGACAGGGGGGAGGTAAAACAAAGGGAGAAGGGCTGCTGCTGCATAAGGAGAGCAGTGAAGGGGTGGTGGTGGACACAGTGGAGGTAAAAGGAAGGGAAAATGGACAGGGGGAGCAGGCAAGGGGTGGTGATGGACAGCCAAGGAAAAAGAAAGGCAGAAAGAAAGAAAGCGGCTAAGGAGAGAGAGAGAAAAAAAGACAGACACACACACATATGTTCTAGCACCCGTTAATCTAACGGGCTTAAAGACTAGTCCTTTATATTTATCTTGGTGGGGGAGAGTTCAAACAATTAAAATGATGATATTGCCTGTGGTTTGTTATCAAATGAGTATGATACCAGTTTTTTTTCAGGGGTCATTTTATAAAAAGTTGAATGGTATTCTTACAAAATTTGTTTGGTTGGGGAAAAGACCTAGAATTGCTTTAGTAAAGTTACAAAAAACAATTGTGGAAGGGGGGGGTAAATTTTCCAAATTTTTATAGGTACCAT
Source organism: Geotrypetes seraphini (assembly GCF_902459505.1). Lineage (NCBI taxonomy): Eukaryota > Metazoa > Chordata > Amphibia > Gymnophiona > Dermophiidae > Geotrypetes > Geotrypetes seraphini. Next base: position 138,873,881 of record NC_047085.1, read on the forward strand.
CAAGCCTATATTTTAAGACAGGGTATGTATTGGGTCCTTCCAGAGCTCATGGAGAATGTCCCAGACTGGTTGTATTTAGAATGGCGACTCATGTTTCCTATACATTTGGTTCATCTTTTGAGTATACCAATGCCTAATAGATACAAAGGGAATAGAATTTTGATTGATACTTGGAAGACTTTGAGATATGTTACTAAATTATCACCTATTCTAATTTTTAAATCATTAAATCAATCCATTTGGCTAAACTCCAAGATTAAAATAGGCGGTCATAAAATTCTCTGGAAACAATGGATCATTGCAGGAATAAGAACTTTAAATGATGTTATTTCAAATGGTAAGCTGCTTAGTTTTTCACAGCTGCAACATAAATATGGTTTTACTAAGTCACAAAGTTTTAAATGGTTGCAGCTGAAGCAGGCTATTCAGGAGGGGTTCCCTGAATGGAAAGATCTTGATACTCAATATAGTTTGGAAATCCTGTGTTTCCAGGCGGATTTCTTGGGTCACCAAGCCACTAAGTGGTATAAATTGATATATGGTTTTACAAATAAAAAACAAAAAACGGGTCTAAGAAACATTTGGAGCATTGAGATTAAGCATCAAATTTCTGCTTCTCAATGGCCACGAATTTGGTCTTGGAGAATTAGATGTACAGTGTCGGCATCTATGAGACAGACTTGGTTCTTTTTGTTGCATAGAGCTCTTTTGACCCCAGTACGTTTACAAAAGTTTGATAGCTCTAGATCTAATAAATGTTGGCACTGTAATCTAGAAGCAGGGACTTTGGATCATCTAATTTTTTATTGTCCTTGTATTAACGCCTTCTGGAAGTCAATTTGGTCTCAAATTAATTATTTTCTAGAAAATCCAGTTGCTATGTCATATGATACAATTTTGTTTGGAACAATGATGAGAGCAAAGAGTCAAATTTCAGCAAATAATAATAAATTACTAATGATTATGACAGGAGTTGCCATTCAGAATATAACTAGAAATTGGAAAGATTATACAAGACTTAACTATACTTTTTGGTGGAATTCTATATGTTATATTTATAAAATGGAACAAATTCTTGCTATGCAAAAAGGAAATTATAACAAGTTTAAAAAAATTTGGGGGCCATTGATTGAATATTCGAATGATTAGACACCTTTTTTTTTTTTTATAGAAGAATAATATGATATGGGATTGGGAGGGTATAATGTGTGAGATTCAAATAAAATGTTGATATGTGTGGAAGGGAAGGGGGGAGGGGGGATAATATAAGATTTAATATTATATGAAGTATACAAGTGAATTATATGAATATTGAATGATTATTGTATACTTGTTATGAGATATGAAAATGAATAAAGAATTGGGAAAAAAAAAAAAAAAACCTCTATTGCGGTTTAGTAAAAGGGGACTTTAGTGTAAAATATAGACAGCAGATATAAATTCAGACACATTTTGATCACTAAATTTAAAATAAAATAATTTTTCCTACCTTGTCTGGTGTTTCATGAGTCTCTGGTTGCACTTTCTTCTTCTGACTGTGCATACAATCTTTCTTCCCTTCTTTTAGCCTGTATGCTTCCTCTCCTCCAGACCTCATTCCTTCCCCCAACTTTTCCTTCCTCTTCCCTGCCCTTTCTTTCTCTCTGCCTCCCTTTCTTTTTTTTCTGTTTCTCTTCTTTCCTTCTGTCTCCCTGCCTGCCCTTTTTCTTTCTTTCTCCCTGCCCTCCCCCAAGCCACTGCCACTGCCATTGCCATCGGGGACCAGGACCCAAACGCCACCAATAACAGGCCCCAAGCTCTCCCTGCTTCGGCCAACCAGCATTCCTCTCCCCGACGTCAATTCTGCCGTCGGGAAGAGGAAGGCTGATCAGCCCAAGATCGTGATCAACCTATTGGGGGAAATGCTGCCGGGTCCTGCCTTCGCAGAAACCGAAAGTAGGCAGGACCCGGCAGGAAGAAGAACAAATGCTTCACTAACCTGTCTCCTGCATTAGCCCGTAGCGACGCTTGCTTCAGGGCTCTCAACATGTGCGTGCTGGCTTCCGTTCTCCCCCCCCCGGACATAACTTCCGGTTTCGGAGGGAAGAGAAGAGAAGCCGGCACGCATATGTTAGAGCCCGGAGCATAAGTTCGCTACGGGCTGAAATCTCCAAGCTGGTTTTTTTGGGGGTTTTTTAATGTTCAGCAGCGGCAGATGACAGCTGGGCGGACCGCCCAGCTAAAAGGCCCTGGAGAGGAAGGCTGATCGTAGATCAGGATGGCAACACGAGTCCGGGCTCCACGATCGACTCACGTTGCCTTCCTGAGCTACTGGTCGATCGCGATCGACGCATTGGGCACCCCTGCCCTAAGCCCTCTTTTTTCTGGTCTCTGTAGAGAAAATATTTGGGCAAAGAGGCACCTTGTGCCAGAAACCTAATCAACCTGCCCTGCAGACTGGACTGAAAAACTCTAGATAATCTAAAAGGGAGAACCTGAAATGAATATCATTCTCTGCTTGATGTATTTACTGTAGCTATCCTGTCAAACCAAGAGAGCTCCATAAGATCCCATCACTCGAGATCTCTATAAATGTCCATGGCAAGCACTGAGAACAGCTCAGCAAAATTCTTAGGGTAACACTTAAATGTTTAACACCCCTTTGCAATCATCCTACTTTCGAGAGGTGCAAAATAGTAAGGTGTTCTGGGAAAGTTCCACAGCTAAGCCCTCCATTTTGGTCATGTTAACTTTAAAGCCGAAACAGCTAAGAAAGTCAAAAATTTTTTTCAAAAGATTAGGCAAGGTGCTAATGGCCAGGTAAGAGAAAGCAGAACATTGTATGCAAATAACCAAGTTTGAATTTCCTGTCACCTATATGAATACCCAAGATATCTGGATTAGTTTACACAGCAGCAACAAAGGGCTCCATCACCAATGCAAAAGGCACAAGTGACTAGTATCATCCCTGATGCGATTGCGTACCCATAGTTGATGCTGACAGCTCAGTTACCTCCATTAATGCAAACAAAGAGCCTCGGGGAAGCATAATTGAATCCTCCCCTAAAAGTAAGATCCTACCTGAAATTGTTCCATCACTTTTTCCACAAAGGGCCAATGAACTCTTATCAAATCTGGTCTTTGCATCTAGCTTGAGAAGACATAAGGGTTTAAGATTAATTATCTTTCGTGAAAAGTTCATTTTTTCTGAGATCCAGTATGGGGTGTAGAAAACCTTTTCTCATTGGATGGCAAATTGCCTGGAATGGAACGTTCAAGTTCAATTTTATTTGATGAATCGCCTATAACACTTTCTAAGCGATGTACAATTAAAATATCATATATGATAACAAACAGTATTAAAAACAAAACTTCTTAACAAATTTTTGAAAAGCAAAAATTTATAACATACAATGTTAGAACTTAAGGGGTTACATCACTAACTAGGTACATTAGGGAAAAAGGGGAACAGTTACAATTTTCTCAATCTAAAATGGAAGAAACATTAAAGGTAAACACATAAGGAAGGGGCAAAAATAAATTTAGAAGATTAAAAATTTGAGCTTGAAACAAAAATTTTTAAACAGAATTTAAATTATTAAATAGTAAAAGCGTCTTTAAATAAAAAAGTTTTCAAAGATTTTTTAAAGGAATTGAGGTCTTTTTCTTTTCTTAAATAGAGGGGCAAGGAATTCCAAGTTTGAGGTCCTAAAACGGAGAACATTTCGTTTCTTCTTGTGCCTACTGTTTTTAAAGAGGGGACTGATAATAGATCTTGAGAAATAGATCGAAGGGAGCGAGAAGAATGATAAGGAATAATCATTTTGGAAATAAATTGTGGTTCATTAGATGCCATAGTCTTAAAGATTAGTAGTGCTATTTTAAAAGTGATTCGGTGGTTAATGGGTAACCAATGGGATTTGATCAGTAAAGGGGTTACATGGTCATATTTTTTTGCTTTATGGATTAGTTTTATTGCGGTGTTTTGGATAATTTGAAGCCTCTTTTTGTCCTTTTGAGGTATATTGAAAAGTAAATAGTTGCAATAATCTAGTTTTGATATTATCATAGAGTGAGTAAGTATACTAATGGATTTGGGCTCTAAAAAAGAGGAAATAGAGCGTATAAGCCGGAGTTTGTAGAAACAAGATTTGACAATTTGGTTGATGTGGTCGTGGAAATTTAAGTCGGAGTCAATAGTTAAGTGTATTCCTTTGGAACTCGCTCCACTGTCCTTGTTTGAAGGAAATAAAATATCTCCTCATTGCACAGTGGGACCTTGATTTCCTTTTGAAGCATGTATATAATTATTTAAAAATTTATATACCACATACAACTATGAGGTTTCGATATGGCATACATAGAATCTTGTTTCCCTCTGATTATCACATATAACATAGACATATCAAGACAATATCGTTAATCATCCCTGTTATAATGGGGATAGAGCACAAATTCAATCAATTCAGAAGTACAAAAAAGCTTTAAATCATACTTCGATGTCAGAAAAAAATTCTAGATGGCGATTATCAACTGAAATACATCTTAGCATAAGAAGGCATTAGCAAACAATTGAGTTTTCAGCATTTTCTTAAAATTCATCCTCCCTGTACAAAACTGCAGAATACCAGGCAAGGCATTCCATAGTTGTACACTAGCCACAGATATCATCGATGCTCGACATGCATAGTCGACATTCTACCCTCCAAACTTAATTTCATCCCATTTACATCTCTAAGCTCTCTTCTCGGTTTATAGATCTGAAAAAAATTATTGTAAGATCTTTGGGGAAGCATGACACAATGTCTGATGTATAATCGCAACAATCTTAAACTGCACTCTTTTGTTGCATAGGTCACAGTTCTTCAACCGCCGGTCCACAGGAAATTTTTGCCGGTCCGCACAGGGCCGGCAAGACTGACTGACTTCAACTTCCTGCCGGTCCGCGCAGGGCCGGCAAGATCAACATCCGAAGTCTGCGCTGGGACGGAGAGATCTTGGGGAGCCTCCGAGAGTGGCTTGCTCCCCTCTCTGCAGCTCTCCTTTACTTCCCAGCGCAGCGATTCACGAAGGCAGCCTCGGGGCTTTTGCTGAGTCGCAGCTGCTTCTGATGATGCAACTTCCTCTTTCCTCAGAGGCGGCGTGACCCAACAAAGGACCCGAGGCTGCCTTCGTGAATTGCTGCGCTGGGAAGTAAGAAGAGCTGCTGGGAGGGGAGAAAACCACTATCAGAGTCTGGGAAGCTGCTGGGCAGGGGGAAAAAAAGGGACAGCTGCTACTGGAGAGGGAGAAGGAGAGATGCTTCTGGGAGGGGAGGAGGGAAAGGAATCTGGGAAGCTGCTGGGCAAGGAAAAAAAGGGACAGCTGCTACTGGAGAAGGAGAAGGAGAGATGCTTCTGGGAAGGGAGGAGGGAAAGGGATCTGGGAAGCTGCTGGGCAAGGGAAAAAAGGGACAGCTGCTACTGCAGAGGGAGAAGGAGAAGGAGAGATGCTTCTGGGAGGGGAGGAGGGAAAGGAATCTGGGAAGCTGCTGGGCAAGGAAAAAAAGGGACAGCTGCTACTGGAGAGGGAGAAGGAGAGATGCTTCTGGGAAGGGAGGAGGGAAAGGGATCTGGGAAGCTGCTGGGCAAGGGAAAAAAAGGGACAGCTGCTACTGCAGAAGGAGAAGGAGAGATGCTTCTGGGAGGGGAGGAGAGAAAGGAATCTGGGAAGCTCCTGAGCAAGGGAAAAAAAGGGACAGCTGCTACTGGAGAGGGAGAAGGAGAGATGCTGCTGGGAGGGGAGGAAGGGAAGAGAGTTACTGCTGGACAGGAGGAGGAGGGAAGGGAGAATGAAAAAAGGAAGGAAACAGCTGGCAGAGAGATTAGAGGAGGGGAAGGGGAGACACAGGCATGAGAAAGTAGAGAGATTGATGATAGGAAGGGGTCAGCAGAAAAATAAGCAGAGAGGGACAACGATGATAGATCTGGTGTAGGAGAGATAAAAATGAAGAGCAGTGAAGCTGGAATGAATCATGTAAAAAGGAGAGAGGGGGCACAAGCTGTTTGGAAAGGGGAGAGGGGCATAGAAAGAAGACAGATACTATATTCAAGGGGGAGAGGACAGACAGTGGATGGAAGGGGCAGATGCTGGATTGAAGAGACAGAGAGGGCAAACGCTGGAAGGAAGAGAGTGAAAAGAAGATTGAAAGCAGAAACCAGAGACGACAAAAGGTAGAAAAAAATAATTTTATTTCTATTTTGTGATTAGAATATATCAGATTTGAAATATATATCCTGCTAGAACTGGTATTAGACATAACTGGGGACTGCAAAACCCAGGCAGTGCTTCTTTAGCTTCCAGCTGGCTTAGGGCGCTTTCTGACCAGGGGGCAGTTGCCCTAGTTGCACTCCCCTAAAACTATTCCTGTCATGTGTGACTGCAGTATTCTGTTAGCATGATATTTCTGTGTAGCATTCTGTAATAATTTGGCTTGTCCAGTTTTCTTGATAGTAGAGGGGATATATGTGAAGAGGAGGGGAGACAGGGGTTTTGTTGATCCTGCTCTGAATTATTTGTATTTATAAAATGACAATTGTACAGAATATTGTTTCTTTTTATACTTTAATAAAATACATTCAATTTAAAATCATAACTGAGGCTTGTGTGGATGGGATCAGATGATTTGTGGGGACCGAGCTCGCGGAGATGGGGCGGAAATGGGGTTTTTTAATTTTAGTCCTAGTAGTTTGCCGGTCTACAAAATAATTCTTTTTTTTCTGCCGGTCCACGGGTGTAAAAAGGTTGAAGAACACTGGCATAGGTAACCAGTGTAGTTTCTTCAACACAGGAGTACTTATGTTCCACAATCAGACAAGTAGCTAATTTTAGTGGTCTGATAAGAGTTTTAAAAATATCATATTTAATATAATAATAATAATAATAATTTATTTCTTGTATACTGTTATACCAGAAGTTCGAAGCGGTTCACAATAAAAAAATAACATAGTCAATATCTAAAATACAGAATAAACAGTCAATATCTAAATACAAAATAAAAACAGTCACTAAAAGGATATATCTGATAAGATCAATAAAGTTAAGACAATGGCACAATTAAGATATAAAAAACTGTTAAGAATTCACGATAGATTAGGCAGTAACATGACTAAGAAGAAGACATATCAAACAAGTGTGTTTTTAGTGATTTTCTAAAATCAAAGTAAGAAGTAGTTTCAAGTATTAATTTTCCTAGCCATGTATTCAGTTTGGCAGCCTGGAATGATAAAATTCTGTCAAAGGATTTCTATTGACAAGATTTAAAAGAAGGGTAATTAAATAGGTTTATTCTGCGAGTACTCTTATTAGAACAATTCAAAGAGAACTGAGAGGCAAGGTAATCGGGTAGCATCCCAAAAACTGCTTTGTAACTAATGCAGGAAAACTGGAACAGGACTCTAGACTCCACTGGCAACCAGTGAAGTTTTTGATAGTAAGGGGTAATGTGCTCCCATTTTTTTAGACCAAAGATAAGGTGTTCTGAATTAGTCTTAATTTTTGAGTATTTTTTTATAAGCCCCTAAATATATAATATTGTAATAATCCAAAATACTCAAAATGGATATTTGTACCAGTAGACGGAAGGAAGGTTCGTCAATTTTATATTCGTCCGCTCACTTAAATCGAGTCTAATTTTATCCTTTCATTGGGAGTTGCTAGAAAAAATTTGTTTTTTTCAGTATTTAGTTTTAATTTGAAAGCAATCATCCAGAGCTCAATGTGATTTAAAATGTTAGCTAAAAGATTAATAAAATCTAATGACAAACAAGTTAATGGAATTACAACGGTGATGTCATCTGCATAAATATAAAAATTGAGCTTTAGGCTTTGCAGCAGGTTGCCCAGTGAAATGAGATAAATATTGAACAAAGTCGGAGATAGGGGGGAACCCTGAGGTACCCCACAAATGTTGTTCCAGCTGTAAGATAAATTGTCATCCTTGAATACCCGATATGATTGTTTGCCTAGAAATCCCTGGAACTAACTAAAAACATTTTCTGTAATACCAATGGATTCTAGATTAACCAGTAGAATGGTATGATCTACCAGGTCAAAGGCGCAGCTTAGATCCAACTGCAAGATCATAGCGCTAGTGCCTTAACTAAAAAAGAGAATGTAGTAGTTTAGTAATGAGGCCATAACTGTTTCTGTGCTAAAGCCAGATCTAAAACTTGATTGGTTATTATGCAGTATATTAAACCTATCTAAATAGGTAATTAGTTCAGCATTTACCATCCCCTCCATTAGCTTGGTGACCAGTGGAATACTTGCAACTGAATATATTATTTGATGATTCTTTATTATTCTTCTTAATAGGTGTTGTCACAATTTGGTCCTGGTCTTCTGGGAACTTTCCTAAAGATAATTGGAGATTAATCCAAACTAGCAGATTTGGAGGGCAACTGTCCAATCTACAGTGTGATTTAATATACTTGTTGTAGAGCTTATTAAATGTTTGCCAATCTGTCTTAGAAAAATTGGACCAGCTCATGTTAACTTTGGGGGAATCTGGGTCCCGAATAATGTCAAAATCCCAGTGACAGTCTAAAGAGCTCACTAAGGAATGCCTTAATTTTTATACTTTAGAATAAAAAAAAAAATCAGCCAAATTGTCTGCCTTCACAGTATATTCTTCTACAGGATTTGTAAATGTCTGGATGTCATACAGATCATTATCTTTGGGACATTGCTGTGAACAAGGCTGCCCTGTGAACTTCTAAAAGCTAAGTTACTCAGCATTTCATATTCTGCTCTTTTCACTGGTTTTCAGCATTATATCTGCTTAATTTCTCTTCTCCTCCCTGTTTCTTACTAAAAAAAATATAAAAAAACACAAAAAAATAAACCCTTCTCTCTCCTCTGTTAAATCTTATTTCCTTTTCCTCTTCATAGGAAAAAGGGTAAGACTTTGTTAACTCTAATTAAATCCTGGTGCCTGTGGCTCAGGGTGACTAAAGTAGGGAAAATCCTGTTACAAATCCTGTGTTTTAGGGTAGCACTGATAGAACCTGCATTTTTGTTTAAAATACTGTGTTTTAGGTGGTATAGAGCCTATATTTCTGTCTTACTATTCAGCCATTGTTTTCTGCTGATTAGGTGGAGAAGGGAGGGGCTCTGTTTTACTTCTAAGGTTAATTGCATTATCTTTGGGACATCGCTGTGAACAAGGCTGCCCTGTGAACTTCTAAAAGCTAAGTTACTCAGCATTTCATATTCTGCTCTTTTCACTGGTTTTCAGCATTATATCTGCTTAATTTCTCTTCTCCTCCCTGTTTCTTACTAAAAAATAAAAAATAAAAAAACACAAAAAAATAAACCCTTCTCTTTCCTCTATTAAATCTTATTTCCTCTTCATAGGAAAAAGGATAAGACTTTGTTAACTCTAATTAAATCCTGGTGCCTGTGGCTCAGGGTGACTAAAGTAGGGAAAATCCTGTTATAAATCCTGTGTTTTAGGGTAGCACTGATAGAACCTGCATTTTTGTTTAAAATACTGTGTTTTAGGTGGTATAGAGCCTATATTTCTGTCTTACTAGTATTCAGCCATTGTTTTCTGCTGATTAGGTGGAGAAGGGAGGGGCTCTGTTTTACTTCTAAGGTTAATTGCATTATCTTTGGGACATTGCTGTGAACAAGGCTGCCCTGTGAACTTCTAAAAGCTAAGTTACTCAGCATTTCATATTCTGCTCTTTTCACTGGTTTTCAGCATTATATCTGCTTAATTTCTCTTCTCATCCCTATTTCTTACTAAAAAAAAAAAAAAAAAGCACAAAAAATAAACCCTTCTCTTTCCTCTGTTAAATCTTATTTCCTCTTTCCCTTTCCCTTCATAGGAATAAGGGTAAGACTTATAGTCCCACCAACCCCAGGGACAACTATTCATATATAGAGACACATATAATCAGGACTACTCAAATCAAGTCACTTCACAACCAATCAAGATGACCTTTATTCTATGCAATCACTGTGGTGCTTTAATTCCAAGACATACTATTTGGAGGCTTAAGGCTTGCCCCATCTGTCTTCAACTTGCCAGTATTAAGGAGGAGTTCGGCAAACTTAAACAGGAATTGAATACAATTAAAGCAGCTTCCATCACTCCACAAAATCATACCAACTTACCACCTCTACCTCAAAGAATAAAACAGCCCAGGAATAAATGGGTCACAGTAGGCTCAGGAAGACTGCGACATGTAACACAGAAACACCACCTTCACTAATATTACCTCTACAGAATTCCTTCGCTCCACTAGTGCACTGCGATACTCAGGAAAACAGAAGGGAGGTGAGACTGGAACCAATGAAGGTAACTCAAGAGAACAAGCGCACCCTAAGTACAAATAAAAAAGCCAAAAACAGAAAACTATTACTGTTGGGGGATTCCATCATCAGAGGCATTAACCTTGGAACACAGGGCGAGGAGACCAAAATAGTGAAATGTCTTCCAGGATCCTCAGCTACCAGGAGTTCCAGGCAAATACTGACTATAATTAAGGAAGAAACTAAGGATTTTAACACTGATGTTGTTATCCATCTGGGAACAAATGACCTGGCCAACAACTCCACACTTGCAGCACAGAAAGCTTTTCGGGAGCTTGGTGAGGGCGTGAAACCTTTTGTAAAGACTTTAGCTTTTTCTGAAATACTGCCTGCATATGGAAAGGGAGAGCAAAGAGTGAAAAACACAGAGGACTTTAATAGATGGCTCAGAGCCTGGTGTCATCAAGAAGGCTTCAGGTACATAGGAGGATGGGGAAATACATGGAAGGACAAGAAGCTATATTGCACTGATGGGCTACATATTACTACAGCAGGAAAAAGAAACCTTGCAGAGAAATTTAGACAATATTTTTCTAGGCATTTAAACTAGAAGGTGGGGGTGGTGTATGTACGAAGGACAATTATAGAGACCACCCCGGCAAAAGAAAAGATGTGATAGTAGTAAAGGCTGCAACATAAGCAATATCAGCAACTCATTTCTTAGTATTGCAACGGAATACAACAATCGTGAAACGACACAAAAATCCATACGAAAAAGGAGAGTATCGCTGAAAAATAGCTGGAAAGCGATGACCACAAATGCTCGCAGTCTAAGCAACAAAGTTCATGATCTGCAAGCCCTGATATTAGAGGCAGATCTAGATATTGTTGCTATCACAAAGACATGGTTCAGTGAATCACATGGATGGGATGCAAACATACCGGGATATAATCTTTTTAGGAAGGACAGAGATGGTCATAAAGGTGGAGGAGTAGCTCTCTATGTAAAGATCAATATCCAAGCAACCGAAATGCAAGGGACCTGGGGAGAGGAAGAAGCGATATGGATTGCTCTGAAAAGAGAAGATGGAACTTCTATCTACGTGGGTGTAGTCTACAGACCTCCGACTCAATCGCAGCAAATTGATAAGGATCTGATTGTGGATATCCAAAAGTTTGGAAGGAAAGAGGAGGTTCTGCTGTTGGGAGATTTCAACGTGCCGGATGCGGACTGGAATATTCCGTCTGCGGAATCGGAAAGAAGTAGGGAGATTGTGGATGCCTTTCAAGAGGCTCTGCTCAGACAAATGGTGACGGAACCCACAAGGGAAAAAGCGATATTGGATCTGGTCCTCACAAATGGAGAGAGTATCTCTAATGTTCGAGTGGGTGCTCACCTGGGTAGTAGCGATCATCAAACGGTTTGGTTTGATATAACGGCTAAAGTGGAGAGCGGCCGCACGATACTTAAAGTCCTAGATTTCAAACGTTCGGACTTTAATGCAATGGGAAAGTACCTGAAGAAAGAGCTGTTAGGATGGGAGGACATAAGAGAAGTGGAAAGACAGTGGTCTAAGCTGAAAGGAGCGATAAAAATGGCTACGGACCTTTATGTGAAGAAAATCAATAAAAACAAGAGAAAAAGGAAGCCGATATGGTTCTCCAACCTAGTGGCAGAGAAAATAAAGGCGAAAGAGTTGGTGTTCATGAAATATAAAAAAACCCAAGAAGAGGAGAGCAGAAAGGACTACAGGGTGAAACTGAAAGAAGCCAAGAGAGAGATACGTTTGGCGAAGGCACAGGCGGAAGAACAAATGGCTAAAAATGTAAAAAAGGGAGATAAAATTTTTTTCAGATATATTAGTGAAAGGAGGAAGATAAAAAATGGAATTGCTAAGCTAAAAGATGCTGGGAACAAATATGTGGAGAGTGATGAGGAGAAAGCAAATGTGCTAAACAAATACTTCTGTTCTGTGTTCACAGAAGAAAATCCTGGAGAAGGACCGAGATTGTCTGGCAAAGTTACACGAGAAAATGGAGTAGATTATGCGCCGTTCACAGAGGAGGGTGTTTATGAGCAACTTGAAAAACTGAAGGTGGACAATGCGATGGGACCAGACAGGATCCATCCCAGGATACTAAGGGAGCTCAGAGAGGTTCTGGCGAGTCCTATTAAAGACTTGTTCAACAAATCTCTGGAGACGGGAGTGATTCCTGGGGATTGGAGGAGAGCGGATGTGGTCCCTATTCATAAAAGTGGTCACAGGGATGAAGCAGGAAACTACAGGCCGGTGAGCCTCACTTCAGTTGTTGGAAAAATAATGGAAGTGTTGCTGAAAGAAAGGATAGTGTACTTCCTTGAATCTAATGAGTTACAGGATCCGAGGCAACATGGCTTTACAAAAGGTAAATCGTGCCAAACGAACCTGATTGAATTTTTTGATTGGGTGACCAGAGAACTGGATCGAGGACATATGCTAGATGTAATTTACTTGGATTTCAGCAAAGCCTTTGATACAGTTCCTCATAGGAGGCTGTTGAACAAACTTGAAGGGCTGAAGTTAGGACCCAAAGTGGTGAACTGGGTCAGAAACTGGCTGTCGGACAGACGCCAGAGGGTGGTGGTTAATGGAAGTCGCTCGAAGGAAGGAAAGGTGACTAGTGGAGTCCCTCAGGGTTCTGTGCTGGGGCCAATCCTGTTCAATATGTATGTGAGTGACATTGCTGAAGGGTTAGAAGGAAAAGTGTGCCTTTTTGCAGATGATACCAAGATTTGTAACAGAGTAGACACCGAAGAGGGAGTGGAAAATATGAAAAAGGATCTGCAAAAGTTAGAGGAATGGTCTAATGCCTGGCAACTAAAATTCAATGCAAAGAAATGCAGAGTAATGCATTTGGGGATTAATAATAGGAAGGAACCATATATGCTGGGAGGAGAGAAGCTGATATGCACGGACGGGGAGAGGGACCTTGGGGTGATAGTGTCCGAAGATCTAAAGGCGAAAAAACAGTGTGACAAGGCAGTGGCTGCTGCCAGAAGGATGCTGGGCTGTATAAAGAGAGGCGTAGTCAGTAGAAGGAAGAAGGTGTTGATGCCCCTGTACAGGTCATTGGTGAGGCCCCACTTGGAGTATTGTGTTCAGTTTTGGAGACCGTATCTGGTGAAAGACGTAAGAAGACTTGAGGCGGTCCAGAGGAGGGCGACGAAAATGATAGGAGGCTTGTGCCAGAAGACGTATGAGGAGAGACTGGAAGCCCTGAATATGTATACCCTAGAGCGGGGGTCTGCAACCTGCGGCTCCAGAGCCGCATGCGGCTCTTTTCCACCTTTGCTGCGGCTCCGGTAGTGTGTCACGCAGGCATGCAGCTTAAGTCCGGCGTCGCGGCGGGAAATAGCCACGCTGAGCAGTGAGCTCAGCACATACACAGATGAAAGCCTTGCTTGCTGATTGGTCCGGCAGCCCCGCCCCGCCGGACCAATCAGCAAGCAAGGCTTTCATCTGTGTAGTGCTGAGCTCACTGCTCAGCATGGCTATTTCCCCCGCGACGCTGGACTTGTAAGGTGCCTGAAAAAGAAATCATCCTGGCCGGGGTCGGTGTCATGCTCCGGAGATCTACAGCCTTCCTATCTCCCTCTCCCTTCTACCTGCTTCCGGCCACATCCCCTGCTCCGCGGCTCTCTTCGGCAACTCAGCAGCAGCGATCGACACAAGCTTCTGACGTCGGGGCCTACCCTCTGCGAGTCCTGCTTGTTTCAACTTCCTTTTTCCACAAAGGCGGGACTCGTAGAGGGAAGGCCTCGATGTCGGCAGCTTGTCTTGATCACTGCTGCTGACGAGTTGCTGAAGAGAGCCGCGGAGCAGGGGGGTGTTGCCAGGTGCAGGTAGAAGGGAGAGGGCCAGATGCAGGACTCGTGGGTGAGGGAGGAGAAGAGAGAGAGAAAGAGAGAGGGGAGGGAAACAAAAGGAAATCTTTCATACTGGGCTGGGCCGGAGTGGAGGGAGGGTGGAAAGATTCTGGCTACAGGGTGCATTAACAATGGAAAAGGGGGGAAAGCTGAAAATGGAGATAGTGACACAAAGAAGAGAAAGGGTAAGCAGGACCTACTGAATAAGGATAGAGATACAGAGGGGACATGAAGAGGAGGTGAAATAGAGACATAGAAGTAATGCTGAAAAAGTGGGGGGGGGGGGAGATAAAGACATTGAAAGGGCAAATGGTGAACATGGCGTAAAGATAAGGACAGAGACAAATGAAGATTCTGAAAAAGTGGTGAGATAGGGATATAGGTGAGATGGACACAAAGAAGGGTGATGCTGGAAAATAGGTGGAATGGTAATTCTGACAGACACAGAAGGGAAATGCTGGATCAAGGAGAGATGGGGCTCAGGCTGGATGGAATGAGGAGAAATGCCTTGTTGGCCCGGAACTTTCTCTCCTACGTCAGAATTGACGTCAGGGAGCGGAATGCTGGTCAGCGCAACACTTCTGCAGGGAAAGCTTGGGACGGCGGTGGCTTGGGGGCTGTTCCCCGATTGCGGTGGCAGCAAACCGAGTGGCTTGGGGGACGGCACGGAGACAGAAAGAAGGGGGAACAGGGAGACAGAAAGAAAAAGTTGGGGGAGAGAATGAGGTCTGGAGGAGAGGAAACATACAGGAGGCTGAAAGAAAGGAAGAAAGATTGGATGCACAGTCAGAAGAAGAAAGTGCAACCAGAGACTCATGAAATCACCAAATAGCAAAGGTAGGAAAAATGATTTTATTTTCAATTTAGTGATCCTGTATATAGCATTAAGATAAGAAACAATATATGCAGTGTTAGATTTGTTTTATAATGGTTTTGCGGCTCCAAGTTTTTTTTTCTTTTCGAAAACGGGTCCAAGTGGCTCTTTATGTCTTAAAGGTTGCAGACCCCTGCCCTAGAGGAAAGGAGAGACAGGGGAGATATGATTCATATGTTCAAATACTTGAAGGGTATTAATGTAGAACAAAATCTTTTCCAGAGAAAGGAAAATGGTAAAACCAGAGGACATAATTTGAGGTTGAGGGGTGGTAGATTCAGGGGCAATGTTAGGAAATTCTACTTTACGGAGAGGGTAGTGGATGCCTGGAATGCACTCCCGAGAGAGGTGGTGGAGAGTAAAACTGTGACTGAGTTCAAAGAAGCGTGGGATGAACACAGAAGATTTAGAATCATAAAATAATATTAAATATTGAACTAGGCCAGTTACTGGGCAGACTTGCACGGTCTGTGTCTGTGTATGGCCATTTGGTGGAGGATGGGCAGGGGAGGGCTTCAATGGCTGGGAGGGTGTAAATGGGCTGGAGTAAGTCTTAACAGAGATTTTGGCAGTTGGAACCCAAGCACAGTACCGGGTAAAGCTTTGGATTCTTGCCCAGAAATAGCTAAGAAGAAAAATTTAAAAAAAAATAAAATAAAAAAATTTAAATTGAATCAGGTTGGGCAGACTGGATGGACCATTCGGGTCTTTATCTGCCGTCATCTACTATGTTACTATGTAACTAGTTTAAAAAGGCTACTGCTATTTGTAGATACATTACCAATTTTTTGGGCATAAATTTTTTTTCTTTTCCTTGGTTAAGTTTTTATAGTATTTCAGTTTTTGACACCAAACCTCTCTAAGCTCTAAAGTTCCTAGTTTTAACCATTGCCTCTCTAGCTTTCTTAGTTCCCTCTTTTTCTCTAAAAGCTCTGAATCAAACCAACCCTCTAAGTTTCTAAGTCTCTTTCTTCTTATTTTCAGTGGAGCCATTTCGTTTAAAATATGGGCGCTAGTATTGATCCAGGAACTCATAAAATTCTCATTTTCTTCATCTTGATTAGCAATAATATCATAATGCGACCAAAATTCTGTGGGGTTAACCTTACCTCTACTTACGTGGAATTGTAACCCAAAACTTAGAATTTTGATGGATGCCAGGAGATATGAGAGAATTGATTTGTATCAAATTATTGGGGAGAAAGGAAGTAGCTGTGGTGGTATATAATACCAGAGATATGAATGAAAGCTATACTAAGATCTTATGGTGATTCACTGCTTCCCTGCTGTGATGTCATCTTTCTGCCACCATTGCTTATAAAATCAACCAGTATTGTGGGGCAAGGCCTTAGGCATATGCACAAATGGAAACGTTCTTTTGGAACCCCTTCAGAGCTACTGGAGAACAAATATTAATTGTTTCATCAGGATCTCACTGGGTTTGATGAGTGTATGATTTACGATTTAATTTTATATGAGTTG
The DNA here is from genome assembly GCF_902459505.1 of Geotrypetes seraphini. Lineage (NCBI taxonomy): Eukaryota > Metazoa > Chordata > Amphibia > Gymnophiona > Dermophiidae > Geotrypetes > Geotrypetes seraphini. The sequence continues at coordinate 138,890,422 of NC_047085.1, forward strand.
TCATAGGTAACAAGACCAACCTAATAGATATGTGTGATTTCAGAGAGTTTTAAAAACTTGGTTATTTGAAAGAGATTTGCTTCAGTAAAGGTGAGATTATAAGGAAATGTTTTTATGGATCTATATATTATGAAAGGGTCAAATGTTTATTTTCCCTGGCTACTTCTTATGGGAACTTTTTGCAAGGAATTTGTGGAATAAAAGCATTTATTGGATAGATATATCATATTGGATTCTAGTGGAGGTGGTATATAATTCCCTCCCTCTAGTGAGGGTATTTCCCTCAGTTCTGAAGATGGAATCTCTTTTTCCCCCCTTCAACCTCTTTGAATGCATTTAATGTTAATCTTGTGCTAGCCCTCACCTTTAGGTAAATTACTCAAGTCTGATACTGCTCCTGCCCCTAAAGTAAAATATGCTCAAAGTTGTCACAATGCCAAAACCAGTAGCTGGCTGTTTAGATTCTCGATCAAAGCAAGATGTATCTTTATTGGGTACTGGGCATGTTGTCAAACTGACAGAGAGTGTGTTATAACTATATAAATTTACTAACGAGGTTGTGGTCAAGCTTGAAGATATTGATCAGAAAATTGATTTTTTTTTTTTTTTATAGAAAGCTGTTAGATTTGGAACCTTTAAGTTCAGTCTCTTCAGGCTGTTAGTGTATCATGAATAAAGGATAGTTTTTCCTTCATCGTAAATTGGAAGCAGACAAATGGTGGGTGAGTGAGACAAACCCTGGGGTACTCTGGTAAATTAATATTGTTTGGCATATGTAAAGGTTGTGAGGTCCCTTGAGAGCTCATGAAGGGGAATGAAAACAGAGCAATTGGCAATATCTGACATGGAGTAATACTCATGATGGGGCCTAATAGCATTCAGGATATTCTGCAGGGAGGCCCAAAGTGGCTATTTAGTACGAAATCTGCTGTGAGGTGCCAGTCCACCCTATTAAATGTTCTCACTGACTGGAAAGGGCTGCTTTAGGAAGTTGAAGTCTCCAAGTATGATGACTTGGTTGTATGTGATGACCAGTTTGCTGAGGATGGAATAGTAGGTCATCTAGGACAGTCGTTGGGGAGTGTCGTGCTCTGTAATAACAAGGCGAGAGTCAGGTCTCTGTTGTGACCCACAGAGAAGGTGAGGCACTCTAGTGCATTTAGTGTGATGGCCTCTATCAGACTTTGGTTGAGGTTGGACTTAATGATGGCGGCTACTCTTCCACTTCTAGTGTCAGTACATGAGTAAGCTATCACTTGATATCCTGGAGAACACAGTATTCCCAAGTTAGTTTTGTCATTATCTTTAAGCTAGGTTTTGGTAATTAGGAAGGCATCCCAGTTATTGTCTGTGAGAAGGTCATATCTGATGGATAGGCTTAAGGTAGCAGGGGTCTGCATGGTAAGGATTTCCTGTGGGGACGATGACAGAGGTCACCATATTGACCCTGGCCTGTGATTACTGGGATGGGGGAATAAATGTTGGCATACATGTTGGTAATTTGCAGTAAGTAGGAGAACATTGGTATTATGAAGGCTATGTAATTTGGAGTGGGTATGGTGGCTAGGTTGGCTCAGTTAAGGATATGGAACTGCAGTAGGTTTTGGTTGGGTAGCAGGTGGGGTATGTTGGGGTTGATTTGGAGGTGGGTCTATATGTGTAATGTGTGCCTAGGGGTGGATGGGAGGGCCTAAGCTGGGATCACTGTGTGGGTGTGGAGACTATCTTGAAGGGTCTCCTGCAGTTAGCATATGTATATCAATGGTGCAGTTTTATGGAAGCAGAAAGTCTATTAGTCAGAGTAAGGAGAGATTTGGGGAGCAGCTTCCAGTCTGTTATAGTGGTTCTGTTAAAGTCAGATTTAGAAGATTAACAAACATGGGAGGTCCCAGAGGGCCAAGGCCTTGGTGAAACTTTATCCAATGAATGCTGATTTTATCCAGCTATGTAAGATGGGTGAGGAACTGGTTGAGTAACAGGAAGTAAACAATGTATTAAAAAAACCAAGCCTAGGAATATCAACAGTGTGCTTGTTTGAATGAGTATCAACAGAAGGGAAGGAAATATATTTCCTTTGTGTAGCTGATCCAGTGTAGCTGATCCAGTGAAACTTTAATCTGAGTACTTACTCTGTTCAGTTCTGGAGGTCATACATTTGCTAGGACATGGGAGCGATTTCCAAAGTGAAACAAAGTCTGCAACTCAGACCTTATAAAAGGACTTAGAATGTTGAAAATGAATTAACTGGTGCAAGGAAAGATATAGAAGCATCCAAATATTTGACTTCAATAAATTATAAGAAGGTGAGATTTTCCATAGAGAGAAAGAAATGCATGAATAAGAGATCATGATTTGAAATTGCAGGGTTGAATCATTCAGAAGAAATTTGAGAAAATACTGAGATGTCTAGAATAGTCAATCAGCAGAGGTAATGGTAACCAAAACCATGATGGAATTTGGGACCGATATATGGGACAGGAGTAAGGTTGATTGTGCTGCAGTATTGCAAATGACCCACTATTCACTCTCTGGGAAGCAAGCGGAGGAGGGAGAGATTTAAAAGAGAATGTAAGGTACTGATAAGAGAAGTGTGTTAGTGACAATTGCAGACCAGGGGTCTGCAGAGTAAGAAGAATACAACTCCATGAAAACCAGCTGGTTTAACACCAGTTATTTTCAAATAAATCTACTAAAATATAGATGGACAGATATCAGGGCAACAATCTGTCTAGTTTTGACAGCTATTCCGATAATTGCAAAACAGGAAGTTACATCAGAAGGAAGGATGCCAGCAGAGGGAAAGCCCAAGAACAGGCCTGAATCGGTGAGTCCACATTTTTTTCCCCCAAAACAAATTGATTTGATTCAGCCAAACAGAATCTGTGAATTGAATTGTGAATCAGGCTGCAGTAATCTCCACATATATGTACCTGCACTCTTCACATCCAACATACTGTACAAATAGATACTTTCCACCCCCTCACATAAGTCTGTTTCCATATGGAGGAAGGAGACATGCAATTGTGGACGTTCAACTTGTTTATTACTTTACTGCTAACCAAAAACTTTTTTTGTTTCCATTTGAAATTTTTATTTATTAAAATTCGTATACAAAGTAAAAGATGCAACACTCAGAAAACAGACACAACCTAAACAGAACGGAAGATAAGAAGTCATCCACGTGGTTTCTTCACGGAGACTAAAAGATCCCAGCAAAACAGGTCAAAAACCTCCCAAATCATTTTAATTTTTAAATTATACACCCAGCAGGCCTGAACTATACTGTGGCATAATGGTAGTTTTTGCTGCACATTCTGGTAAGACAAAACCTTTTATATTGTCCTTCACTCCTAAGAGAACACATTTCATAAAATTTGAAAACATTCAAAGTACTTCCAAATCAATATAATGATTTTGCCATTGGGTGATGTGGGGAACCTCTGCATGTCCTGTAGAAAATATCAAACCTCAACAAAACGTTCATACCACTGAAAACAGCTGCACATTTCAGTAGTGTGTGATTTATTGCTGAATCCCTATTGCTTCCTCTCGCTCTGTCCACTAAGGTCCTGATGCTCAAAAGCTTTCCGTGCAAGTAAGACTGGTTGTAGCCAGTCTGCCTTGCAAGTTAGCTCAGCCTCCAATGCGTAAAAGGGTTCTTGGGAACTTTTACCAATCATGGTAGAAGCCACAGAGAATCCTATGCAAATGCATTTCAAGGAGATCAGTAGTTTTTTGGGGTAGGGTTTTTTTTTTTAAATCATTTTTATTAAGTCTTTGTTCTTAAAAATAGAAATATAGGTCACCACAAACCAACAACCACTAACAAGAGAAAATGCTAAAACAATCGGGTCTTACATGTCATTCCTTCACGAAGACCCACGGAAACCAAACCCCCCCACCTCCCCCCAGCACTCCAGTGTCAAAAGTTCAATAAAGAACTGCGAGCTCTAGGGGACAATCCCTTCCAAATTGGAGCCCAGCTTCTCCTGAATTTCCTCTCCTCCGAATCTCCCCTCCGAACATCCAGGTATTCAAATTTCAAAAGGCTCAGTAATTTTAAAATGAGCGCACTGTGTAATGCACAGCATGGAATGTGCATCTCTTACTGTGCAAATTTTCCAGCAGATCTGGAGCTGTCAGTGACTTCCCTGGTAGAAGCAGTTTGCTTTAATTTGAGCAGTTTAATTTAATTTAATTAGTTTGCTTTAATTTGAGCTGCATGTCTGATGTGCATGTGTTGTATGTCCCGTGCCTAATAGCCACGTCAAAAACTAATGTGTAACTCAAGAAAAAAAAGTCTGAATTTGTTGCAGCCAAAGAGGATTCAGCTGTGGCTGGAAAGTTGGGGTTTTATTTTATTTTTTTATTTTTTTTGGGGGGGGGAGTTGCCCTTGTTGCTGCTAATCAGTGCTCCATGATTACAGCCATGCACTGTACTGGGCCTGCACACAAGAGCTGTGCCTAATGCTGGTCCTCTCTATTTGCATGCTATTTATGCTGAGCATCAGCCGGAAAATGAAACTTACTCCCAACCCAGTGTTTTCCACTGGAATGGAAATTAATTCTGCATTTTAATCAGGTTAATTACATCCTGAAACTTCTATGTCTGCTAGTCTAAAGATATTATCAGATTACTACAATAGTAAGTCAAGCTATACTTCAAAACTGCTGCTGTACTGGGGAGTTTGCCAATACCAAAGCCATCCTAATGCGAGGTTATTGATTTCTGCAACAAGGTTTCTCTCTTCTGCCTGGCTCATAGACACTTCCTAGTAACATCTACATTCATTTCCAAGCTGGAATTCACCTTCCTTAACACTTACACATCGGGGTCACATGATGCACTCGATCTAGCCAGATGTGCTTCAGCTTGGCTCCACGGCACTTCACTTAAAAGCCTGCAAAAAACCTCGCTTAAATCCGATTTTCAGGGCAGATCTCACTACCTCCCAGGAGTTTGCATTGAGCAAGGTGTGGCTCATTCTCTCTGGAGTATCAGGAGTGAGGTGTGCCCGCAAAGATCCCCAAAATTCTGAAGACTAGAGCAATTATGAGTGAATCCAAGATGGTGAACAGCACTGTGATAGTTTTTCAGTACACATGCTGTTACAAGGGTGTAGGTGGTTATTTCAACTAAGGGAACCTGTACTAATTTTTGCGATTCCTATAGAGGAAATTCTTGATAGGGTTTGGGCCTAGCTGGGGGGCGTTTGTGAATTTTGGATTATTGTTGGGGTTGCAATTTCCTGGGTAATGGTTAAACTCAAGATAGCCACACTTAATGTGAATGGAATACATTCACCTGTTAAACGGGAAAAAAAAATCTTAAACTGGTTCAGGAGGGACCGAGTAGATATTGTATTTCTCCAAGAAACACAGCTCACAACCATAGAGCATGATAAATTAAAGAGACGGGTAGGTAAGGTATGTTGCTCCACCTATAGTAGTTGCCAAAGAGGGGTGGCTGTCCTGTTCCATAAACAACTCGCATTTCATGTACACAAGGTTCTTCAGGAGAAAGAGGGCAGATATGTCTTAGTGTTATTTCGCAATGTTTATGCTCCTAATGTTTATAATTGCCGTTTCTTCTCAGAGGTCCTACCTAAGTTGGTACAATATCCCGAATATAGGCTGATTCTTGGAGGGGATTTTAACATTAAAGCCAACCTCATTCAGTATTCAAAATACTGAAAGGATTTGACAAAATGGAGCAGGGAAAGCAGTTATTTACAATGTCCAATGTGACACGGACAAGAGGACATAGACTGAACTGAGGGGGGGACAGGTCCAGGACGAATATCAGGAAGTTCTGTTTCACGCAGCGAGTAGTGGACACCTGGAATGCTCTCCCAGAGGAAGTAATTGCAGAATCCACCATTCTAGGATTTAAGGGCAAATTAGATGCACTCTTCTTAAGAGTGGCATAGAGTGATACGGGTAAGGGTAAATTAGATGCACATCTCCCTTGAGAAGCATACAGTGATATGGGGACTAAAACTATGCCAGAGTACACCTGGCGGGGCCTCCGCATGTGCGGATCACCGGACTTGATGGACCCAGGGTCTGATCCGGAGATGGCAATTCTTATGTTCTTATGATAGATTGTAACCCAACCAAAAAAGTGCCCTAGGGAACATAGTGCTCAGGGGGTAAACTTTCTCACTGGTCAGTTGGACCTATTAGATATCTGGCGGGTTCGTCTCTAACCCTCATAATGTATACGTTTGTTTGGACAACCTCTTGCTTTTCTCCTCTATGATGTCCCCGGTAGATGAAGAACAAATCTTGGTGGCTCCCTTATCTGATCATTCGCCGGTGATCTAGTCTTTACATATCACTTCTGACTCTACTTAGAGCTGTTGTTTCCTTTCTATCTATACAAGGACCTGGAGTTTAACAAATATTTAAGGGAACACTGGATGGAATATCACCGTAATAACTACACCAGGTATTAATCCAGTAGAGTTTTGGGAAGCATCTAAAGTGTTATTAGAGGCTATATTATTGCATACTTTTCAGAAAAGAGGAAAAAGCAAGAGGCAGAACTTTTGGTTCTCTTCAGCTGCTATATAGGCAGCATATTGCCAGCATGACTGAGATTGATTGATAGAAATTAAACGTATTTAGAAGGAAAATTGATGAAATTTTTGCCCAAAGAGCAGCTAGGGACATTTATTACCAAAGGTATAGATGGGGGGAAGGCCGGTAGTTAGCTAAATTATTTTGCCCAATACAGGAAAATCAGGTGATCTTATCCATCAAAGACATTAAGGGACAACTATATACTACTGAGAATCACATTAGATAGTAATTTGTACAATATTATGCAGACTTGTATTCGCAAAAACCTTTTGATATCCAGGAATGCAACACATTTTTTTAATAAAATTATTATTCCAAAATTGACTAAAGAACAAGGTGACATATTAAATGCACTAGAAAAGACCCACGAGAGACAGAATAGAATCCCTGAAATTAACTAAAGCACCAGGACCAAATGGATGCGCACCAGAGACTTTGAAAAATATAATGTGATAGTACACTTTTGCACATCACCCACATGTGAGAATATCTGCCTGATGTCCTTGGATAATAACTGTTGCAGGAAATTAACTGTGCTATATGTGCCTTTATGGAGAAAGATCAGCATATGTGTCTTGATCACCTAGGCACCATCTTGTAAAATTAGCCTTCATGTGGGGCCACCACAGTCTACGCTATCATGCATGACTAGATTCCATTTCCAGACCTGGCATTTTTCCCTCTGGTTGATTGGAGCTAAACATGCTGTCACAGGATTAATTTGTGGCTGGATTTGTTCAGGTGTTGTACCTAACTGATGAAAACCAAAAAAACCTCTGTGGAGTGACGATGTTCCTAAATGGACTTTATTTGAAAGTGTCAAAGTTCCAAAGGTACACTGAAATCATCCACATAAAATAATTCCATCCACATAAAAATAAATCATCCACATAAGAGCCTTAAAGGACCTAGTCCGCTAGGGATACAGGACCCAACACGGTCCGCGTTTCGACAAAAAGTCTTCTTCAGGGGTCCCTGGGGGTCCTATAAAGGTGAGTATGTGGAAAACAATTGTGTGGTGAGCCGGAAGTGAGACACTGCTTGCGTTTGCAAATTTTCTTCTCTGTGGATATTTTGGGCTCAATTCCTTTTGTTTTTTGCTTGTACCTAACTGATGATCATTTCATAAATGTATAATACCTATTTAGGCTGCTTTCATATATGAGGGAGCATCTATTTAAAGGCTAGATGTGTTTTTTTGTTGGTTTTTTTTTTAAATTAAAAATACTAGTCTAGGCTTAGGGCACAAAGAAGCCACTGGGTATCCAGTATATGTATATTGGCAAATTGTACAGATTCATTCTTTCAGTTGTACCAGTGATCTCAGCATCCCCTGAGATAAGAGGTTATTCATTGCTGAGGCTGATTGTGTCTGGTACTTTTTCTGAACAGTTTCATGGTGTCAGTTGCCAGGTCTACCACAATAAACAGTTGTTTCATCATACACTAGCCTGATCTGTATACTGTATATGTCTCTGTGGTATTGAGGTTTATAAATAGAAAACAAGATGAGGTATTGGTGCCAATTTTTTTATCCTAATATACATCTTTTATTTCTGAGCGTCTTACAACAGCAGTTTTATGAAAGGTGGTGGGGGGGGGAGGGCACCTGCTTTGATTGTAGCCACAGAAAGGTGGCTTATCAAATCCCTTTCCTGTTACAGGATGCATAAAATTTCCCAAAGCACTGTTCAAATGAATAGAAGGAATAAGTGTGGATGCATTGAAAAATACCTATGCTAGAAAAGACAAGCAGCTGTGCTACTGCGATTACTACTTGTCTGTTCTGTTGCACTCTTAATCATATGCAGCACTGCTAGAAATGTATGGCTGTTCCTGCACCATGATGTATGTACCTTGCTTGGGATACAGATACGATGAGACTGTGGAAATTGTATCTATTGTAACAAACATGGTTAAAATCAACAAGGCTATAGTGAAGAAGAGTCGAAGTTTAATATTTAAAAGCAACTTGAAAAAAAGTTAGCTTTTGGCATGAGTTGAGTATGACTAGAGAGGGAGCATGACCCACCAACCAAGAGAGGGCTGTTTTTAAGTGTATAGTTCAGACTATTAGAAAGCATGACGATCGTTAGAAGACAGGATAAGAGCAGCTTTCTACAGTAGATAAATAGAGAATGTGAAGAGAGAAGTAATAAGGTGATGCAGAGCAGAGCAAATGCACTTGGAGGGGACATTGAATGGTCTGTGAGAACTGTAGTCCCAGGCTATGCCCTGAGGCTTTTCCTTCTGCATTTATCTTATGAATGAGTGAGAGACGTCTGTCTGTCTGTCTGTCTATATATACTAAGAATTTTTCATTGTATATATTTGGGCTTCTGAGATATATTTTTGTTGAAGTGGTGATTTTGTAGTGAGCTAGAATAGTGACCCAGGAAAAAGTGTTGCATGATCATAATGATATTGGAGGAAGATGAGTTGAGCAATTTGGATTTTTAATAGACGTTAATGGTGCTGGGTCAGCGAGAGATTGTTAGGATCAGATTACAATAACATAAAGGAAAGATATGAGACCAGTAGATTTGTTTTGATAGTATGCATAGAAAGAGAGGGTGGGGGCCAGCCCAATGTTTTGTATAGACATGTGGGAGGGACCTGATGCCTGACTCATGGGGGAAAGAAAATTGTAAATGATCCAAAGAATGCTCCCTCATGGTTTTAAAGCAAGAAGCAAGAAAGCTGATCTTATACAGTATATTGAATCATTGAGACTAGTGACTCCATAGAAAAAAGCTGGCAGAGCTAGAACTGTTGTTACCTAAAGTTAGAAAAGCCAGTTGCAGTGACTGTGGATATGTTTGTTTGTGAGTGTGTATGTGGTATTTATTAGGATCCAACTGAGCAAGAAGGTGTTTCATGACTTTATGGAGAAAACTTGCCCTGTCTTGGCAAATTAGATTTTTATCCCCAATCTGAAGAGTAATGGAAGGCTATCATTAACCGAAAAGTCTTTTCTCTTAAGGGACCTTGAAAGATTATTAGAATTAGACTTCAATAATTAATAATTTAGTGTATACTAGTATTTTAGCCCGTTACATTAATGGGTGCTAGCTGTCTGTCTTTCTTTCCCCCCCACATCCCTGTGCAGCAGCCACAGCAGCATTCCCTCCCCATCCATGTCCCTTTGCAGCATCATTTCATTTCCCCCCACCCTACTTCCCTGTACAGCAGCATTTTGATCCCCTCCACTTCCCTGTGCAGCAGCCACAGAAGCAGCTTTCGCTCCCCCCCACACCACTTCCCTGTGCAGCAGTAGCATTTCCCTTACCCCCCCCTTCCCTTCCCGCAATCCTGCCCCCCCCACACACACACTACCCTGTGCAGCAGCCGAATTTCCCTGCCTTCCCTGTGCAGAAGCAGCATTTCCCCCCCCCCACACACACACACACTTCCCTGTGCAGCAGCATTTCCCGGCCTTCCCTGTGCAGCAGCAGCTTTTTCCGCTGCCTCCTTCCCAGCCGCCGCATTGAAATTAATAGAAAAGTGTTGCACCGCGCTACCGCTGGCTTTGGCATCTTCTATCCACTGCGGCTAATCCTAGCGGAAACAGGAAGTAGTCAGAGAGGGCGGGCCACAGTGGACAGAAAACTGCGAGGCCAGCGTTCGCGCGATGCAGCGCTTTTCTTTTAATTTAAACGCGGGTGAGCTGGGCAGAAGGAGGAGGCTTTTGACGGTAAAAGCAGAGCCCCAGGATTAGGAAATGAGTGATCCTGAATCCAAGGAAGAAAGTCGTGTCATGGAGGAACTGTGTGAATTGAATGAAATGGTGTGAGAGTTGGGTTCTAGTCCACTAGACATGCCTAAGGAGTTCATGGATTTGTGCGTGTGATTGTTAATGTCCCGGTGGCCCTGACGCAGTGGATGTATGTAATTCCCGCGAAACGCTGGCTGCGTTGGCAGACGGACATGAACTAACTGAGGTTTTAAAAAAAGACTCCCACAGCGAAGACTATTCAACAATAAGATAAGTTGTGTGGTCTAGTTTTTCAAATTTGGACAATATGCACAGTATTCGCTGAAGATTTTTTGAAAACGCATTACATCTTCAGTAGTGATTGGTGAAGGGTTTATATTAGCTTTAAAAAATAGCACAAAAAAAGTAAAAAAAAGTATTTATTGGCCAATGATTGGAGCAGGAGTATTACATCTACGCGGATCATCTCAGCTTGTGATTGTATGGCTGTGCGTAGGCTCCATCTCTGAGGCCGCTTAGTAAGCCCTACAGTGTTAGGGTTTAACAATACTGATGTGTATTGTTCTATATAAGTGGTATTGTACAGTATTTTTGTGATTGTGACATATACCACTGGGTTGTATGATTTTAAAAATCTCTGTAACAATTATAATCAAAATTGGTGTTTTAATTGGTTTAAGTTGCATCCAGACTAACTTATTTTTTTTAGATAGGTGCCTGTCATGGGTCCCTATTATGCTATTAACGTAAATTTTAATTCCAGAGATTTGGAGGTTTAAATTTTAAAGTGTGCCTATGATGTCATCCTAACACTAAATGTGTATTAGCTTTAAGCTTTTTCTTCTCTTTGACGGTTCAACTCCTGGAGTCAGTGCTGGTTAAATAAGACCTTAATTTTAGAAAATCTTGCTTAGTTTATGGCTTTAGGAATGCTGGAAAAAACAAAACACTTTTATGTTTTTCTTTCTAGAACAAGCTTGCCCTCTCCAATGTTTTCCAGAAATGATTTCAGTATTTGGAGCATCTTAAGGAAATGCATTGGCATGGTATGTAAAAACTCTAAGCCATGTAATGTACCAGATGAAAGCAAACTCTTTGGAAGCATTTTGTATCCTCTTCTATCAAGACTAACCACCATTCCTATTTCTTTTTCTGCATTTTTTTTTGTTTGTTTGTTTAACTGTTTGTGAAACATCCACAATGTCCAGTTGCAGTGAGGAGTGATAATGCTTTTCGTAGTGTTTCCCAATCAGCTGTGTTGCAGAAAAGTCAGTAGAACCGGATGCACAGTTTCAGATGAGCACATGAGCCCAGCTTTCAGCACCTCATCACAAGAGATGCCACTGGTGTGTCCTAAATATGCAGGAACATATGTCATCTTGCAGGACTCGCTCCTTTCTAATGACAGCACGAATCCTGGAGTAGGGAAATTAATGGCTAGCACAGGGGTAGGGAACTCCGGTCCTCGAGAGCCGTATTCCAGTCGGATTTTCAAGATTTCCCCAATGAATATGCATAAGATCTATTTGCATGCACTGCTTTCAATGCATATTCATTGGGGAAAATCCCAATGAAAACCTGACTGGAATACGGCTCTCGAGGACCGGAGTTCCCTACCCCTGGGCTAGCATATAGGGCTCAGATTGCATTCAATGCCATCTCCTGAGCTGCTGCTTTTGGGTCCTTCCAGCATCTGGTAGAACTGTACTTTTAACATTTTTTGACTGAAACACTCAATTTAATGTGGAAAAAGTTAATTTGACACTAATATTACTTCTTTCTATCTATGCCTTGTTCTATGCAGGCTTCCAGCATCGGCTAACAGCTCCTGTTGAACCCATAGAGGTCAAGTTACAGTATCCTGTTGACCTACATAGATTAATGGGTTCATAGACAACGGCGTGAAAGACAAATGCGCGTGCCGACAATTGAGCGCAGCGCGCGCTGCTCTAAATTACAGTTTTTAGGGGCTCCGACGGGGGGTTTTGTTGGGGAACCCTCCCAGTTTACTTAATAGACATTGCGCCAGCGTTATGGGGGGTTTGGGGGGTTGTAACCCTCCACATTTTACTGTAAACTGAACTTTTTCCCTAAAAACAGGGAAAAAGTGAAGTTTTCAGTAAAATGTGGGGGGTTACAACCCCCCACACCCCCCACAACGCCCCCACAACGCGGTGCAATGTCTATTAAGTAAAGTGGGGGGTTCCCTCCCATGCCCCCCCGTCGGAGCGCTAAAAACAGTAATTTAGAGCGGCGCGCGCTGCGCTCAATTGTCTGGGCGCGCCTTTGTCCCGGCGTCCTTTTGACCTGACACCAGATTAATGATGCCAAACTCTCATTTAAAAAAAATAGTTTCACTAATATAATGAATCTCTCCCCCCCCCCCCCATTTGGAAACTCTTAAAGTCCTTTCCAAAGTCAAACTGCCCTCCATGACAGAAATTGGCTTGTTGCACAACAATTTTGCTAATGTGGGTGAACATAAGAATTAAATCCTAATGGACCACGTGGTCCAAAAATATTAAATACTAGAAAAATAAGACCCGCCGTGGAATTATGTACTGTTGAGATAACTATTTTGTTCTATTACTTCCAATTATTTGGAAATTCTATATAAATGTGAATAGAATGGGGTAAAAAAGCCTCAAAGTATGGAGCAATTAACCCAACCAGGTTTCAAGCATGAAGAAAACACCCCCTTCCTTCCTATTAAATCTCCTTTATTTTTCCTTTTTTATATATAAATTATTTATCTTCTTTTACTAAAGTATGTTGAGCACTAATTTTTTATAAAGATTCCCATTGATATAAAAAACCAACAGAAAGTACTTATTATCAAACTGTCACTACAAATTCTTGCAATTGATTTCCAGAAAAACTTGTTTCAGTTAACCTCAGCAGATCATAAATATATCAGCCTCCAAAATTTTTGACAGTAAAATTACTTATCTGTTGTAAGCTTTTAAATCAGCTATTTGTTGAAAGGAATGCGCTGTATTAGCGCTGTCGCGCTTTGACCAAAAAAAAAGGAGATTTAATAGGACGGAAGGGGGTGTTTTGCCTATAATCTAAACGGGAGCGAGTGAATTGTGATAATATGAAGCTGACCTATGGCAGGGCAAAAAGTATGAATACATGGAGAGTAATTTTATAATAAGTTACCACTCATAGAATGAGAAGCTAAGAAGATGCCTATTTTGAGATTTTTCTAAAGCTCCTTGGGTACCTTTAATAGAGGTAAACAATTAGTAATTACAATAGAAACATACTCCTGCTAGGGAGCAGAAATAATTGATAGCATTTAACGCATGTTTATATTTTGTAAACTGTCTTTGTAAATCACTTCTCTACTCAAAGTTTACCTCAAAGCATAGCTACACACAAGCTGTATAAAGTACATGCATTTTGGTCATCATGCATAAGCTGGGGTAATGTTTTAAAAGTGCTTTTATGCAGGAAAGGTTTCTAAAAATATTCCTGTGGTGACTTGCAAGGCTTCATACCCTTAATTCAAATGCATTAAAGTAGATTTTCATTCTCTGAGCAATACAGAACTTCTAGATTGCCTAGAGTGAGAGAGAGGTAACAATCTGTCACAGGTTTTTTTTCTATCCCCTTTTGGAATAAAATATTTAGATATCTTCAGAAAGCAGAGAATGTATTAATTTTTAGAAGTTTGCTGAAAACTTGGTTCTGATAATTACTATTAGCTGAAAAGGACTGACTCAGAGGGGTGATTTTGATATTTATAATTGTGTTTTTTGACTGGCCAATAAATGTTAAACATAATCTACACTTGTACCTTATTCGTTGCGCTCTTTTTTTTTTTTTTTGGGGGGGGGGTTACATTACATTCAACCGTGAATGCTTTGTAATATATTTTGGTTTAAGTATACTGTTATAGATACACTATATATGGCTGGGTAGCTAATTCTAGTACCCGTCAGATAGCTTTTCAAAGACTCATAAGAACCCAGGGTCATAAGAACCATTTTTTTTTTTTTCAAATGATTTAAAGGGATGAGCGGGGGTTAGGAAGATGCAGCTAACCCACTTGTGTAGGCTTCAACTACTGCTACCCAGTTTGACATGATCATGCTGTGGTTTTTGTTTTGTTCTATTAGTGTATCTGGGCTATACATGGTTCTTTCTGAGTTTGCGGATTGCCATGGTCTTTCACATTTTGTTTGTAAGTTAAGGGATAGTTTCATTTTGGGGGGGGAGTGGAATAGTAGTCCATTTTGTTTTATAGGGAAGGGGAGATTTTGTGTATCATGGGGGGAGGGGGGTCTTAGACAAAATGGTTGATGAAAGTTGTATTACTTACTGGTTTTTGTTCTGTTTCCTCTGGAGTTATCAATAAAAAATTGTGAAAATAAACATAATCTACACTTTGAACATGACAGATACACTATAGAAATAGGCAATCAAGTGTTTTTGGTTTCTTATTCATTATAATTGTTTGTATAAATTCTCATACCCTTTGACTGCTTCTTCTCAGAATCCTATTTTGCAGCAATAACGGCACCGAGTCACTTTAAAGCAGTTCTTCTCAACCCAATCCACAGGACATACCCAGCCAGTTGGGTTTGCAAGATATCCCTAATGAATATGCTTGACCACCAATACACAATCTATCGGGACTTATCAACACCTATCAATAGCTTTAATCTATAATAATAAAACCCTAAGCGCGCATGCGCACTCTTACTGGCATATTCTGTGATCCCTGATCTATAGGTCCATGGCCGACAAGAGTGCGCATGCACGCTTACAAAGTTCTCTTTGTCACAGACCCCATACTCCACGCCGAAGTTTACTATGCAGGCGGGGATCGAGTTAGGAGCCGCCGTGGCATCTAAAACGGCCAAAGTTTATTTTTAAATTCAAAGCAGCCGCGGCGGCTCCTCTCACGAGCCGCACCTGCGTAGGAGAAGGCTTATGATGCAGGCGGGGATCGAGAGAGGAGCCGCCACGGCAACTTTAAACTTAAAAATAACTCCAAAAAGGAACTAAGGGAGCCGTTGTTGTTAAAGTGATCCAATTAAGCCTTCTTCTCCAACGGGGATGTAACCAGCAGCACATGTGCCTCCACCTCCTGCTATTGCAAAGTGCAAGCAAGTTTCGTGATCCCATCCGGGTAATAGCAGGTGCGTTCGGGAACAGGTAAGGGGTCCTGCTGAACAGGGAGAGCATGAAAGAGGTGCTGCTGGACAGGGGGGGAGGAAACAGGAAGGGAGGCTTACTGCTGGTCAGGGGGGGCAGGGAACAGGTGCTGATTGCCAGGGGGGAGGTAACAGGAAGGGAGGCCTACTGCTGGTCAGAGGGAGCAGGCAAGAGGTGCTGCTGGACAGGGGGGAGGTAAAACAAAGTGAGAAGGGCTGCCGCTGGACAGGGTGAACAGTGAAGGGGTGGTGGTGGACACGGGAGATAAAAGATGGGAGAAGGGCTACTGATGGACAGGGGGAGCAGGCAAGGGATGGTGGTGGACAGCTGAAGAAAGAGAGAGACAGAAAGAAAGACAGACAGCGGGAGGGAGGGAGACAGAAAGAAAGAAAGAAAGACACAGACATATATTCTAGCACCCGTTAATGTAGCGGGCTATAAGACTAGTATTATATATAAATATCTTAAAACACAAAAAGCTAATATAGCAATATCATATATCATTTATTAATAAAGATTCAAAAATTGATTATATACCTTATCATCTTACATCACATTACAATACAATAATCAAACAGACTGAGCCCCCCAGTTCATTCAACTTAATTAAAATATCTCTTATTATAGTTCATTGAAATGTTCACCCGTATGTCCATGTGTTAGCAGCAAAATTTGCACTTAATGTTTCTTATTGCAGATGTTCTTCAGTTGATTCCATTTTTTCACACAACTCATTCCATAATGTCACAAATATTTGGAAATTATGAACAATAATCACATTTGACACACTTCCATGTTTCGCCACAACGGCGTCCTCAGGACCTTTACTGGTTACGGCTCCACTCCTTGAAACATACATAAAATCTCCATTATATCCTTAACAATACTTATATATGTTGGTTTATATATATATGTATATAAAACAACATATGTAAATGGAAATGAATTTTTCAGCGGGTTACTGCTGCTGGATCTTGGTTTGGAGATCTCATCCGCGTTAGCTGCCTTTAGATATGTTGGCATAATGAACAAACAGGTATTTATCGATATTATGCAGGCACGTGGTTTTATGTAGTACGCAATTGATATTCCTTCATCTAGTATAAAATGTTGAGTAATTGATCAGTATAAATTTGAATTAATTGGTTTCAGTATTGCCACTAAATCAGAGCTTCTGATATCCCCTTTTTGAGGGTAATTTTGTAGCGCATGTATAGGCTGTTCCACTGACTAGTAGGATAGTCAGGCAAGAATTTATTATTGCTTAAAATTCTGCCTTTTATGCCGATGGATCAAAGGGGTATAAAAATCTCTGAAGAAATATCAGGAAAGAACTCTTATCAAATTGACAATAAAGAACGGAGAAAGACAACAGCATGGTACATAGAAACAGAGAAAAATGAAAGCAGATAAAGAATGTATGGCCTATCTAGTTTGTCTAATCGTGTCATCAACAATCCCCTCCTTTCCCTTACAGGTCCAGCATACTTGTCCCAAGCTTTCTTGAATTTAGTACACTGTTTTTCTCCTCCAGCTCCACTGGGAGGCCATTCCAAGTATTTACCACCCTTTCAGTGAAAAAGTATTTCCTCATCACCGACTCCATCCTGTTTATATCTTTTTGAAGGTACAGTCTCCAGAATTGTACACAATATTCTAAATGGGGGTCTCACCAATCTTATACAGGGGTATCAATACCATTACTCTCCCTATATATCCTAGCATCCTTCTAGCTTCCACCATCTCCTTTTCAACCTTGAGATCACCTTGAGATCATCACATACAATCACACCCAGGTCCCTCTCCTCTTTCGTGCACAAGAGTTCTTCACCCCCTAAACTGTACAGTCTCTTTGGATTTTTGCAACCCAAATGCATGACCTTGCATTTCTTAGCATTAAATCTTAGTTGCCAAATTTTGGACCATTCCTCAAGCTTTGCTAGATCCTTCCTCATGTTATCTATACCGTCACAGGTGTTTTACTGTATTGCACATTTTGATATCATCCACCAAGAGGCCAGAAAGCCTTTCAACAATATCACTTACATAAAATGTTAGAGAGTAGACTCAAGAATGAACCTTATGGGACACCACTGGTAACATCCCTTTTCTCAGAGCAAACTCCATTGGCTATTACCTTTGTTGCTTTCCATTCAACCAGTTCCTGAACCAGTCCATCACTTTGGGGCCAATATCAAGGGCACTCAGTTTATTTATTAGATGCCTGTATGGAACACTGTCATAGGTTTTGCTAAAATCTAAATGCACCACATCTAACATTCTTCTTCTGTCCAAATCTCTGGTCACCCAGTCAAAGAAATTGAGCAGATTTGTCTGACAAGGCCTGCCTCTAGTGAATCCATGTTGCCTTTGTTCCTGGAATCCATTGGATTCCATAAATTTCACTATTCTCTTTTTTAAAAGTGATCCCAACTAAACAATTAATTTAAAGATTAGAAAAGGCAGTGCTTTACTACTAAATCAAAGGAGATGGTGCTCCAGTATTGACAAATTTTTTTTATTTTAAAAGTCCTCCTTACCTTTACACTCCTAAGGATGGCAGTGCTCCAAAACCAGACTCAGCAGCAACCAGCATAGCTGCTGGTACTGAGACCCATATATAGTCTTTTATGCTAGTTTACAGGGGTCAGAAGTTAAGGCACCAAAATGTATTATAAAAGGCAAATCAATGCTAAAAAGTAATTATGAACCATCAAATTATGAACATAAGCATTGCCTCTGCCGGATCAGACCAGGGTCCATTGTGCCTAGCAGTCCGCTCCCGCCACGGCCCCCCAGGTCCATGACCTGTAAGTGATCCTTTACCTAAACCTTTTATTTCCTAATCATTTAATATCTTGTATAGTAACCCTCTATCTATACACTTCAATCCCCTTCTCCTTCAGGAAATCATTCAATCCCTTTTTGAAACCCAATATCGTACTCTGTCCTATCACCTCTTCTGGAAGCGCATTCCAGGTGTCTACCACCCTCTGAGTGAAGAAGAACTTCCTAGCATTTGTTCTGAACCTGTCTCCTTTCAGTTTTTCTGAATGCCTTCTTGTTTTTGTTTTTCTTGCTAATCTAAATAATCTGTCCCTCTCCACCTTCGTTATGCCTTTCATGATCTTTTATAAGTCTCTATTATGTCCCCTCAAAGTCTCCGCTTTTCCAGGGAAAAGAGCCCCAGCTTCTCTAGCCTTTCAGCATATGAAAGGTTTTTCATGCCTTTAATCATCCTTGTTGCTCTTCTCTGGACCCTCTCGAGTATTGCCATATCCTTCTTAAGGTATGGCGACCAGTATTGGACGCAGTACTCCAGATGTGGGCGCACCATCGCCCGATACAGTGGCAGGATAACTTCCTTCATTCTGGTCGTGATACCTTTTTTGATAATGCCCAACATTCTATTCGCCTTCTTTGAAGCCGCTGCGCATTGTGCCGCTGGCTTCATTGTTATATCCACCAATACCCCCAAGTCCTTTTCTAGGTTGCCTTCCCCCAGTACCATCCCTCCCATCGTATAGCTATACCTTGGGTTCCCTTTCCCTATGTGCAAGACTTTACATTGAAGCTCATCTGCCATTTTTTTGCCCACTCACTCAGTTTGCTCATGTCTCTTTGTAGTTCTTTACATTCCTCAACAGTTCTAACCCTACTGGAGAGTTTTGTGTCGTCAGCGAATTTTATAACTTTGCACTTCGTCCCTGTTTCCAGGTCATTAATGAATATATTGAACAGTAGCGGTCCTAGTACTGATCCCTGTGGGACACCACTCGTGACCCCTTTCCAGTCATAGTAGTGTCCCTTTACCCCTACTCTCTGTTTCCTGTCCGCCAGCCAATTTTTGATCATCTGTGCACGTCCCCTTCCACCCCGTGGCTCCACATTTTCCTTAGTAGGCACTCATGGGGTACCTTGTCGAAGGCTTTTTGGAAATGCAGATATGTCTATGGGGCCACCTTTGTCCAATTGTTCGCTTATCCCCTCAAAGAAGTGCAGTAGGTTCGTTTGGCATGATCTTCCTTTACAAAAACCATGCTGGCTTGTTCTCATCAGTTTATTTTTTTCTATATGCTCATCAATGATTCAGCCATCTTCCCCGGAACTGAGGTCAAGCTCACCGGTCTGTAGTTCCCCGGGTCGCCTCTTGATCCTTTTTTGAAGATAGGTGTAACATTCGCTATCCTCCAGTTCTCCGGGATTATCCCTGTTTTCAAGGATAGGTTACAAATCTGCTGCAGTAACTCCGCTGTTTCGTCTCTGAGCTCTTTCATTATTCTCGGGTGGATTCCGTCTGGGCCCGGAGATTTGTCAGTTTTTAATCTATCTATCTGTTTGAGCACGTCTTCGAGGCTTACCTCCATGCATGATAATTTTTCCTCTTGATCTCCCTTGAAGAATTTTTCCGGTTACGTTGAATGTGTCCTCTCTTGCTAGGAATCATCACTTTAAAATGCGTATGAAATACAAAAAAACATTAAAAAATAAAATTGACCCATGGGATCCTAAAAATATCACAAATAATTGCAATAAAAATGGTCTCAAAACCAACCAAAAACCTCATAACCTGAATTATACTGCTCTGGAGACCCAAAATCACAAATTTTTAATTGAAAAATATGGGGGAAACTGCATTTCTAAATCTGCAATCTGATGTTATCACATAATTTGCCTAAAAAAGCATAAAATTAGGCTAGTCACATAAAAAATCAAAAGAAAAAATAAGCTGGTGCTGCTAAATAAATGAATAAATAAAAAATTCAATGAAATCTCAAGGTGGTAGAAGAAGATAAAAACAGAAAATGAATCAGATTATTCAATAAATATGAAATATAAAAAAATAAGGTCAAGAGGGCATTACCTTAAAAAAACTTTGTCTCAATCATAACTAAATATAATTATTTAAAAATCCTGACAAATCAATTTCATTATTAATGCCACCTAAAGATATTGTGCCAAACTGGAAAATGAACCTCTATTCAGTCTTCTGCAGAAGGTCATCTATAGAGCCGCCTCCAAGATCTCCTTGATACAGCAATTACACAAAATTTGAAACTCTCAAAGATATTACCAGCTTCTAGGCTATGATCTGCAAGGCCTCTTTTTGGAGGATATTAATATAGAGAATCATCATCAAAAGTATTCAGAATCATATTCTCTTTATATGCGAATACAGAATGTCCTCCATCATCTGAGGCTTTAGCTGAGTTCTGTAAGAACAAAATTAGTAATTTGAGAGCCAATTTTCATCCATTACTTAATGAAAGTTTAATGTTATTCAAGGCTCAACTGGTGAATGGTATAAGGACTGATTTGAACTGGAACCAATTTACTTGTCCAGACTGGCAATTATTTTGCAAGTTATTTGCTAAATACGCTAAACATAATTGTCGTCTGGACAACTATCTTCCAATTCTCCTAAGAAATGTGCTTTTTGCTTTTAAGGCAGATTTATTTAGATGGATTATTTTTATTGACGGAAGGTCTATTTTTGAAGGAAATGGAACAAATAGTAGTTACTACCATATTAAAAAATCTAAAGAATCAATAATAATAAAAGGCTAAGCGCGCATGCGCTTTTCAAAAATCGTGATTCCTGGTGGCGTGAGGTGTGCTTCTGTGCCAGTCCTCACAGCGCCTGCGTGTGACTATGCAGAAGACACCAGCGACTCCTCCCTCCCGCTCCTCTTCAAAGCGGTCTGCTGAGGTTCGCCAGCCGCTGTAGCGAACCTCACAAGCCGCTCTCCACCTCCGTGCAGAAGAAGGAGTCGGGGTTGCCGCTGCCGCTACACTCGCACGTCTTCCTGCAGCCCTGCCCACCGCCATGAAGCAGGAGAACCTGTCCTCGGCACGTCACCGTCTGCCCTCACTCGCCGCTGCCTCTCACTCGCCGCCTGCCCTCTCTCCCTGCCCGTGTCCTCACCGTGTAACCTCCCGTCCTCACTCGACGC
The DNA here is from genome assembly GCF_902459505.1 of Geotrypetes seraphini. Taxonomy (NCBI): domain Eukaryota; kingdom Metazoa; phylum Chordata; class Amphibia; order Gymnophiona; family Dermophiidae; genus Geotrypetes; species Geotrypetes seraphini. The sequence continues at coordinate 138,911,842 of NC_047085.1, forward strand.
TGCCGCCGCCACTGATCCTCTTCTTCAGAGCAGCCTGCGATCAGGGCTGGCTTTAAAGAACCTCGAAGGCCGCTCTCCAACCTCAGTAGCACACTCCCTCTGACGCACGGGATCGCGTCAGAGGGAATGTGTTACCGAGTTGGAGAGCGGCCTGCTAGGTTCGCTAAAGCCGTCCACCACGATCGCAGGCTGCTTTGAAGAGGAGCAGGCCAGAAGATGCCGGGATGGAGGGAGGGTAAGAATGGGGCCAATATAGGGGGGGCAGGGGGAAAGGGAAAGGGGGCTGCTTTGGGGGGGAGGGGTGTGCTTGGGACAGACAGGTGTGCTCAGAGGGGGGGAGGGGGAAAACAGAAGTGGCCATGGAGAGACAGGAAGAGGGAAAGGGGGCTGCTTTGGGGGGGAGGGGTGTGCTTTGGACATACAGCTGTGCTCGGGGGGTAGGGGAAGACAGAAGGGGCCATGGAGAGACAGGGAGAGGGAAAGGGGGCTGCTTTGTGGGGAGGTGTGCTAGGGACAGACAGCTTTGCTCTGGGGGGGGAAGACAGAAGGGGCCATGGAGAGATAGGGAGAGGGAAAGGGGGCTGCTTTGGGGGGAGGTGTGCTGGGGACAGACAGCTTTGCTCTGGGGGGGACGACAGAAGAGGACCATGGAGAGACAGTTAGGGAGAGGGAAAGGGGGCTGCTTTGGGGGGGAGGTGTGTCCTGGGGGCAGACAGCTTTGCTCGGGGGGGGGAGACAGAAGGATACAGACAGTGGCCAAGGAGAAAGAGATAAAGAAACACAGACAGATCTATTCTAGCACCCATTAATGTAACGGGCTTAAAGACTAGTCCATTTCATATGAATCTAATTATAGACCTATAGCTAGTATACTGCTTTTCACAAAAATAATAGAAGGATTGATTAATAAGGATTTAGTAAGGCATCTGGAAAAATTTGACATTCTTCATGACCATCAATCAGGATTTCGCTCGGGACACAATACCGAAACTGTGATAGCCTTGGTGATGGATTATCTTTATGGATTGTTTAGCTTGGGAACTAGTATACTGATCCTCCAATTCAATCTGAGCAGTGCTTTTGATCTGGTAAATCATGAGATCTTGTTGGGCTGCTTGGATTCAGTTGGGGTTTCGGGGAATGTCCGGAAATGGTTTAAGGGATTTTTGCAAAATAGATCTTATCAGGTGTACTGTGCTGGTAAATATTCATCTTCATGGAATAACCCTTGCAAAGTTCCCCAGGATTCTCCCCTATCACCTACTTTATTTAATATTTACCTTGTACTTCTTTGGCAAATCTGTTGCATAGTTTGAAAGTTAAATTCCATATCTATGCTGATGATATTACTATACTTATCCCAATGACAGCAGTTACAGTTGACTTGAAAAATCGGATTGCTTTTCTTTTTCTTCAAATCGAACTTTAGATGATGCAGTTTAAACTTAAGCTTAATCTGGATAAAACAAAGTTTTTTCTGGCTGGTCCCAATGATAAAATTACTGATAAAATTATTCGAAGCAATGATAAAAACTTTCCTTTTGCTGTCTCCATTAAATTTCTGGGTGTAACATTTGATTGACACCTAACATTAGAAGACCATACTGATTTATTGATTAAAAAATTATTTGCAATCCTTTGGAAACTTCGAACAATCAAAAAATACTTTGACTGAACATCATTTAGACCAGGGGTGCCCAAAACGTCGATTGCGATCTACCGGTCGATCGCAAAGGCAATGCCGGTAGATCGCTGAGCCAGTCTTCTCCCTAGTGTCTTTAGCATCTTTTAGCCGGGCACTCTGCCCAGCTAATTTAGGTGAGCGCCCAGCTGTCTTATTCAGATGACACGCTTCCCCCTCAGCGTCCTCCGTTCTTCACTCTGGACCTATCACAGATGAAAGTTAATTACGGCAGCCTGCAGAGCAAACATAACAGGCTGCAGTTGGTCTCTGTAGTACGTTCCCTCTGCCGCGGTCCCGCCCCTGACATTACAGGAGGTGCGGGACTGCGGCAGAGAGAACATGCTCCAGAAGCCAACGGCAGCCTGCTATGTTTGCTTAGCAGGCTGCTGTAATTAACTTTCAGCTGTGGTAGAGGGAAGAATGGAGACGAGGACAGTTTGAACTTTGAAGATAAACTGAGAAAGTAAGTCTGTTCCCTCATCTATCCTCTTGTTGAAACATAGCATTTAGGGAAGTACTCCTTCCAGTAAGGCCCCCAGAGTGCCTGTAGTATCCGTTTGCTGAGCACTTTAAAATGTATTCATTTTAAGTTTGCTACTGTTTTGTCTAGTTTCAGAGGCATAAAGGGGAATTAGCTGAAGTTGCAATCAAGAGGTAAGGCTGTGCCCATAGCGAGGGCCCCGGTGGGATGGGGGTTGCCTTAGGGTTGCTGGGGTGGGGGCGGGGGGGGAGACAAAAGGACCTTAAGGAGGGGAGGAGGAAAGCAGCTTTGAACCAAAAGCCATGAATCAAAAGGGAGGGGGAAGACCACTGACCATTTGGTTGCCACCCTCTGGGCCAACTCAAGGTTGAGATCTGCTGTCCTGTGTTCATTTCTAAGATCCAGGGTTTAAAAATACAGTTGTTAGTTTGGCTCACAAACTGAAGAGAGACTAAATGATTTAAATAAAAGTTCAGGTAAACTTTATTAAACTTAGATGACCCATTGTTTTGGCTCTTTCTTGGAAAACATCCTCAAAGATAAGGTGAAGGTGCAAGGGACAATGTATATCACTTGTTTTGATTCCTGCATGCTTTAAAGTGAAGTTTGGAAGTTTCTAACCTAGAGAGCATCTAGAAATTGATTTTTCTGAAGCATGGATCTATTTTGGTAGCGATTCTGTTGTTTTTACAGTAGCATGTTTCTTAGATTTCATGACTTATTCCTTCTCTCTAAATCTCATCTAAACAGGAGCTGTCCAAGATCACAATGCCAGTAATTTTTAATGAGCCTCTCAGCTTCCTTCAGCGACTCACGGAGTATATGGAACATACTTACCTCATCCACAAAGCCAGCTCATGTTCCAGTACTATGGACAGGATGCAGGTAGTGTGTGCTCTGTTTCATGGGAAAATTCCTGAGAAATACATTAATATCTGGCATCTTCATTTTCCTTTATTCTTCCTGTCTTCAGAAAAAAAAAATAAAAGTGTCTTATTACATAAAGAAAGGGTATAATATGTTTGTTTTACTTAACGTAATCATACAGGAAGTTCAGAGGGGGTGGGACACAGCAGATACATATGATAAATTGTTTCTAAACAAGGGGATATTTATCAGAAGATTGAACCTCTATTTTGATATAATGACTCTAATAGTTATATGACAGAGCACACTTGGAGAGATTTTATTATTATTTTTGAATTTCCACTGTTGTTTTGATCGAATACACATACACTATAAGGTCCAAGGATGTTTCCCGCTTAACTTAACCTTTTGGGTTACTATAGAGCATACAACTCTTGGAACAGGATTTTCCTATGTGTGAGTTGTGAATACTGAGGATCTTCACTCACACGTTATATATTTTTGACTTGTGATTCTTAACTTAACAGAGTGATGTTCCTATATATCATAACTTCCAGTGAGCTCACTTTTGAAAGAATATTTCTTTACATAGGTAATGTATTCCAAAGAGTTGGTCCTGCCACTGAAAAGGAAGATTTCACTGTCTCAACATAATGTACCTCTGCATGTCTTCCTGCATCTAATAACATCTACTTTTCAGATCTCAATGTACTCGTACATCTAGGCTGATAAATACACATAATTTCCTTAAAATATGTGGGCAAGTGACCATATATCCCCTGGTGTATCAATTTCATAATAGCTTGCCTATCTGTTTTGGGGGGACTTTTTTTTTTTTGTTTGTTTGTTTTTTGTTTTTTTTGCCTATGGTCTCATTGCCAGCCTCCTTGATGAAGATCTTAATTCTACAGCAAGAGACTCTTAAGCTTTAAGGGACATAGGGAGCACATAGGTATATATTGTGCCTGTTTTTACAAAAGGAACAGATGCACCTATGAGCATTTTATAAAATAGCTTAACAGGAAGCTCTTGCAAAAGATTACACCTACTCAAATGCAGATATAACACTGCATGTATGTGCCAATCCTGTTCTGCCTGTTTTCTACCCCAGGAGCACCTACAGATGCATTGCACAAAAAGTATCTACTCTGTGAGTTTACATGACTTATATATTCTACCAGAAAGCTGTTCTACATGTAGGGTTTCACTTGTTCTCCCTGTGGCATTATGGCGCTAGTTGGGAATCTGAGTTTTGGCCATTTATACTTCTGTTTTGTAATTTAATTTTAGAAAGTTACATAAGACTGACTTGTTTAAAAAAAATTTCTTGGGAAGTATTGATGGCTGGTTGAAAGGTTTTGCTATATTGATAATGATTTTTTAGCTCACTGTGTTTGTGCATTTTTCTTATCTTTTGTTATCTGCATAGAACTAGAAGTTTTTGCGAATAAAAATAGTGTTATGTTATGTTATCCTCATTCCCTTTCACCAAGGAAACAAAAATAGGAATATGGCATTTGTTTTCCATGCATAGGATTGACATAAATGTTCTCTAATAAAATCCAGAGGCTTAATGGAATGAATGTGAGAAAATTCATCTGAAAATGCATTGCTTGCAGAAGGCTGGCAGGCCATTTGTGTAGTTCTGATGTAATGAGGAGTAAGGATAAATGCATTACTGAGAGCATGTTTCATTTGCCCTTTCACAGTGTGTAGCTGCATTTGCTGTATCTGCGGTGGCATCGCAGTGGGAGCGTACAGGCAAACCCTTCAACCCACTTCTTGGAGAAACGTATGAATTAGTGCGGTAAGGAATGAATGATTGGATGGGTGCTTTTCCACTGCTCAGTTTATAAAAGATATCCTGTAGAAGGTTTTGATTGTAGCAGTAGAATGTGAAGTCTTGATGTGTCCAGAAAACACTAGAAACCTCTACTCTTCCCCGGAGCCCACCATCTTTCTCTTCCTTCCCTCCTCCCTTGGGATTGCAATCTTTGTTCCGTTCCTCCCCCCACCCCCCCCCATCCCTATGTTACCTCCCTCTTGTCCCCCATTACCACCCTGCAGCAGGTCCTGCATCTGTCTGTCTTCTTCCCCCACAACTCCTGTCATCTCTGTCATGTCCCACCCACTGAAAACAGAAAGCTGAATCAGAGGAGGTGGGATCAACAGAGGGAAGAGGCATATGCCATTTGGAGGCAGTATGTCTTCAACGTCCATAAAGGCAAGATTGGTGGGGGAGGAAGAAGTAAAAGATTCTGGGCCATAGGAAGAGGTGAATGGGGGGGATGCCAGACCAAGGACTTGTGAATGCGTGTGTAAAGTGGATACTTATGCATGTGAACTGAAGGTCCTAATAATAATCCAAAATTTATAGTCTGCTGTTACCCAATGTTCCATCTAATCCAATGGTCCATCTAGCCCAGTAGCCCATCTTCATGGTGGCCACTCCCCTTTTACCTTCCTTTTATATTAATTTTACTTCAGTGTATTTTAAATAACTTCTCCCTTCCCAACTTCCTTTTTGTCTTGCGTACAATAATGTGAATTTGCCTAGTATTTTAATATATGATAAAATATTGTTTTTGTTTACCCATTTTAACAGTTTTCTACAATCTTTTTATATTGTACACAGTTTAAACATTTGTTTTTGATAAGACGGTATATCAAAAATAAACAAACTTGAATCCAGGTCACTAGTACCTAGCAAAAACTCAAATAGTAGCACATGTTTTCCATGCTACTGATCCAGGACAAGCAGTGGCTTCCCCAGACTATAGACTTTTTCTCCAGGAAAATATCCAAACCTTTCTTAAAACTAGCTATGTTAATCGCTCGTACCACAAGTTCTGGCAATGCGTTCCAGAGTTTAACTATTCTCTGAGTGAAAAAAAATTTCCTCCTATTGGTTTTAAAAGTATTTCCTTGTAACTTCGAGTGTCCCCACATCTTTGTAATTTTTAACAGACTTAAAAATTGATCCACTTATACCTGTTCTACTCCACTCAGGATTTTATAGACTTCAATCATATCTCCCCTCAGCCATCTCTTTTCCAAGCTTAAAAGCCCTAACTTCTTTAGTCTTTCCTCATACGAGAGGAGTTCCATCCCCTTTATCATCTTGGTCGCTCTTCTTTGAACCTTTTCTGGTTCCGCTATATGTTTTTTGAGATAAGGCGACCAAAATTGAACGCAATACTCAAGGTGAGGGCGCAAGGAGAGGAGCGATAGAGGCATTCTTAGTCTTGTTAACCATCCCTTTTTTAATAATTCCTAGCATCTTGTTTGCTTTATTGGCTACTGTCGCATCTTGTGTAGAAGGTTTCAGGGTATTGTCTACAATGGCATCCAGATCTTTTTCTTGGCCACTGTCCCCCAAGGTGGAACCTAGCATCTGGTAACTATAATTTGTGTTATTCTTTCCAATGTGCATTTGTAGGACTGCACATAACTAGGAAATACAAAAATGTTAAGAACAATGTTCCCTAACTAAAATTACACTTAATTGTGCAATACAAATTTCTGGAAAATACATTATCTATAATAATAAAACGCTAAGCGCGCATGCACACTCGCGCCGTGTGTTCCCTGATCTGTCGGGATGTGGCAGCACGAGTGCGCATGCACGCTAAGACACATGAAAGGCGGAGCGGAGGATGCCAGGAAGAGGACTTCGAGGCGAGGCAGCTGGCGGCGCCTGCAGGCCGCAGCAGCTTCTGGCGGCTGGCAGCGGAGTGCAGACGGTTCGAGCTTGGAGCCACTGGCGATCACCATGGCGGTAACTCCCCCCTCCCGCCCTCTCTCTGTCTGCCGAAAACAAACATCGCTGTCATGTAGGGGGAAAGGGGCACTTCCAGTTGCGGCAGGGAAGGGTGGGGCTTCTCTCTCCTCTCCAAACAACAACAAAAACTACCGATACCCACAGCTGTGACCCCACCCCCCAAGTAAACTCTGAGTGAAGACAAGATGAAGTACCTGAAAAAAAAATATAGAAAAAGACTGGATGCAACAGTGTGTGTGTGTGTTGGGGGGTTCCTGATCCATCGTACAGCTGGTGGCCGACTGAGTGTCCATGATCCTGTCTGCCATGTTCTTCCTGCATCGATGTCAGGAAGTCCTCCCTGCTCCACCTCCCTGGCTTCTTTCATTGATCCTTCATTCAGCCGTATATCAGACTAACCAGACTTTCCCCCTCCTTTACAAAGCCACGCTAGCGTTTTTAGCGTTGGCCGCTGCGGTAACAGCTCCGACGCTCATAGAATTCCTGTGAGCATACGTGCTGTTATCTCTGTGGCCAGCACTAAAAACACTAGCGTGGCTTTGTAAAGGAGGAGTGGGTTTGAGAGGTGGTCGTGCGCAGGGAGGAGGGGCCAGGGAAAGAGACAGAAAGAAAGACAGACATGGGGCCAGGGAAAGAGACAGAGAGAAAGAAAGAAAGAAAGAAATGCCTAAGTCTACACATCTATTCTAGCACCCGTTAATGTAACGGGCTAAAAAACTAGTTTTTTAATATTCTTCCTAAAATGTTTATAATTAAGGGAAATTGCCAAATCTGTGTGTCACACACTTTAGTGTAATTTGGCATGTCTAGAGAAGAATTGGAAGGAGGTGTCAGAGGTAGTGTGCCTGGGCAAAATTGGTTGAAAGGGGTAGAGTGATGAAGTGGAATGGGAGTACTAATGGCAGGTAATATATTCCAGGCAAAGGGGAAAGGTTGTTTTTGGTGGTAGGGTTATATGTTCAGAGGAAAAGAGAGGGACAGCTGCAAGAACAGAGATCCAAATTACAAAAAGAGGAAGGGCCACAAATAAAAGGATGAGAGCAGGAGTCCAAAATAAAACCACTTTATTAAAAAAGATGAGGCAGTGAAATCCAGATTGAAAGGATATGCTAGGGATCCAAAAGTCTCTAACTAGCCCAACGCTGTATAAAAGGGGTCAACTCAGTATAAGTGATACAAAAAGACCTGCTCTTGTATCTCTAATTTTGCACTCTGGGCTTTACTCGTAAAAATTACTTAATAGGAAATAGCTGTTCATTATTTCCACCGGGAGGTTTTATCAGTCTATGGGAACCTCTTAGCATTGATTAGAGAGTTCACCAGGGTCTATCTACTATTCAAGAGCCCCTTAAAGCACTCTGTAGGGTTTGCCTGCAAGCATCATTACCTTCCCGTTTTAAAATTTTTAATTACCTCAAGTTCAGAGTGCAAAAATATAAAAAGAGATTAATAAAGTGTGTTGGTGCAAAATCACACAAATCATTCGAGCCCACTTTGTTTCATAATAAGAGAACGTTTCCTCAAGTTCCTTCTTAAATAATTTAAAGGGAAACTTATCTCATGATGTCCGCCGATGCTGAATTACTTCCTCGAAGGGGGTGCCTTCGCTGAATGCCCTACAAAGTACTCCATTTTGTTTCCTTCCTCAGGAGCAATGTCAGGGGCACAACCTGCTGTATTGTTGAAGATTGGTGCGGCATAAAATTGCCAAGGTCCAATGCTCTTTTAGTGACGTCCGCGCACCTTTAAGCCAATGAGATGCTAGCCAGGTGCTCCTGTTTATATACCCCCAGCTGCCCCACTCCGTGTTCTCATTCATACCATGAAGGATACAAGATGACAACGTGTAAATCCACAATTATTAACCAATGAAATACTGACGGGGCGTAACTTTGCAAAGTATATTAATATCTGAACGCCCCAGCTGCCAACCACTCCATGTTCTCAGAAAATGGGACAGGAGCACAGAGACAAGGCAGACGCACACGAAACAGGGGATGCAACAGAGGCAGAGAACGGAACCAATTGTGAGAAATACCAACACAAAACCTAATACAAACACCTTGGCGACCAAAGATGCAGCAAGGTCCATGACCTGATTTTGGCAGATTGGCAGATATCCAGGGAACATGTTGGGTATATAATCCACGAGCAGCCGCGTATGCAGAAGCTGTCAGCCAACTGGGTGCCCAAATGCTTATGAGAATCGATGTCGAGTGGACACCTCTAAATTGACTTTGCAATATTTTCTGCAAGCTGGTGCCAACTTTTTGGCATGACTAGTTACTGTTGATAAAACATAGTTGCACCACCTGAGACAAAACAGTCCATGCAATGGCAGCACTCAAGGTTCTCCAAGGAAATTCAAGACCCAAAAGATAGCAGGAAAGGTCATGGCCACAGTGTTTTGTCATCAGGAAGGTGTTGTAATGAATGACTATCTTCCAAGGGGGTCAAACAGTTAATACAGAATACTACTGTAACGTGCCATGCCGATTAAAGGAGGCATTAAAAGAAAAAAGGAGAGGGAAGTTGCAGAAAGGAGGCCTTTTTGAAAGACAATGCACCTGCTCACAAAGCTTGCAAAATAATGGATGTTTTGACACAGTTGGGGTTTCAGTGCATAGACATCCACCCAATACAATATTTAATGGATTTCAAAATTATCATGATAAGCAGATTTTTTATTATTTTTATGGAATAATGTTTACAGTTGCTTATCTATTTTAGTATAAATAATCTGTATTGTGCATATTTTACTTTGAATAAGTTAGGGTTGTATTTTGATGGTCAATATCTTTTATTGAATTTGTGTTATTTTCTTTTATAAGACATTGTTATTTGAATCTGTATTTTAATTACTTGTTGTAATTACTATTGTGTAAACCGCCAAGAACTGATGGTTTCGCGGTATATAAAAATAAACTATTATTATTATTATTACTCCTCACTAGATCATGCTCCATCTATTTCTGTTTCCAAACCTTAAAAAGAATTTTAAAGGGTGACAATTTTTGAATGATTTGGAGGTGATTGCAACAGCGGAGCAGTATTTCAGTGACCAGACATCAGAGTATTTTTTGGAAGGGTTACAGAAACATCAGATATAATGTGCTAAGTAGAGAATAACACGGGGACAAATTTGTCCCCATGGGATCTATCTCCAACCTTGTCCCCCACCAAGTTCTGTCCCTGTCACTGCCCCATCCCTGCATGCTCTCTCCTCATCTGTTCTTCAGGATAAATATGTGGAAAAAAAATTTGTAAGTTTTATGGTTCCATGTCATTCCCTTCTTGGTTAGGCTGAGAACTTTTCAGCACCCCCTTCATACTTGCTTCACTTTGCAGTACCATAGATAATGTTGGGGGGGGGGGTTCTTTTTCTTTGAAGGTGGAGAAGATATGTATAAGTGAGATGGTGCTTGAAGGGATTTTGTATGTGTATGTGTACACACAGAATGAGTGTTTAGGAACAGCATATTTGTATATTTTGAGTGCATTATGGGATATATATTTTGAGTTCACTGTGGTAGATGTGAGCATGTGTATGTCTACCTGTGTTTGATGTTTTTATTCCATGTGTAGAGGAGAGTATAAAGTATATGTTTAGAAGGCTGTTCATGTGGATGGTGGGGAATGTGTGGCAGGGGGCTCAGAAGTGAGTTCTGGAAGAACAGTATAGAAAATTGAATAAATACATAAATTTACGGACTGCAGAAGTTTGGGTGTATAAATTTTTGTTCCTAACTTTCTAGTCGGAAAAAGTACATATGTGCAGATGAAGAGTACATTAAGGCATTACTGTAACTACAGTACTGTAAGGGATTCCTAAAAAGGGTACTGGTTTTACCAGGTTTGGTTACCGAAATATCAGTCTAAATACAGAAGTATTATTCTGGTTCTGGCTATGTAACTCATTTAAAAAGTAAGGGATCTCTCTCTTTGCCCCTTATCTTTCTTCTTAAAGATGATAGTGCTTATTAACATGTTGTTTGCAAGCTTAGGAATAATCATTAGCATTAATGTGGACTTAGTTTTAAGTAGTCTTTGCTCAATCTAAAAAAAAAAATCGACAAGTTTTCATTTTTAAATGCAGGGAGTGAAATCTTACACACGTTCTTTTCTTTTTGTCAAAGTGATGATCTTGGATTTAGGTTAATCTCGGAACAAGTTAGCCATCATCCACCAGTCAGTGCATTTTATGCTGAAGGACTGAGCAATGATTTCATATTTCATGGGTCCATTTATCCTAAACTCAAATTTTGGGGCAAGAGTGTGGAAGCGGAGCCTAAAGGAATTATAACGTTGGAACTTTTAAAGTAAGTAGGTTATTAGTTTGTTAGTGTGGTACCCGGTTTTGTGTATTCCTACAAAAATTAAGGGCTCCTTTTACGAAGCCGCGTTAGTAGCTTTAGCGTGTGCGACTTTTAATCACGCACTAACCCCCGCGCTGGCTGAAAAACTACCGCCTGCTCAAGAGGAGGTGGTAGCGGCTAGCGCGGCCGGCGGTTTTAGCGGTCGCTATTACGCACATTAAACCACTAGTGCGGCTTTGTAAAAGGAGCCCTAAGTCTGCAAATGCTTGTTATACTTTAAGGACAGTGTACTACATATAGGTTAGCTATAGTAGATGATACATCACTGTCAAGTGCCTAAAAACTAAAATTTAATTTTAAAGTGCATGTCCTTCTTTATCAATCACCACATTGTGTAGAGTGGCGTACATCAATGGTAGTATAAAATTAGAAGGCTTCTGGAGTCTTGGCACCAAAAGCAACCACCAAGTAGGTCTTATAGCTAGATAACTGTCTCCAAAACACTATAATTTTCAGACATTGCCAGAACATATGTCCTAGCATTGCATTAGAAATTAAACACTTGAGACAATAATTGTCTTGGTTTAGTGTGGCTTTACACTTCTCCCTCCGGATTCACGCGGGATAGGGGCAGAGCCGGACCGCGAATGACGAAAAATCGCGAATATCCGGCTCTGACCCATCCCCGCCTCCCTCCCCCCTTCTCGGCCTTACCTGGTGGTCTAGCGGGCTTTCGGGGCAGGAGCGATCTTCCTACGCTCCTGCCCCGTGCAGATCGCCATTAGGAAATGGCTGCTATGAGTTCCCGTAGTCTCTCGAGACTATGACGGGAACTCCCTACAGCTATTTCCTAATGGCGATCTGCACGGGGCAGGAGCGTAGGAAGATCGCTCCTGCCCCGAAAGCCTGCTAGACCACCAGGTAAGGCCGGGATGCCGGAAGGAAGACTTAACGATGTTGGTTTTTTTTCCCCTCCCCAAAAAATCGCGAATATGTGAAATCGCGATTGCCGAAACCGCAAATGGGGAGGGGGAAGTGTATATACCTTTAAAAGAGAGAGAGAGTTTCATGAAGAATTGTATTGCATTTCAGTAGAGTGTCAATATAATGCTTTATTTATAGACTAGTGTTTAAGCCCGTTACATTAACGGGTGCTAGTAAAGCCTCCTTCCCTCACATGTCCCCTATTTTCCACTTCCCTGTGCAGTAGCAGCAGCATTTCCCTCCCCCCAACCTACTTCTCTGTGCAGTAGCACCTCTTCCGTGCTCCCCCTGTCCCTCTTCCCTGCTCCCCCTGTCCAGCAGTACCTCTTCCGTACTCCCCTGCCCCTCTTCCCTGCTCCCCCTGTCCAGCAGCATCTCTTCCCTGCTCCCCTGGCCAGCAGCACCTCTTCCCTGCTCCCCCTCACTGCCTTCCAGACTTTGTCCTACCCCCACCCTCTGAAGCCATCCCCCTGTGCAGTAGAACTCTCTCTTCCCCCCCTCCACCAGCAGCAGCAGCACCTCTTCCCTCTCCCTGGTCCCTCTTTCCTGCTCCCCCTATCCAGAAGCACCTCTTTCCTGCTCCCCTGTCCATCTTCCTTTCTCCCTCGGTCCAGCAGCACATCTTCCCTGCTCCCCTGGTCCAGAAACACCTCTTCCCTGCTCCCCGGTCCCTCTTTCCTGCTCCTCCTATCCAGCAGAACCTCTTTCCTGCTCCCCTGGTCCCTCTTCCCTGCTCCCCGGGTCCAGCAGCACCTCTTCCCTGCTCCCCTCACTGCCTTCCATACTTTGTCCCTCCCGCACCCTCTGAAGCCAACCTGCCTTCCAGCCATCCCCCTGTGCAGTAGAACTCTCTCCCCCCCACCACTATCGCCGCCATGCAGCCGACCCCACTGACCCTCTGACCGCGAGATGACCGTCAAGCCTACTGGCTCAAGCAGTGGCCGCATCACACTAAAGACGCTGCTTTGCGGCCTTCCCATGCTCTGATTTCCTCTGCTGGCATCTCTGATGATGTCATCAGAGACGCGGCAGAGGAAATCAGAGCATGGGAAGGCCGCAAAGCAACGTCTTTAGTGTGATGCGGCCGCTATTGGAGCCGGGAGGTTTGTGCATCTCGCGGTGGGAGGGTCAATGGGGTTTTGTGTGCGCCGGGAAAGGGTGCACAGGGGGGGAGGGGGCGACGACAGTGGCGAACTTACAGTGAGGGAGGGAGTGAGGGAGTAGAAGCGTGCACGGAAAATGGAACACGCAGGTAAGAGTGCGCATGCGTGCTTAGGGTTTTATTATATTAGATGCAGTTACAGAATTACTTCTTCAAAGTTGTTTTCTTCACATTTTTAAAAAAATATTCTTTATTCATTTTTAAAACTTACAATAAGTACAACATATAAAATCAATTTATACTTAAATACATCACTTAATATCCTATTAAAATCTAATTCAGATCCCATATCTCTCCCCCCCAATCAATAACTTTCATCAAACATAAGAAGATATATAATAACCCCCCTCCACATTATTTGCACTCATAAGAAAACCAAAATACCCTCCCACCCTTCTCCCCCCACCTTGGATGTGCATATTTAAGGAAAAAATGATATGATATTCATTACAGTATTTTGTTAATGGCTCCCAAATATCTTGAAATTTCTTAAAATTCCCCTGCTGCTAGTTCTGAATCTTTTTTTAAGTTAAAAAAATTCCTAAAATAAATTGATCTTAAGTCAAGACTTACATTAAAAAAAGCAACTAGCATTGCTCATTAAGTTGATAAGGGGATAGTTAAATAAGAAGCAAGTTTTTTTAGTTTTGATTGTGCCTCAAAGTTTAGTCTTTACTTTTCCTTCTCCAACTCCTTTTTTGTCCTAACTCTGTCTCTTAAGATTTATGAACACCTAGTTAACTTTTTAAAGGGATAACATTTGAGTGATCACAGCAAATAAGGCACAACCTTTTTTTTACGGCTATGCCTAACCGAAAATACTGTTCACAACTACTTCAAAATACATCATTTTGGGTAGGAAATGACTTGCATATTAAATGAGATTGCTACATGCCCAGTGGGACACTTTTATTTGCCAAAATATTTTTTCCATGATAGTTGATAAGTTAGAAGTGAAGAATCACTTGCTATTCCTAGCAAAACATGAAAAGGGTCTCCTTCACCCCTGCAATCGTACAGCAGAGAGATACCTACCACACACATTCCTGAAGGTCTAATACTCTTTTTAAATTTTATTGCAGGCACAATGAAGCCTACACGTGGACAAATCCTACCTGCTGTGTCCATAACATAATAGTTGGTAAACTCTGGATTGAGCAGTATGGCAGTGTAGAAATAACTAATCACAAGTGAGTGATCATATTTAGCTGTAATATTTTATGCAATGTTAGTTAATGAGTTAAGGTAACTTTACAGCTAAATATTTTTTTTCAGAACTGGAGAGAAGTGTGTCTTGAGCTTTAAGCCATGCGGCCTTTTTGGAAAAGAATTGCACAAAGTTGAGGGCTACATTCAAGACAAAAGGTAACAAGCCATTGGAGCAGTAAGATCATTCTTAAGATACTTGTTAATGCTGTGCTCTTTTTCGACGTTCAGTAATATGCTTGACAAGCAGCCTCATTTATGAGACCAGCTATCAACTAAAAGTATCACTGAACAGTCAAGAGTCGCAAAAGGTTCAAAATGATTGATTTCACAGTTAACACATGCTGCATGACTAGTTTGGCCTCATTCCGATTAGACATTTGTAATTCCTTACATGGTCTTTGGGTAAATTATAGGGAAGCACAAGATGTCCAAAAATGAGTTGGCAGTTGAGTTTTTAATAAGAAGTTGCTACTTAACGTTGAATGATACTTAAGAAATCTTTAACCATACACAGTGGCAATAGCTTCCTTTCAGTATTTCTGTAAGAGAACATTATACATAAGTTTCAAGTTTGTTAAAATTTAATACACCGTCTTATCAGAATTCAAGGCGGTGGTACATAGTCAATAATTTAAAAGGGGGAGCCACTAAACAACATAAAAATAAAACATAAGACAAAAACTCACTGACATTTATAACAGACTCGTACAAAAGGGACCGGGGAGGAACTACAGTTTTTGAAAAGAAAGGAACAAAAAGGGCGGGGGGGATCAAAAAGAAAGCTTAGCCTAAAAGCTGAACTACAGTAAAATTTTAAAAAGTAAAACAAAATCCTTAAAAGGACGATTATACATCAAATGCATCTTTTGAAGAGAAAAGATTTTAAACTGCTTTTAAATCTGTCAAGAACTGTGATTTCTCTTAAGCGGTTTGGAGCAACATTCCAAAGCATGGGGACTGTGACAGAAAAGATGCTAGTTCTCATAGTATTAATGTATCTAAAAGAAGGGATAGCAAATAAATTTTGATTGGCAGATCTAAGGGAACGTTGGGAAGAATGAGGAATCAAGAGCTGGTTTATAAATTCTGATTAACCAGCGGTCTTAGTTTTAAAGGTCAACAACATGATCTTATAGATAATTCGGTTTTCGATAGGCAGCCAGTGGCCTTTGATCAGAAGAGGGGGTGACGTGGTCATATTTGCGAGCATTAAAAATGATTTTTATTGCAGTGTTTTGTACGATTGAAGCCATCTTATTTCTTTTTTGGCAATGCTTTTATAAAGAGCATTACTCTAATCTAGACATGAGATAACCAATGAATGTACAGTGAAGGTTGATCTAGTAGTATGAGCGAGGGAACGTATCATATGTAGTCGGTAAAAGCATTTCCGAACATAAGCATCATTCATATTAAAAATTTGTAGTTGCAACCAGCAAGAGCTGCTAAACTAAATGCAGTATACACATCTTCTGACAAAAAGAAGAAAAAGACCTCTGTGTCTAAAATCTGAGATTGAATCTACCTTACATGGGTTCACTCATTGATCAAAAAACTTCCTTACATTATACAGTTTTCAAAATTCACATTTTTAATTTTCTGTTTAATATACGTATTTCAAAAAATGTATACTTCAATATTGGACGATCCCTGATCCTCCAAGATTTTGGCATTGGCGGAATCAATTACATCAGTTGGCCATTTGGGAAGCTAGAGATGCTAGAATTAAAAGAAAGCGAAAGATGTTATTTATACAAATCTGGGATTCATATTTGCAAGATTTACATCCTAAGGGCCTTAGTGCCATTTTAAGTTGGATCTCTTAATTGGGGTTTATATTTAGTTAAATGAAGAGAGTATCACTGGGTAGAAGGTACTATTGGGTGGGGAAGGGTGGGTGTGAAGAGGGACGGGGTGGGTTCAAACACAAATAGCTAAAATGGGAGTTTATTGAAATTAGAATTAGTCTTTTATTATGTATATTATAAAATTGATGTGCTTTGATGCTGTATTTGTTGTATTTGATGATGTTTGCATCAATAAAACTGTTTGAATCTAAACCTACTGGTATCTTTACTGATATTTTAGGCAGGGAACTTATCTTGCCAAGGGCTCAATATAGTTACCGGTACTTGTTTTGCTATTTCAAGCTTCTTCAGGGGTGAGTGCCCATCATGCTCTGCCCACTAAATGCTACAGTCATTTATCCCACCTTGTGGCTCCTGTTGTCTCTCTCTCTCTCCTTGCACATGCATGGAGAATGCCAGCCCAAGTCCCAAAATTAGCTTCCCTCCTCTTCCTTTATTTTTCTTTTTGCTTAATGTGCTATGTATTTTTTTGCTGGGTGTTTTGTTTTTGTTAACTTTTCCCTGTCCTCTCTCTTCAACTTTAACCTCAAAAATAAATGCAGTTCACATTTGCCCTTGGAAAGCTAGTTCATCAGTTAAACTTTTTTTTTAATCTATAGCATGATTATAATTTTTGGCTGTATAGTGATCTGTATATTGATATATATACAGTATATATATATATATTTGCAATTTGCTGTGATCTTCAAAGCTAGGCGGTATAGTAAATCTCCTTAATAAACAGCAATCCCTCATTTAAGAGACTTACTATATACTGCTTACCTTTGAAGATCATGGTTGTTTATAAAAAATACAAAGGACAGATCCCTACATAGAAATACCGAACCTTTGTCATATACAAAACACAGACTTTCACCAAACATGGAATAAAGAGATCTTAATTTAGAAATATGAAGGCAAAAATTGAAATAGGAGCTTAAAGAAGTCATACTCAGCATATACTCAACACTAAAGAAATAAAAACAGAAAAACATTTCCTCTTCTACTTTACATAATACAAAAGACATCCACAATATACATTTTCCATACTAACTTATTCCAGTAAATAAATTCAAAATAACTCTCTTTAATTTTCTGGACATTTTTTTTCAAACCCCTCCCTCCCTTCTCCTTCTCCTGGTCCAATATCTCTCCCTCTCTTTCTTCCCTCCGCCACCCCTGGGTTCAATATCTCTTCTCTCCTTTCTCCCCAAGTCCATTATCTCTTTTTTCCCTCCACCCCTGGATTCAACAGCTCTCCTCCTTTCTTCCTGTTGGCATTGTAGAATATCTTGTCCCACCTCCAATGCATGGTCTGGCATCTTTCTCTCCCTGCTCTACTTCCTCCCCCCATCCCTTCCCCCTGTTCATTCTCTGGCATCTTTCCATGTGCCCTCCTGTCCCTCTGCCTGTGTGCAGTTTGATGTTCCCTCCTCTCAATTCTACCTATCCCCATCTATCTTAAAACTTCCAACTTTTCTTCACATTTTCTAGAGGTCTTTAGCAATGGTGATATACGCTGCTTGTGGCCTGCTCTAGAGCTTTCCCTCTGAGCCATTCTTCCCATGTGGTAACTGGAAATTATGTCATAGGGGGCAGGACAAGCCAGAGGAAAGGCTCTGGAACAGACTACAGGCAGCATATGGTAATTGCTGCAGCCACATGTGAGCACTACCAGATGGACACAGTTCTGTACATTGTACATGCAAGAGATGGTTCCTGCTTTGAAGAGCTTACAATCTTCTTCAATAGTCCAAAGATCTGCTCCTAACAGTGGGGTAGTAGAGCAAGGTGCATGGTTGTAGTGCTCTTCTGAGACAGGCTAAAAGGAGCTAGAATCCAGAAAATGTGGGTGGAGAGGGAAAGTAAGAGCCATTATCTATAAACTTAGAAAAAGTAGCATACTATTAAATGTTATATCCAGTGCTTTTTTTTTCTAGCAAAAAAAATGCTGATACTAAAATACTAGGCCATTCTTCAGGAGTGCAACCAGACACAGAATCCATGAAAAGGCAGCACTGAGCATGTAAACTCTGAGCTCTTTTATTAATACTTGGGGACCACGGGTCATTTTTAATAAGCAATGAAAAAGGTTCTGATACTCAGTATCACCTGAACACCTCCTCAAAAAAAAAAGCCCTGGTTAAATTCCTATTAACAATCTATGACATCAATGACCTCTTTGATTCCTGCACTTGTTAATTAGAATTCTAGATCTGAGCCACATCTTTATTCCTATAAGATATTTGCCTTACTATATAGGCATCCTGGCAAGACCCAGGAAGCTTAGCAAACTTATCAGTTACGAGCAAACCATGGTCCCAGTACACTCAGATGTTTAGGCAGTAATACTGCTTTATGGTTCAGATCTCTTTCTGAGTTCCTGGAGTAACCAAGCATAAAAGGGTGGGGCCAATAGCCCCACCCTATTAGGGCAGGGGTTCTTAACCCAATTCTTGGAGGACACCCAGCCAACCTGGTTTTCAGGGTATCGATGACAAATATGCATATGAGAGATTTAACTGTGAAACAAAATATTTAGCATACACTAAGTAAATTGTTTTGCTTTCTGTGTTACAGTAAAAAGAAACTGTGCGCATTATATGGTAAATGGACAGAATGTTTGTATAGTGTTGATCCTGCTACATTTGATGCTTATAAAAAGAATGACAAGAAAAATGCAGAAGAGAAGAAAAATGCAAAACAGGTAGGTTTGAATTTTTTTTAAAATCGAAAGTAATTTTGGAAAAATATAGTACCTGTATTAGCATAGTGGTTAAAGCTACAGCCTCAGCACCCTGAGGTTTGTTGGTTCAAACTCATGCTGTTCTTTGTGACCCTAGGCAAGTCATTTAATCCCCCCATCTACATTAGATAGATTGTGAATCCACCGGGACAGATGGGGAAGAATGCTTGAGTAGCTGAAGCTCCTTTGGGAGAACGGTGTAGCACAATGCACTAATCTGTAATCTTTTCCTCTGTGAATTGCCCAGTCTTTTTACCAACTTACTCAGTCATTTTTAATTTATCCCTCATGTCTCATTTTTATTCCTTTTTTTCTGTTTTGTCAGCCTCCCTTCCTGACTATCTCCTTGTATATTTTGTTGCTTTTTTTTAATTATCTTTGGGTTTCTGTACTCTTTCTTCTTCCTCCCCAAATGATCCCAAATTATTTTTAAAGAGAATAACACTGGCCGCATTGTTCCCCGGGCCCAAAATGAGGCATCGGCAACTGTTTTGAGCACCAAATGTTGAAAGTGCCAAGTGGCCAGGCCAAAAAGGAGTTTGTGGGCTGTTTTCCACTGCGGAATTGTACCATTCAATGTGGCCCTTTAAGAGCCGCCAGTTTAGTTCTGCCCTTTCACCACCGTCATTTAAGAGCCACCAGTTCAGCGTGGCCATTTCATCATGGGATTGTTCAGTGCCGCCCTTCATGCTGGATTGAGGTGGAGTGCTGATGTATTGGGGAGGGGGGGCATTTGCTGAATTGGTGGAATGTTGGATCGGTCAGCCTGATCGAGGTGAAGTACTGATGGGAGGGCATGGGGGGCATTGCCCCCCACCACCACATATGATACAGACAAGGTAGAGTGCTGATGGAGTGGGGGGATATTGCCCCCTCCACCACATGCATTGGGGGGGCATTGCCCCTCCACATGCTGGAGCCCCAGGCCACGATGAAAAGGCACTGAACTGGCAACTCTTAAAAGGTGGTGATGAAAGGACCACGCTGAACTGGTGGTTCTTAAACGGCCACAGTGTAGCATCTTAAACCCTTTCCAATGCCACTTGAAAGAGGCACCATCATGATGCTCTACCCAACATCCCCACCCCCTTCTTTTCAGTCTCTAAAGGGCTTACTTTGGCTTTTTGAGTTTCAAAAAAGGGTCTCCACTTTCATCTTCTGACTGTGTTTATGGTTTGCTAAAATCTTAAATCCTGATCTGTCTCTCCTTTGACAGAGCCTATAGAAGTGCATACAAATATATACAGAGGTATTTTAACCTATGATTTACTTTCTGTTCTTTCAAAATAATTTCTAAAATTCTATTTGCTCTTTTGAGAGTGGTTGTATACTGAGTTGTGGATTTAAATGTGTTATCCACAGTAATTCAAGGTCCTTTCCCAGAGTAGTACAGTAACTCCTAGTAAAGAACCCAGTCTTGTTAGATGCAAAGGTTCATGTTCTATTTCTTGTATTCTCTGCAGACAGGAAGTACTGAGGAACCAGATGAAATGCCATTGCCAGACTCTGAAAGTGTGCATGTTATTCCTGGAAGTAATCTTCTGTGGAAGATAGCCCCAAGGCCTTCCAATTCTGTACAGGTTAGTGTGATTGTAGTAAAGTTGACCTTACCAAAGGAATAAGTTGTATTCAGTGTGGAAAATCAACCCATCTGAATCATAACCACTAAAACAGTTCTGATTGTTTCTGGTATCTAGTGTTGGTTTTTGTTGGGGTTTGTTTTTTTTTGGGGGGGTGTTAGCCTACAACCTATACCAGGGTTCAACAACCTTTTTAAAGCAAAGAGCCAATTTATCCTAAAAATATGACCCAAGATTTACAAAGAGCCACAATGGGTAGAGAAGGTAGTTTGAGATATTACAGGTCTCTCACTCTCTCTTACCTCCCCAAGGTCTTGCTTCTCTGTCTCTCTCTTCCCTCCAACCCCTCACAGGTTTCTGCACCTCTCTTCCCTCCCTCCTTCCCTTGCCCTGGGCAAGCATCTCTCTCCCCCCAACCCATTACCAAGATTCTTTCCCTTCTCCAGGCCCTGAAACTTTAATCTCCCTCCGAACCTCACGATCCCCACCGGGCCTACTGAGGTACCTGGTGGTCCAGCACGGCCCTCTCGCTTCTGCTTCCACACGGCTACCTTCTAAAATGGCTGCCTTGACTTATCGCAGCTGCTCACGGCATTTCCTGTAGTACCTCAAGCTGCCATGAGAGGTCAAAACAGCCATTTTAGAAGGCAGCTGCAAAGAGGCAGGAGCAAGAGGGCCACACTCCTGATGCAAAGACATACAACCCCCTCCCCCCCCGCTGAACCACTAGGTATCTTGGTAGGCCATGGGGGGGAAATCATGGGATTGGGAGGAAGATTAAAAGGTCGGGGCCTGGAGAGCCATAGCCATATGGCAGAAGAGCCGCATGTGGCTTGCGAGCTGCAGGTTGCATACCCCTGACCTATACAGAAGAGGATTTCATTTAGAAGAACTGAATTCCATTTTGTTCTGCATCATAGTCGGTCACAAACCTTGCCTTTCCTCCAGATATCACCTCCCTTTTTTTCCAGACATTTGTTATTGAACTCTGTTCCATCAATCACAATAAATGGTAGTTTTTAAATCTAAATCTGTAGGCAACAGCATAAGAATTGCTATACTGGGTTCAAACCAAGTTCCATCAAGCCCTTTATCTGGTTTCTAGCCACACCCACTCAGAATTCAATCCTTTAAAATATATAGCTTCCATGCGACTTACCCCAGGGATAAGCTGTGATCTCACCCAGATCTACATTTAAAGGTATGGATTTTCTCCAGGAATTTGTCCAAACTTTTTTTAAACACTTCTGATGACTTTTAACACAATACACTTCTCCATCCAAATTTTCATGGGTTTAGGACTTGCGACCTCGGTTATTCACAAGTTTCTAAACCCTGACCCACCTCCGCCTCCCAGATCTCTCCACACTATACCTGGTGGCCTAGCAGTGATGCATGGCAGAAGTGATCTTCCTATGCTCCTGCCCTGTGCAGTGCCATCAATAAAAATGTCTGCCGTGAGTTCCCTGTCTCCACCACCTCTTCTGGGAGACCTCTATCATATCTCCCTCAGCTATATCTTCTCCAAGCTGAAGGAGCCCTAACCTCTTTAGCTCTCGTATAAGAATTGTTCCATCCCTTCTTAAAGATGCGGCAACCAGAATTACGCACAATATTCAAGGTACACATACACCATGGAATATTACAGAGGCATTATGACTTGCTTTGTTTTATTCTGCATCCCTTTCTTAATTCCTAACATTGTTTACTTTTTTTTTTTAAGCTACTGTCACATACAAGCCATGATGCCCAGATAACTTTTCCTGGATGGCAATTCCTAATCTGGAGCCTAGCAAAATGTAGCTATAATTAAGGGAGTTCTCTAGATGCATCAGTATGAACTTGTCCACAGTAAATTTCATTTGCCATCTGAATGCCCAGTCTTCCAATTTCACAAGACCCTCCAGCAATTTCTCACCATTTGCATGTAGTTTAAAAACTCTGAGGCGTGGCTTTGGAGCGGAACTAAATGGCTGGGTAGTGGATTTGCTCTGTGAAGACAAGCTATTTGACAGAGATCATAGCCAGAAAAAATTCAAATTTCACTCTGAAAAGTGAGGTAGAGGTGGATAATGGCTTCAGGAAAGCAAAACAAAAATTTGGCGGCGGGGAGCAGCTCAGGAAGCGGGAAGCGATCGAAACTTGATACGGCTTCACCGATGTCAGTTCTGTTGCCGCCGGAGGATGTAGAAAATAAAGACATAATGAAGGAAATACAGGCGGTAAAGGAAATAGTATTGGAATGCGCTAAAAATATAAAAGAAGTGAAAGAAGAGGTGGTATGTTTATCAAATAAACTGCAAGCAATGGAATTGAAAGTGGATCAAATTGAGAAAAGAGTGGAAAAGTGTGAGGAGGAAAGTATAAAGCACATGGAACACAGTAAGGAAATTGAAGCACTTAAAAGGGAGCTGGAAGATTTGTCCAATAGGGAACGAAGGAGCAATTTAAGGGTGCTTGGGGTCCCGGAGGGAATTGAAAAGTCGGATCCGATTGGATTTTTGATTAATTTTTTGCCCAAGGTGCTCCCGATGCAAAACAAGTTTCCATTGGAAATAGAACGTGCACACAGGGTCCCAACGAGATTATCAAACAGCCAAAAAGGACCACGTCCACTGATCTTTAAGCTACTTAGATATCAACAGGTAGCTGAAATAATTAAATTAGCTAAAGATAATAAAAACTTAAAGTGTCAGGATTCAAAGATTTACATAGTGCCTGACTTTGCCAGAGCAACGGCACAAAAGAGAAAGCAGCTATTAGACCTGAGACCACAGCTGAGAAGTCTGGGAGCTAGATATGGGCTCATATACCCGGCAACTATGCGGGTCACTTATAAAAATAAAACTTTGAATTTTGATACTGCAGATAAACTTAAGGAGTTTTTGGAGCAGTGTGAATCACCAATGGCTACTTAATAGAGACTTGGATGGAAGTATTTTTGTTCTTGGTTGAAATGTTTATTTTTGTTTGGAAATTTCTATGTTAAAGGAAGAAAAAAGAAAAAAAAAGAGTTAATAGGATTCTGAAGGCATGGCTGCAGTTGGATTTCAAATACATTCCACATTCTATCTTGTCATGAGGCAAATGGAATGTAGCCTGCAAGAGCATAAGAGATGCAATATTACAGACCTTTTAAAGGACAGAGGTTAATAAGATGGATTGTACTGACTTGCTGTTTGGACAGACAGACTGAGAAACGATAGAGGATTGTGCAAAACAGATTGAAGGAAATAAGTTCTAAATAGTATTGAGAAGATATAAACTACAAGCAAGAGGACATTAAATAGAATGGATCTGCAAGCAAGATGAGAGTTAGACTGTGACTTTGTAAGCCTTACAATTTTCATTTGCATAAAAGGGGAAGTCAGCTGTGATATATGGAATAAGACATTGTAATGGAAATTCTCTAAATGCAGCAGAGGATTTTTTGAAGATGGTTCTGGTATATAGTTGGCCTGACCTTAAAATAAAAATGACAGAGCTACGATGGTCAAAAAAAAAAAAAGGAACAGGGTTTGTATATGTAGAATGTGAAGGATCTATGATTGGCACCACAAGTTTGAAATTGTGGTCATTGTAAATCTTTATGCAAAACAATTGGAAAGGAGATTTAAGGTGGATCAAAAGATGAGACTGAGAATGTATAAACAGTAGTGTGAGAGGATAGAATTTTATATGGATCTGCAAGCAAGAGGAGATTTGAAATGAGACTTTATGAGACATATAGCATCTTATTACAAGAAAAGGAAATTTGTTGTTATGTATGGACTATAGTTTTAAAATTGCAAATCTATTAATGCAACAAGAGTCATAATATTGTTGTTTGGGATAAAAATTGGTCTGAACTTAATATAAATAATGGTGGATATACGATGAGATTAAAAAAAAAAAAATTAATTAGAAGTTTTGGTAAAAGCGAAGGATGTAGGAAAGTTTGGATGTTATAATATAAAGCATATGATATGAGAATGTTGTGAATGGAGTGGAAATTAAAAGGGTAGCAAATATGCTAGTGTGGAAATGGGTATGGAATGTTAGGAGGGTTATGTTAAAGGGATAAAAATTGTTGTTTTGGGGAATTTATTGACTTTTTGAATAGGAAAAGTTAGGAAAAAAGATTTCCATTATATATTTAATAATATTTAAAAGTGATATTTAACTTGAGGGAATGTGATGTAATCTGACATGAAAGATGAATGTGGTTTGGATGAATGTAATTTTAAAATTTGGTGTGATTATTTATGTATTTCAATAATATCTTAATGGAAATGAGTGAGTAGAGAAGGGAGGGTTCATGAGAGATGGGGGAAAGGAAAGGAAAAAAAAAAAAAGAGGTAATCCTTGATAAAGAAGTCTTGTGTGATAAAATGATATTCATTTTAATATGATAATGATCTGGCTAATGGTTTTAAAATTATAAATATAGCTTGTGGGGAGTTTATCTATTGCCTAGTCAAGGTGTGCGTTTCAAAGTTGGCAAGTAATTTAAGGGAGGGATGGGAGGGGGAGGGGATTAAGAATATGGGAAGGGGTATAGGGGAGGGGATGGGTTCTAATAATAATTTTAAAAAGGGGAAAAGAGGTTATAATATTGATGTGAAGAATATTATTGATTATTGTTTTGATTTGATATAATGACTTTAAAAATTTTTTCAATAAATGTTGATGGTCTCAACCACCCGATAAAAAGGAAAAAAGTATTGCTATATTTAAAAAAACAAAATGCGGATGTCTATTTCATACAGGAGACTCACCTTAATGGAGATGAATCAAAAAAGCTAATTGGTAATTGGGTGAGAGATTGCTTTTTTGCACCGGCGGTGGGGAAAAAAGCTGGGGTAGCAATTTTAATAAATAAAAAATGTTCAGCAGGATTTAATATGGTGAAAGCAGATAAATTAGGAAGATGGGTGCATGTGAACATGAGTATGGGCAATAATACCGTGGCGCTATTTAATGTGTACGTACCTAATTCGAATCAAATTGAATATTTTAAAACTCTACAACCAATAATTTTACCACTGGCTGCTAATAATTTGATAGTAGCAGGAGATTTTAATGCTGTTGTGGACCCTTTATTGGATAAAAAACCTAGTAAAATTTTAAAATCTTTAGGGTTGGATAATTTTATAAATTCTTGCAATTTAAAAGATATATGGAGAATTCTTCATTTTAATGATCGAGATTTTTTGTTTTATTCACATGTTCATAAATCTTTTTCTAGAATTGATTATATTCTTGTTTCTGATGGGCTAATACAAGATGTTACACAAGCCTCTATAGAACCAATAATTTTATCAGATCATGGAGGAGTGTGGATTTCTTTAAATTTTAATGACCCGGATAATGGTAGGCCTGTATGGAGATTTAATAATGCATTGCTTGCATATCCAAAATTTTGTGAAGAATTTCAATTAAAAATGGATGAATATTTTCAAAATAATATTACAGAGGAAATATCTACAGAAATAATATGGGATGCTTTTAAAGCAACGATGAGAGGGCAAATTATATCATTTTCAGCTTATTCTAAAAAACAATTAAATAAGCAATTTACGGAACTGGAACACGAAATAAAAGATTTAGAATTAAAATTGATTAATAAGTGGGAGAATTCTACGTTGCAAACTTTATTAAAAGCAAAATATAAATATAATGAGATTTCTTCTAATTTGGCTAAAAAAAATATTATGTGTCAGCAAGCTTTGTATTATGGTAGTTCAAATAAGGCGGGAAGATTATTGGCTAATTATCTTAAAGTGAAAAAAAGAAAGATGAAATTGAATGCAATAAAAGATGAAAAAGGTGAAACTCATTTTCAGATTGGTCCTATTTTAAAACAGTTTTTAAATTATTATAAAAACCTGTATTCTTCTGAGTCTTATTTAAATAAAGAAAAAGATGGTATAGTGTTTTTAAATAATATTGAAGGTCCGAAGATTCCTGATCATATAAAAAGAAGTTTGGAAAATCCAATATCTTTACAAGAATTACAAACAGCATTGAAATCTCTTAGAGTAGGGACCGCTCCAGGTGGTGATGGTTTTACGGTAGAGTTTTATAAAGCATTTCAAAATACTCTTTTACCTCATTTATTAAATTTATATCAGAATCAACTAAAGAAAGGTTGTATATCAGGCACTATGGCAGAATCATTAACTATTGTTTTGCCGAAGCCAAATAAAGATCCCATGTTGGTTTCAAATTACAGGCCTATTTCATTGATAAATGTAGATGGTAAATTATTAGCCAAACTTTTGGCTACACGTTTGGCAAAAGCTCTTCCTCACATAGTTGGTATGCATCAAACAGGGTTTGTTGCTCAGAGACACTCTTCTAATAACACCAGATTGGCATTGCAAATGTTATATTTATCAAAAGAAATTGGAGATCCGGCTTTTTCTGTGTCTCTAGATGCAGAGAAAGCTTTTGATCGTGTGGAATGGACATTTATGTATCAGGCCATGGAGTGGTTTGGTATTGGTTCGGGATTTATACAAATGATTAAAACTCTGTATAGCTCTCCTGTTGCTAGATTATATATCAATAATAATTTTTCTGATTGTTTTAAATTGCAAAGGGGAGTTAGACAGGGATGTCCTTTGTCTCCTTTACTTTTTGATATAGTGCTTGAACCCTTATTATTAGCTATTCAACAAGAGGAGGAGATACAGGGTATACCGCATAAAGATAAAGAATATAAAGTTTCTGCATATGCGGATGATATATTACTTCATTTGAGGAATCCGGAAACAACCATTCCAAATTTATTGGTTTTGATTGAAAGATTTGGAAAGTTTTCAGGATATAAAATAAATTGGACTAAATCAGAAGTTCTTCCTTTAAATGTGCATTGCACAAAAGGATTATTTGACTCATTACCTTTTATTTGGAAAGAAGAAGGAATAAAATACTTAGGTATATGGATAAAAAACACGCTTGATGAGACAATTATAATGAATGAAAAAAGTTTATTGCAAAAAGTAACAGAGTTATGTGAGCAATGGAATCCTTTACATTTATCTTGGTGGGGAAGAGTTCAAACTGTCAAAATGATGATATTGCCTGTGGTTTGTTATCAAATGGGAATGATACCAGTTTTTTTTCAGGGGTCTTTTTACAAAAAGTTAAATAATATTCTTAGTAAATTTATTTGGCTGGGTAAAGCTGTAAGAATTGCTCTAGTGACTTTACAAAAACCAATTGAGGAGGGAGGGGTAAATTTTCCAAATTTTTATAGGTTTCATCAATCCTATATATTGCGCCAAGGTATGTATTGGGTCCTCCCAGAACTCATGGAGAAGCTTCCAGATTGGTTATGGTTGGAGTGGCAGCTCATGTCTCCTATCAGGCTTCGTCATCTGCTTAGCATTAAAATGCCTAGAATAAGGAAAACCAATAGGATATTAATGGACACATGGACAACATTAAAGTATGTAAACAACTTAACTCCTATTACTATTCAAAAATCTACTTGTCAAAATATATGGCTGAACTCCAAGATACAAATAGGCGGTTTTATGATTGTCTGGAAGGATTGGAATGAAGCAGGAATACGTACTTTAGATGATGTTATTAATGATGGTAAGCTGCTGGAGTTTTCACAATTGCAACATAAATTTGGACTTAATAAAAAACAAAGTTATAAGTGGTTGCAATTGAAGCAGGCTATTCAGGCAGGGTTCCCTGAATGGAAGTCTTTAAATACTCATTTTACTCTAGAATTCTTATGCTTCCAGGCAGATTTTATGGGTCACCAGGCCGCACAGTGGTATAAAACATTATCTGGATATTTAAATAAAAAACCAAGGACTGTACTTAGAGATATTTGGAGCATTGAGATTAAGCATCAAATTAATGCATCTCAATGGCCACGTATTTGGTCTTGGAGGATAAGATGTACAATGTCTGCGTCTATGAGGCAAACATGGTTTTTCCTGTTGCATAGAGCACTCTGGACCCCTGTTCGCTTACAAAAATTGGATTGCTCTAAGTCTAATAGATGTTGGCATTGTCATCTTGAGGCTGGAACTCTAGATCATTTATTATTTTATTGTCCTTTTATTAATAATTTTTGGAAATTGATCTGGGGTCAAATAAATTGTATGTTAGAGAATCCTGTGGCCCTATCATATGACACAGTTTTGTTTGGAATGTCTATGAGGGCCAAAAGTCAAATTTCATCGAATAATAACAAACTGTTAATGATTTTAACAGGAGTTGCCATCCAACATATAACACATAACTGGAAAGACTATAGAGGATTGAATTATTGTTTCTGGTGGAGTTCGGTTTGTCAGGTGTATGAAATGGAAAAAACATTGGCAATCAAGAGAGGTTATTATAAGAAATTTAAAGAGGTGTGGAGACCATTAATTGAGTATTATAATAAATAAATAATTATATTTATCCCCATTAAATATATGTAGGGGGGAGGAGGGATGGGTGGGTTTTATGACATTATGAGGGGTAATATATGGAAAGGGAGGGAGGGGAGATAGTTTATGGTATAAAATGAATGTAGAGTTTCAAGTGAAGAATGTATAGTATGACTTGAATTATTGTACACTTGTTTGCATAATGTAAAAACGAATAAAGATATTAAAAAAAAAAAAAAAAAAAAAACTCTGAATAATTTTCTGGCATCTAGAAATTTGATCACTTCACTCATTGTTGCCATTTCAAGATTGAAATGAGGAATCTTCAAAACGTTTCCGCACTTTTATATATATATTTTTAAACAATATTTATTAAATATCTCAAAAGCAAATTACATCACTTTTCAATATAATCACCCTGTTTTGCGATACATTTTCCCCATGATATTCTACGATACCACTTCTTCTGCCTCAACCATTTCCCACAAAAATATGAAAGTGTGTAAACATTTTTGAAGAACCCTCGTATATACAAAAGCACTGGGCCCAATGCTGATCCTATTTAACCCTACTCTTTATTTCTTCCATGTAACTAGTTCCCACTCCACAATATGACATTGCCTCCTATCCCATTGCTTTTCAATCTCCTCAGGAGTATCACATGTTAGACTTTATCTGGATTTTCAGAAAATATCTGACATAACTGGCTATAATTTATCCACATGCTTTTGCGCACATACAGAAAAATATAGCAGATTGATGAAGCAAGACTTACCTTGTGAAATCCATGATGACTCCATCTCTTTAAATCATGTTTATCTGTGTTCAATATATATATATATATAACATTTTTTTGTTTTTTTAACTTTATAATAGTTTGTACCATGTCATCCAGCAATGATGTCCAGCTCACTAAATTATAGTTTCTTTGATCATGCTTGGAATCTTTTTTAAAATTGGCATTATGTTGACCTCCCTCCAATTTTCAGGCTGTAGACAGTTTTAATGCAGGTTACAGGTAACTAGTAGTAGATATGCAAATTCATTTTTAGTTCTTTCAGATCTCTGAGATATATCATCTGGTTTAGGTGATTTGCTACTCTATAATTTGTCAGTTTTGTCTATTACATCTTTCAGGCTTATTGAGGTTTGTTTCAGTTCCTCCAAATTGTCACCTTTAAATATATAATTTCAGGCATGAGCAGCTCCCTTAGATATGTCTCAGAAAAGACTGAAACAAAGCATTTATTTAGTCTCTTTGCTGTGGCTTTGTTCTCCCTGAAAGTCCATTTTATCCAGTGATCATCTAATGATCCAAATGATTCCCTCACAGGTTTCCTGCTTCAAATATAGCTGAAAAAGTTGTTATTATGAGTTGTTGCCTTTTTAGCAAGCTTCTTTTCAGATGACAAAGGACGGCAGGAGGGATGTCCTCTCCCTCCTACCACTGGGGTTCCCCAACCCCGTATTAACCTTCAACACCTCCCCACACCTTTAAGACAAAGGACAGCAGGAAGGATGTCCACGCCTTTCTGCCGCCAGGATGCCCTGCCCCCCTGACAATCCCCCCCCCATCCATCCTCCAAATACCTTTTAAGATGAAGGCTGGCAGGAGAAATGTCTACTCTTTCCAGCCAGCAGGCCCGCCTCGTCAAAACGGTGATCCCTTCCGGTGCATCCTGGGCTGCACCAGGAAAGGACCTAAGGCTCTGATTGGCCCACATGCCTAAGGCCCCTCCTTTGAGTGAGACCTTAGGTGCCTGGGCCAGAGCTTTAGGCTCCTCCCTGTTGCATCCCAGGAGGGCCTCAGGCCCCCTCCCAGTGAATCCAAGGATGCACTGGGAAGGGGAAGGCACTCTATTTTAAACAGGTGGGCCTGCCAGCCAGAGGTAGAAGGCATTTCTCCTGCCAGTTTTCATCCTAAAGGTATGGAGAAGTAGGGAGTCATTGGGGCAGGGGACACCAGCAGCAGGAGGGAGTGGGCATCCCTCATGCTGTACTTCATATTAAAGGTATGCGGGGCCTGTCGGGAGGGTTGTTGGGGGTGGGGGACCCCGATGGAATGAGGGAGTGGTCATCCCTCCTGCCAAACAGGGAATATTGAATGGCTTTGGGGGGGAAAGGATTGGAGAGAGGGAGGAATCGGGCGTCTTTTCTTTTTTTTGTCAAGCCTTTCTTTCCTGTCAGTGTCTCAGCCAATCAGCACTCAGGCACTGCAAAGAAAGTAAGACTGCACCAGCTCAGACTCTGCTGGAAAATTTTGCCTGCAAATGTGGCATAATGAGGTTAGGGAATCACCCAGTAATGATAGAAAATTGCCCAGATTGGTCATTTAAATATATGAGTGTATGGAGCTATCAGGGGACTATACTGAAAAATAAAACAATTTTGAAAACTCTTTTATCCCAGGACAAGCAGGCAGCATATTCTTGATTGATGGGTGACGGCACCGACGGAGCCCCGGTACGGACAATTTTAGAGTGATTGCACTCTAAGAACTTGGAAAGTTCTAGTAGGCCACACCGCGCACGCGCGAGTGCCTTCCCGCTCGACAGAGGCGCGCAGTCCCCAGTTTCTTAGTTTCCGCGGAGCTAAGAAGTCGCACTTTTCAACGGCTGTTGAAAAGATTTTTTTCTGTCGCCTTCCCGCTCGCGAAATCTTTTTGGAAATTATATTTCCTTTTTTTCTTTTATTATTTTCTTTAAAAAAAAAAAAACAGTTTTTTTCGTCGGTTTTGCCCCGGCGGGGCCTACTGCCGCCATCGAGGCCTTGGCCTTCGATTTGGCAGAAGCCGTTTTTCCTTTCATGCCCCCCCCAGCCAGGTTTTAAAAAGTGCCAGCGGTGTGCACGGCCTATCTCTCTTACGGACCCGCACAGTTGGTGCTTACAGTGCCTGGGTCCAGAGCATCAGGCTTCTACCTACACCCGCTGTGCCATTTTGAAAAAACGTACATTAAAAAACCGACAAATCCAACAACGTTTGCTTTTCGGTGCCGATATGTCTGACCCTGCGACATCGACACCGGCACCACCTCAGTCGGCACCCACTTCGTCGATGCCGCGCGACACCGCACCGGCGTCGCAACACTCAGGTAAGCCGGCAAAGAAGCCATCTCCATTGGAGCGTCCTCCGGTCTCAGTAGCAGCGAGTCCAATCCTGCCGACCTCGAGGCGCCCATGGAAGTGCTCCACTCCTATTGAGGTGAGCCCCTCGACATCGAGTTCCTCATCCTCGGAGAGTAGAGCAGCACCACAGGTACCGCAGAAGAAAAAGGCGGTACCGGTGCCTTCGCTGGACGAGCGGATTGCTGCTGTCCTGCAAGTGCAACTTAAGGAGCAGTTGCAACAACTCCTTCCCGCACTTTTGACACCGAGCCTTCCAGTCCCGGTCCGGTCTGAGCCACCGGTACCGACAGTGGAGCGCCCTCCTTTATCGGCATCCACTTTGTCGGTACCGGTTCACACTGCTTCCTTGACTTCGATGCCAATCTTAGCACCGGAACCGAGAGCTCAACACCAGGCGGTGCAGACTTCGGTACCGTGTCTATGAGGTTGGGTAAGTCGGTGCGCAAAACCCGACACCTGGAACCCTCCACTCCGGAGTCTCGAGACCGTGGCTCTCAGATTCGGGACCCTGATTTGTGGGGTGACTCTGAAGAGCCCTTTCTGTCTGAGGGTGAGTGTTCCTCTGATGAAGAGGATCATCTTGTTGCTGATCCCTCTTCTAAGCAGGATTCCACATCTTTTACCTCTTTCTTAAAAGAGATGTGTGAATCTCTTTCTATTCCCTTGGAGGCTGAGTCGAAGAAATCCAAGGCATTCCTTGATGCTCTGGACTTTGACCAGCCTCCAAGGGAATTTCTCAAACTTCCTCTACATGACATCTTAAGAGAGACTTTTTATAAAAATTTAGAGACTCCCCTGACTGTACCGGGAGCTCCTCGTAAATTGGACTCCTTATACAAGGTTATCCCTATCCCTGGTTTTGACAAACCTCAGCTCCCGCATGAGTCTCTTTTGGTGGAATCCACACTTAAGAAATCAGCGGGAGCTAGTGTGTATGCCTCAGTCCCTCCTGGCAGAGAAGGAAAAGCCATGGACAAATTTGGCAAACGTTTATATCAGAATGCCATGTTAGCCAATAGGTCAGGGAACTACGCTTTTCATTTTATTTAAAGCACCTCATTCAAAACATGGCTGCTTTTGAAAAGTACCTCCCTGACCGCAAGAAATCTGCATTTCATGCCTGCTCTTCTTCTCTTCTCCAGTTATGCAAGTTCCTAGTTCGGTCAATTTATGACACATTTGAATTGACTTCTAGGGCCACGGCTATGTTTGTTGCCATGCGTCGGTTGGCATGGCTCAGAGTCTCAGAGCTCGATGTAAATCATCAGGACCGCCTAGCAAATGCTCCCTGCTTGGGTGATGAGCTCTTCGGAGAGTCCATGGATTCCACTACACAAAAGCTGTCTGCCCATGAGACTCGGTGGGATACTCTCCTGAAGACTAAGAAAAAGACTCCACCTGCTCGGCCTTTTCGCCAACAATCTGCCTACCAGCGCCGCTATGCTGCCCGTCCCTTGCCACCGGCTACTCAACAGCCTAGACGTCAGCATCAGCAACAGCGACAACCACCTAGGCCAGCCCAGCAGCAACAGGTGAAGCCTCCTCCACCACAAAAGTCTACCCAACCCTTTTGACGTGGTTCTCCAAAGCATAGCCAGTATTCCACCATCTGCCAATCTCCCTCGACCCATAGGAGGATGTCTTTCTTGTTACACCAGCCGTTGGGAGAACATCACATCGGATCAGTGGGTCCTCAACATCATCCGCCACGGCTACTCTCTCAACTTTCAGACACGTCCTGCACAAAGTCTGCCAAGAGAGTCTGCTTTGAACACCTCTCAGTCTTCTCTCCTTCTTCAGGAGGTTCAATCCCTCCTCCTCCTGAACGCCATAGAGGAAGTTCCTCTAGATCAGAAGGGGCAGGGATTCTACTCCCGTTATTTTCTGGTCCCCAAAAAAACAGGGGATCTCAGACCTATCCTAGATCTTCGCGATCTCAACAAATGCTTGGTCAAGGAGAAATTCAAGATGCTTTCTCTGGCAATTCTTTATCCTCTTCTCCATCAAAGCGACTGGCTATGCTCCCTCGATCTCAAAGAGGCATACACTCACATTCCGGTCAATCTGGCCTCCAGACAGTACCTCCGCTTCATGATCAATCAATTGTCATTACCAATACAAGGTGTTGCCCTTCGGTCTTGCCTCCTCTCCAAGAGTGTTCACCAAATGTCTGATTGTGGTGGCTGCCTTTCTACGCTCTCACCACCTTCAAGTCTTTCCTTATCTGGACGATTGGTTAATCAAGGCCAATTCATCTCAAACAGTGCTCCTGGCCACCAACCAAACCATCCTGTTTCTACAGCTTCTGGGGTTCGAGATCAATCTACCCAAATCTCATCTCATCCCCACTCAGAGACTTCAATTCATTGGAGCGGTGCTGGACACAGTCCTCATGAAAGCATTTCTGCCGTCCAACCGTCTTCAAACTCTTCAATCTCTATGTCAGCAGGTGCTTCCACAACGTTCCATCTCTGCCAAGCAAATGATGATACTCTTGGGTCACATGGCCTCCACAGTTCATGTCACACCCCTCGCACGTCTTCACCTGCGCACTCCTCAATGGACCCTAGCTACCCAGTGGTCCCAAGCGACGGATCCTTGCTCACGACACATATCTGTGACATCATCTCTTCGTCAGTCTCTACAATGGTGGTTGATATCCTCAAATCTTTCCAGAGGTCTTCTGTTTCATCTACCTCCTCATCAACTTGTCATCACCACCGACGCCTCCCCTTATGCCTGGGGAGCTCATTTGAACGAATTCCAAACTCAAGGACTTTGGACAGCCCAGGAAATGAAACATCACATAAATTTCCTGGAACTCAGAGCGATGTTTTATGCCCTCAAGGCCTTCCAACATCTTCTCTTTCCTCAGGTCCTCCTGCTGTGCACAGACAATCAAGTTGCGATGTACTACATCAACAAGCAGGGTGGGACAGGCTCTCGCCTCTTGTGCCAGGAAGCCCAGAAGATTTGGGCTTGGGCCACAGATCACCAACTATTCCTGAAAGCTATCTACATTCAGGGAGAACAGAATTCCTTAGCGGACAAGCTCAGCAGAATTCTCCAGCCTCACGAGTGGACACTCGATCCTTTAACTCTTCAGTCCATCTTCGCTCAGTGGGGCACTCCTCAGATAGACCTCTTTGCAGCTCCTCACAATCACCAGCTGCCCCTATTCTGCTCCAGACTCTATTCCCCTCACCGTCTGGCAGCGGATGCATTTCTCCTCGATTGGTCCAATCTGTTCCTGTACGCTTTCCCTCCTCTGCCTCTCATGTTATGAACCTTGTTCAAGCTCAAGAGGGAACGAGCCACCATGATTCTGATTGCTCCACGGTGGCCCAGGCAACATTGGTTCTCCCTTCTACTTCAACTCAGTTCCAGGGAGCCTTTCCTTCTTTCACTGTTTCCTTCTCTGCTTACGCAACATCAGGAGACCCTTTTGCATCCCAACCTTCCGTCTCTGCACCTGACAGCTTGGTTTCTCTCGGGCTGACTTCTCATGATACTCTTTTGTCTCAGCCTGTTCGTTCCATTCTGGATGCCTCCAGGAAACCGGCCACTCTGCAATGTTACCATCAGAAGTGGACACGGTTTTCTTCCTGGTGTCTTCTTCATCATCATGATCCCACTTCCCTTGCAGTGGAGACCTTATTGGATTATCTTCATTCTTTGTCTGACTCTGGCCTCAAGTCTACTTCCATCAGAGTCCACCTCAGTGCTATTGCTGCTTTTCATGAGCCAGTTCATGGAAAACTTCTCTCGGCTCATCCCTTGGTGTCCAGATTCATGCAGGGTCTTTTCAATGTGAAACCACCTCTCAAAGCCCCTCCGGTAATCTGGGATCTCAGTGTAGTTCTTTCCGCCTTAATGAAGCCTCCTTTTGAACCTTTGGCTACCGCTCCTTTCAAGTTTCTCACTTGGAAGGTACTTTTCCTTATTGCTCTTACCTCTGCCAGGATGGTCAGTGAGCTACATGCACTAGTTGCTGATCCACCTTTTACAGTCTTTCATCATGACAAGGTGGTTCTGCGTACACATCCAAAGTTTCTCCCTAAGGTTGTCTCGGAATTCCATCTCAACCAATCCATTGTTCTGCCTGTCTTCTTTCCGAAACCTCACTCTCATTCTGGAGAACAAGCTCTGCATACTTTGGATTGTAAGCGGGCTCTGGCTTACTATTTAGAGCGTACTAAGCCCCACAGATCAGCTCCCCAACTCTTTTTGTCCTTTGATCCAAATAAATTGGGACGTCCTGTTTCTAAACGTACGTTGTCTAATTGGCTGGCAGCGTGCATTTCTTTCTGTTATGCTCAGACCGGACTGACACTGGAAGGTTTTTTCACGGCCCATAGAGTTCGAGCTATGGCAGCATCTGTGGCTTTCCTCCGCACCACGCCTATTGAGGAAATCTGCAAGGCTGCTACTTGGTCCTCAGTTCATACTTTTACATCTCATTATTGTCTAGATGCTTTCTCCAGACGGGATGGACACTTCGGCCAATCTGTTTTGCAAAATTTGTTTTCCTAATGGCCAACCTTCCCACCATCCCTCTTTTTGTTAGCTTGGAGGTCACCCATCAGTCAAGAATATGCTGCCTGCTTGTCCTGGGATAAAGCACAGTTACTTACCGTAACAGGTGTTATCCAGGGACAGCAGGCAGATATTCTTGCGTCCCACCCACCTCCCCAGGTTGGCTTCTTAGCTGGCTTATCCTAACTGGGGACCGCGCGCCTCTGTCGGGCGGGAAGGCACTCGCCCGTGCGCAGTGCAGCCTACTAGAACTTTCCAAGTTCTTAGAGTGCAATCACTCTAAAATTGTCCATACCGGGGCTCCGTCGGTGCCGTCGCCCATCAGTCAAGAATATGCTGCCTGCTGTCCCTGGATAACACCTGTTACGGTAAGTAACTGTGCTTTCTTTCCTACTGAGGTAGATAAATTATTGATTAATAGTAGTACGTTACAGTAGGTTTATTTATTTGATATACAGTAGGTTTATTTGATATACCACATTTCTTAACAATTGTAGTCAAATCAAGATGATTAACAAAGTTAAAAACAATGGGTACAAGATTGAAAATATAAGAAAAACAGACAGGGGAAAGACCGATACTGTAAACAAACTGGGACAAAAAGATATTCAGGGAAGGGATGATTTATTTATAAGGGAAAGTGGAAATTAATAAAACAAAGGAAAAAATAGTACATTTCTATTGCCAAACTCTGCAGCTGATTGTACAATGATATAAAACATATAAGATATTTTAAAGTGGCAAAAATCTTTTTTTTTAAAGACATTTGTTATCTTTGTTTTAGATGTATAATTTTACAAGTTTTGCTATGAGTTTAAATGAATTGGATGAAGAAATGGAAAACATTATTCCTGTAACGGACTGTAGGCTGCGACCAGATATAAGGGCTATGGAAAATGGAGAAATAGGTAAGAAAGCAATTATATCATTGATCCAGGGTTGGCTTGCCCATAATTGAGTAGTTTGTGGGATAGACAGAAATTGGGTCCAACTTCCCCACAGCTCACTCTATGATAATCCAGGGGAAAGCAAATATACCCTGTGCCAGTTGTGTACCTAGCCAGTTGTGTAACAGTGAAAATGGATTTTCATATCCACAAGTATGTTAATCAGCCTACAGCTGTTGGACTTAACACTTTCCTCTAGTATATATGTATATCATAATAGCCACAAATATATCTCTAAAAAAAATTTTTTTTGAACTTACTTTAATACTAGTTCTCACTTGTTGAAAATTCTCTGAAGATTATTGCCCTCTGCTGAGCTCAAACCCAGTTTTCTTACTCCATCTGCCTCCCCCTCCAACTCCTGACTCAACCCAATGATTTTCACTAGCCCTAGCCCCTCTCATGCCCAACTTGATAACCTGGACTATTTCTCCCTCATACTCCAGACACTGGCCACTTCTACCTGCCTCCAGTCCCTTAAGTATTAACAGAATCCCTCCTTCGGGTTGACTGGCTTCTACCACCTTCCAATGCTTAGTATGTACTTTATTTAGCAAAATTGCACTTTTGAGACCTTGGTGCTCTTAGAGCATAGCCTTCAGATAGATTCCACAATAGTGTATATCTCTCATATATAAACAAGTCTGATTTGCTAAGGCATGTGTTGATTTCACAGGGAACGGAAAAATTGCTTAATAAACATTACCTTGCTATTAGAAAATTGTTAAATTTGACCAATTATGGTTTGGTTTTGTTTTTTAAAAACCTCCCTTTAAAGCAGCAGTTCTCTTTTTTATCTTTATTTAGTTTTCAAAGCCAACAAAAAGTGCAATAGAATATATATACAAATAATAATAATCAAATAAGCACTTATAATCAATCAGTATCAATACAAAAATAAAACTCCCTCTCCAATCCAACATTTTCCATCAGGGAATAATACCAAACAAAAGATATACCCACCCACCCTCCCCTGGATGTGTGGGTGCTAAAACAACAGAAAATAAAGATAAAGGACGACTATAACGAATCCACAAAAGACGTTACAGCAGTGATTCTCAATCACTTGCTCAACACACACTGTAGAGGCAGTGCATGCAGATCTTTCATGCCTGATCATTGTAGATATCCTGAAAATCCAACTGGCTGGGTATGTTCTGAGGATTTGGCTGAGAACCACTGCATTAACTGTGTTCCCCTTAATCTTTAAGATAATCCTTTTTAATCAGTTTATAGTACCTCAATACATTAAACAAGTGAGGAAAGCATGTAGAGCATGGCTCATGGAGTTCTTTCCCGATCCCCCTGTATTTCTGTGTGCAGCTTTGTTTTGTATGTTTATGTAGACAAGTATGTCTAAACATGTTTGTGTGTACATGTTTGCATTTGAACTTGTCTGCTTGCCTGGACATATTAATATGTTTATATTTGTGCTGGTTCTCTGCGTCAGTGATCCAGAAGGAGATGAGGGGCAGAGGGGTCTGAAAGGTGCAATTCCTTGATTTCTATGTTACTGTAAATCAATGTATTTGAATGCTGCACCTGTTGGAACTGTTTTTCCATAGAAATGTGCTGGGGACTTTTGGGGGGGCTTCGTATCTTCCTCCCCCCCACCCACCCACAACCACCACCAAAAGTACTGCATACAGAAATGTATTTGTATCAAGGCAGATACTGTAAAAATCAATTATTTTTATAACTCAGATTTTTTTAATTGGATTTTTCAAATGCTTTTTTGAGGAAAAATCTGTCTAACATAGTTTCTGTTTAAGATACATTATAGGCCAAAGCTATTCATCATGGAATTTTTTTAATTGTATAGATGAGGCTGTATATTCATGCAATCTTTAAGTGTTTTTGCTAAATGAATTCCATTAATCCATTGCAAATCAATGTACAGTGTTCCCCCGGTCGTTCGCGGTCGGCGGTTCGCAGTCCCGGTCATTCGCGGTATTTTCCGACCACCAACAAGGAGAGGGCCAATCAGCTCCTGATTGGTAAGGCCCGACTTAGTGCAGGAAGAGGCAGTTGGAGCATACAGCGAGTGATTTCCTGCACTCGCTGGTGCTCCGGCTGCTCTCTCCTGCCTCTCCCGCTGCCCTCTCCAGTAGGCATGAAAAATCGTATTCACGGTTTTTCAAGATTCGCGGGGGTTCCTGGAACGGAACCCCCGCGAATATCGGGGGAGTACTGTACACAGAATCAACCCCTTACCTCTTAAATGCTAACTTCATATATCTACACAAGGAGCTAAGTGTGAAGAGGGAGTGGCAAATTGTAAAAATGAAAGTAAAACCTTTTGAGCAGAATACTCCGCAAGTCTTGGAATCTTTGTGTGTATAGCCTGAGGTTCATCATATTCTCTCCTTGGAGGAGAAAACCTATAATGGCAGCAGGCTATAAAAGAGACCTAGTTTGGGAATATTTTAATGAAG
This sequence comes from Geotrypetes seraphini, assembly GCF_902459505.1. NCBI lineage: Eukaryota > Metazoa > Chordata > Amphibia > Gymnophiona > Dermophiidae > Geotrypetes > Geotrypetes seraphini. The sequence goes on from NC_047085.1 coordinate 138,951,924, forward strand.
TTCTTCTACCTATGGGTAAGGCAGGCATGTATGCAAAATGCAAACAGTGCAACAAAGAAATGCAAGGCCTGGTAGCCCAAATGAAACATCATCATGAGAAGTGTTTTGATGACGATTACAAAAGGAACATGTCTGAACAGGTAGGATCTTCAGGTAGATAAATGTTTTTATTTCATCATATATCTTAAAGACTGCATTGAGTAATTGTCATATTGGAGCAAAAATATATTTGTTGCTATTACTGCATGTTATCTTCATTTTGATACAATTGTTATGAAAAAATAAACAGTTGAAACAAGCAAAATATTCATTTTTTTAAGCAATACTGAGTGATAGTGAATACAATGAGAAAACCATGATTTAAATCAAGGCTTTGACTAATGATTTAAATTATGATTCATACAGTACGTGAACTTTCTCCAGCTCACCACTTCCATTCCTGTGACTAGAGCAGCTTTCAGTTGCCTTCACGCTTACAGCATTCTGACTGATTAGATCCTGCCCACAATCTTTGTAGTTAGTTGTCTTTCAGTATTCTTGTCCCCAGGAGATTGCCATTGTCAGGATCCCATCTGCAGTTTATTTTGTTAGTTGCACTGGAACCAGGCAGGTCAAGGTTGCTTCTACAGTAAGAAGATTGGGCATCTGAAGATAAGGGGTTTTAAAGACTGGAATATGTCCTAAAACTTTACCCATCCATCTAGCTTCTGGACATTTAATGTAAAAATTTGTAGAATCCAGAAAAAGTAAGACAGTTGTCAATCCTACTTACCTGAATTATGAGCACATCTAACAGGGCCCTTCACCCTAAACTTTGGACCCTAGGTATATGTCTAGTTTGTCAGTGTCTTAATCTTCTTTCCAAACTCTTGTGGATCTCACTGAAATCTTTAAGACTTGGCTACCACACAAGTCTATAACCACTCAAATAAGTAGCATAGAGAGAAACCAGGGGTCTCAAGTGCTCACAGTTAAAAGCCTGATGTTTTTCTCAAGGCTAATAACTATATAATGAGTTATCATCGGTCCCGTATACTCTCTATAACATTTATTTGTAAATTTTTTTTTAACTTTTTATGCTTTTTTTATTTTTAAAAAACTGATTAAGTGATCTAGTAATCTCAACTTTCTTATGCATTACTCTCCCATTATAATTAGAAGTACTTAGCTTTCATATTCTTTAGCTAGAAAGTACTTTGCTTCAGTTTTCTTCTTAACGACGGAAGATCTCCGTTTCGCTCCTATCTTTTTAACAAGAGCTTCATCAGGATAAACGCCAAAAGTAGCATTGTTAACACCACCAGCGCTGCAAAGACATATTAACTAATACAATGAAGAGTCTGCTCCTTACGAAGACTAGTTTTTCTGTGTCTTCGTATGGAGCAGACTCTTCATTATATTAGTTAATATGTCTTTGCAGCGCTGGTGGTGTTAACAGTGCTACTTTTGGCGTTTATCCTGATGAAGCTCTTGTTAAAAAGATAGGAGCGAAACGGAGATCTTCCGTCGTTAAGAAGAAAACTGAAGCAAAGTACTTTCTAGCTAAAGAATATGAAAGCTAAGTACTTCTAATTATAATGGGAGAGTAATGCATAAGAAAGTTGAGATTACTAGATCACTTAATCAGTTTTTTAAAAATAAAAAAAGCATAAAAAGTAAAAAAAAATTTTACAAATAAATGTTATAGAGCGTATATGGGACCGATGATAGCTCATTATATAGTTATTAGCCTTGAGAAAAACATCGGGCTTTTAACTGTGAGCACTTGAGACCCCTGATTTCTGTGGTAGCCAAGTCTTAAAGATTTCAGTGTCTTAATCTTGCCATACCAACTACAAAAGTGGAGGATTCAAAATTTATATAATTATACTATCAAAAATTAAACATATATGTCATCCAAATGTTGACTGTGTTACTAATGCAAGGAGGAAAAAAGACCTCTGATTCCCTTAATAGGCAATTAAATCAGTATATGCCTGTTAGACGGGGTGAAATTGGTCATTGGTCAAAGAAAAAAATCTCCTTATCAAAATATCTCCAAACTATCAACAAATATAGAACACAAGTTAACTGAAGAGTCCTGATCCCAATGGGACCTGTTTCACATCCTACTTCATCAGGGGATCAAATGTTAAAGATGCTGTTCACATAAGCTGTAAGCAAATTATAAAATTCTATCGTAACAGCATGTGCTGCATTACCAAAATATAAATTTGCTGGTTTTGTGCTCCTGCATAAATAGCACCTAAACCCTCCACTTTTGTAGTTGATGTTTTATTGTGTATGTGGGGGGGGGGGGTTGTTCCCTTTTATGTTTTCCTTTATAATCTTGCCATAGCACTGCAGTACACTTAGCAGAACACATAGTATGATTGTTACTAGTTTTCACAGTAGAATTAGCAACAAAAAAAATTACATTCCATCAATGAGAAGACTGTATGACTGATCTAAAATCAACAGGAATACAACACTTTAACTTAACATTTGTAACGATTTAAATGAAAGCTGAAACTCTCTAAAATACCCAGATTGCAAACTTGATAGGCAATCTGATGGGCAAACTATGGATCATGATATTACACCAACACAACTGGGTATCAAAGAATCTGACCCAAGCAAGTACTGTTCCAATCATTCAGATAGGCAACAATCTATACTATTCTGTAGCACCTCATCACCACCATAGGCACTGACTTGTGGTATACCACAAGGATTGATGCTGTCACTATTCTGTTCAATACCTTTCTCAAGCCCCACTAGTCAAGCTGATTCAGTCAATGGACACTCAGTCCTACATCCTTCCAGACCCATTGAACTCGACTTACCTGACTACCTGTTTAACAGCAATTCGAGAATAGGTTAAAACAACAAACTTTACCTCAACCCAAGTAAAACTGAGCTGTTGTGGATCGTCAACACAAGTGAATGCTTACCCAACATCAAAATCTCTTTTGGGAAATATGAACTCCCCCTCAAATACAAGTCCAGAACTTGAATACACATTTAACACCAATTTGGTTAAAAATATTATATGCTGTAGATGTATAAATGAAATCTATCCTGCAGAAACAGGAAGTTGAGTCAGAGAAGACAGGACATGGCAGAGAGAATACGCTATACTCAGCATGTGTGAATCACTGCTGCTGTTGGTGACATTAGTAAATTAAGACAGCGTGAGGAAGATGTTAGACTATGGGAGTTCCTGTAGCTGTGGAGCCCAGTTTGTGCATGCATGCACATCCTACAGCCGCCACCACCACCACCAACAACAACTGCTGGCCCTAACAAAGGTGCATCACTGCTCAATGGGCCTAAAATCAAATTGGGTAGGCTTTTGCTCACCCATGGCTATGCCACTGAAGGTGGTGGAAGAGAGTAGAACAATCCACCATGCTCAAGAGACATAGGAACATGATGGCAGATAAAGGTCAAATGGCCCATCCATTTTACCCATCTGCAGCATCCTCCTCTCTGTAAGAGATCCCATATTCCTGTCCCTCACTTTCTTGAATTCAAACAAAGTCTTTATCTCTACCACCTGTACTGGAAAACTATTCCATGCATCTCCCACCCTTTCTGTAAAAAAGCATTTCCCAAGATTATTCCTGAGCCCATCACCTCTTAACTTTATCCTATACCCTCTCATTCCAGAGCTTCCATTCAAATAAGAGACTTGCCTAATGTGCATTTATGCCACTTAGGTACTTAAGTATCTCTATCGTATCTCGCCTCTCCTGCCTTTCTTCCAAAGAATACATATTGAGATCTTATGATGAAGACTACTCACCATTTTAGTAGCCTTCCTCTGGACCAACTCTATCCTGTTTATATCTTTTTATTAGGTGTGGTCTCCAGAATTGTATACAATATTCTAAATGAAGTCTCACCAGAGTCTTATACAGGGGCATCAATACCTCCTTTTTTCTACTGGCTATACCTCTCCCTATGCACCCTAACATCCTTCTAGCTTTCGCCATCACCTTTTCAACCTGTTTTCCACCTTAAGCTCATCACATACTATAACACCCTAGTCCCACTCCTCATTTGTGTACAAAAGTTCTTCAACCTCTAAACCCCTTGGGTTTTGCAGCACAGAAGCATGACCTTGACTTTCTTAGCATTAAATCTTAGCTGCCAAATTTCAGATCATTCCTCAAACTCGCTAGGTCCTTCCTCCATGTTATTCACACCATCAGGGGCATCTATAATATTGCAGATTTTGGTATAATCCGCAAAGAGACAAATTTTACCTGACAGCCCTTCAGCAATATTGCTTACAAAAATGTTAAAAAGAATAGGCCCAAGAATCGAACCTTGAGGCACACCACTGGTAACATCCCTTTCCTCGGAGAGATCTCCATTGACCATTACCCACTGTCGCCTTCCACTCAACCAGTTCCTGACCCAGTCCATCACTTTGGGGCCCATAACGAGAGCACTCAATTTATTTATTAGACGTCTATGTGGAACACTGTCAAAGGCATTGCTAAAATCTAAAGACCCACATCTAGCACTCTCCCTCTCTCCAGTTCTCTGACACTCAGTCAAAGATTGTCTGACAAGACCTACCTCTAGTGAGTCCATGTTGTGTCGGGACCTGCAATCCACTGGATTCCAGAAACATCACTATTCTCTGTTTTTAAAACATTTCCATTAATTTACTACCACAGAAGTCAGACTTGCCAGCCTGTTGTTCCCTACTTCGTCCCTAATTTCCACTTTTGTGGAGAGGGACCACATCCGCCCTTCTCCTGTCCTCTGGTACCACTCCAGACTCTAGAGAAGCATTGAAAAGGTCAGCCAGCGGAGTCGCCAGAACTTTCCTATGTTCTTTCAGTACCCTTGGATGTACACCATTCAGCCCCATCACTTTGTCCACCTTTAGTTTAACTAACTCCTCAAGAACACAATCCTCTGAAAATCGATCAGGGTCTACCATACTTCCAGACCTATTTGTGTTTGTCTTCTGTGGTCCCGCTCCCTGTGTTTCAGCTGTGAACACAAAACAAAAATATTTGTTATGCAATTAGACCTTATATGTTCTCTTAAACTTCTATGGCTGTAGCAGGTAGGTCTCGCCGCATCTGTGTAGAAAGAACCAATATTTCAGCCGTCGGTTCTTTCTACACAGACACGGTGAGACCCAAAAACGTGCTACAATCAAATTCGACCTTATCTTTATCTTCTTGTACATATTTCTCCCCTTTACCTTTGAGTCTCACAATGCCACTTTTGCACTTTTTCTTATCACTAATGCATCTAAAAATGTCTTTTCCGTCTGTTATACCGTGTTGGCTATTTTTCTTCCATTTGCATCTTTGCTTTCTTGACTACTCGACCCGTCTCTTAACTTTTTCAGACAGAATTGAAATTAGACCAGATGCAGCACCATTTTGTCCTTTCTGTACTGCGGCCTCTGTGTCCAAAGTTGCTCCGTATATGACAAAACATGGAATTGGACCAGCCTGCTACACCTCTCCAACTAAAGGGACAATCTTATGCTTAGTTTTACATTTCCTCATGTCACTATTTATTTTTATTGTATTTATATACCACTTTTAGCTAAGTGGTTTACATTTAGGTACTTAAGCATTTTTCCCTATCTGTCCTGGTGGGCTCCCACTCTATATAATTTACCAGGGGCAATGGAGGATTAAGTAACTTTCCCAGAGTCACAAGTAGCAGCATGGGATTTCAACCCACAACCTCAGGGTGCTGGAAGCTGTAGCTCTAATCATTGTGCCACACACTCCCCAAAAGGGCATCTCTGCTAGTCCCACCATCCAAGGTGTGGAACCAAGGAAGCCAGCTGCCGATGTATCTGTTACATTGCTTTTCCTCCTAACTCCTCTCTAAAATGTGTTCTTTGTATTTTCTCATGTCCCTGGAATGCCAAGTGTAGTAAAAGGAACATGGTAAATTTACATGAGGAATATAAATAAAAGGCACATGTGCAAACTCAAATTGAACCAGGAATCTGCTTATGACCAATGTTACAGCTAAGCAGCACAAGGGACTGCTGATACTTACTTATGTAAGGCATGCTTCGACTGTCTTACGCTTAGACCCATTTGGGACTCTTATGGTTCAGATTGCAAGTGGGTGGGGCATGCCTAACAGATAGTTATGGACAGTACTCCCCATAGTGTAGAGCAGTGGTTCCCAACCCTGTCTTGGAGAACCACCAGGCCAATCGGGTTTTCAGGCTAGCCCTAATGAATATGCATGAGAGAGATTTGCATATAATGGAAGTGAAAGGCATGCAAATCTGCTCCATGCATATTCATTAGGGCTAGCCAGAAAACCTGATTGGCCTGGTGGTCCTCCAGGACAGGGTTGGGAACCACTGGTGTAGAGTGTACATTGTGTGTGATGGTTTAGGTCAGTGGTCTCAAACTCTTTGCAGGGCCACATTTTGGATTTCTAAGTACTTGGAGGGCCTCAGAAAAAATAGTTAATGTCTTATTAAAGAAATGACAATTTTGCATGAGATAAAATTCTTTATGGTTTATAAAGCTTTCCTTTTGACTAAGTCTTAAATAATAATATTGTCATTTATAGCTAAAGAGACATATGATCAAGAAACTGTTTTATTTTACTTTTGTGATTATGATAAACATACCGAGGGCCTCAAAATAGGGCCACAAGTTTGAGACCACTGGTTTAGGTCATAATAAAAATGCCGTTGATCATGTTTGTTAATGGGCTCTTTAAGAAAAGTCAGTGCTTTACAAAAATGCTTAAAATTCAAAAGTACAAAGAAGAAGAATAAAAGTTATACAATATAATCACAGATAGAAAATTGCTCCCCTAAAAGACATTTGTGTTTCCTTATAGTTGTCTGTATACCCTAATTTTATAAAAAAGTTTTTTTGGTTTGATTAAATTGATGAATGTTTAATGAAACCTTTCTGCTGGTCTGTCTGCTGTACTTCTAGTTGATATTTCTGAGGACATTCTGTTCTGCTCTGCTCATCCAGTCTGGCTTGTTCTGTTTACTCTTTACTTCTAGCCCAGGCTTTTGAAGCAAAGGAAAAAAAGAGAAAAGATTGCTGCATATCTTTTTAATTACCATTTTCTAACTACTTTTCCTTCTTTTCTGATTTTCTGAAGATTTAGCTAGTGAGGAAAAGAAAAGGCTGGAAGAAAAACAAAGAGCAGCCCGAAAAAACCGATCCAAGTCAGAAGAGGACTGGAAAACAAGGTCAGTATAGACTAATGACGTTCACACTTATACCAAATAAAGACCACTGAATATTAGCAGAAATAGTTTTCTTTGACATGTTGCCATTCTATTTGATTCTTGTAATTTTTTTTTTTAATTCCATTAGTGTAGACCTACTGAAACTTAGTACATGGAGTGTGTGTGTGTCTGGGTTTTGAGGCAGGGTGTATGTGTGCGGAGATGATGTTTATTGGTAGGGAGACAGATGAGAGGTGTAAATGTTTTTGAGATGCTGTGTGTGTGAAAGTGGTGTGGGGGGGGAGGTAATTGTGTGTGTGTATGTATACATAGATATAGTGTGAGTGTGAAAATCTGGGGACACAGTGCATGTGAGTTAATGAGTAGAGGTTGTGGGGTAAGCTAGGGCAGCATCTGAGGAGGCATGTGTCTAGTAGTGAAGAGGATATGAGGGGGTTGGTGTATATCTAGGATGAGGTGGGGGTCTGCCTATAGCTTGTTAACACAAATCATTCTACAACTATCCTGCTCTCATATAAACCCAGCTATTTCCACCTGGAAAGCAACTCTAACCTCTTGCTACTTTTGACTTTTTACAGGGACACTTACTTCTGAAAAATGTTCCTTGTTAAAGTATAGGCCAACTTCTAGGAGATCTCTCAAGATAATCTCCACAGCCACACTGTGAACTTGGCCTAAGCCTCCCCCCCCCTCCCCGGCTCACATTACATATATAGATCTACCCACCAATCACCCTCAACAGCCAAATCCAACCTACACAGAATAAAAGTAACAAAATTAACAATATAATTCAACAACCCAAATTCTATACCTTAAACTTATATAATCATAACCATCATGTGCTTTCATATCCCAGTGATCAACCAGGGCAGATATGCTGACCCAAAAAACTCCTAAAAAAAAAAAAATCCTCCCAACACAGCCCCCACCACCTAAGAGGATTCCCCATTTTCTCATACACCCCCACAACAAAAAAACCTATGTATCACCCTCATAAATGTCAGATTGGTAAATAACAAATGCATCGTACTCAAGAAAGCACATTGGCTTCCGGTCGCACACCGCATCATTTACAAACAATGCTTACTTACACATAAAACTTTAGAATCTAAAACTCCTGCCTTTATCTATAGAGTATTAATACCGTATACTTCTTCTAGATCTCTCAGATCACAGGATCAACATCTCTTAGCTATCCCCTCATTGAAAGTCATCAATACAAGACGAACCACAATCTTCTCTATAACAGCCCCTCAGTCCTGGAATAACCTCCCACTCTACCTAAGACTAGAAAAAAATTTAGGAAAATTTAAAGCTCTTCTTAAAAGCTTCTTATTTATAGATGCATTTAATGATTAAGTCTACTACTGAATAAATCTCTCTGCTTGTCAAGCTAATTCTTTGAATTTATTGTTTACCCATCCTAATGTATTTCCCTTGAATTTTTAAACATAATAACTGTATGTAACCCCCGAATTAAATAATTTTCCTTATGTTTTAGTATTGTCAGTTAAATCCCATTTAAGGTTTAATTTTTCTTTTTTATATTTGTATTTATTGTAAATGATATTAATTTGTACATCGCCTAGAAATGTGAATAGGCGATAAATCAAGACATTTAATAAACTTGGAAACTTGGATGACCTTACAGATTAAAAACTGGGACATATTCCTGATTACTAAAACCTGGCTTAAAGACAATGATGGAGTTACACTAGGTTATGTGTCCCTTAGGTTATCAAGCTTTAGCAGGCTCTCGTACACACAAAAAAGGAGACGGAGTAACAGCCATTACCTGCACGTGACTAATGGATTATAGAGAAATGTATATTGGTACTAGATCACAATATGCGTCGTATTAGGATAAAAACTTGTATTTAAAAATCTAGCACTGTAACTATGGCAAATTTAACCTGTAAACTGTACATTATGTATATTGGTATTAGATCCCTAGTGTGTGTCTAGTTAAGATAAAAACTTGTATTGAAAAAGCATTTACTGTTAAGGATAACTATGGCAAATTGTAACCTGGAAACTCTATTTGTTGGTTCTAGACCAGACATGGGCAAACTATGGCCTGCAGGCCATAGCTGGCCCGCTTATTTTTTTAATCTGGCCTGCCGACCATCCGTACCCCACCAACCGCGAGCCCTACATACCTCCCTCCAGAGCAACGTCGGGCCGGCAGCACTCTAAACATGCTGCTTTGCGGCCTTCTCTCATCAGGGAATTCCCTCTGCCGCATCACTGATGATGTTATCAGTAACAGGGCACACAGAAGGACCAAATGAGAGAAGGCCCTGAAGCAGCTTTTGTTTAGAGTGCTGCCAGCCTGACACTGCTCTGGAGGGAGGTATGTAGGGCTTGCAGTCGGCAGGGTTCAGATGGGAGGGAAGGATGGAGAGTCAGCAGGGGTTCAGATGCGCAGCGGGGGCAGGTGTTCAAGGGTTCTGCTGCACGAGGGAGGGAGGGAAGGATAGAAGCTGGGCAAGGGTTCTGCTGCACAGGGAGATGGAGGGATAGAAAGATTTAAGAACCCATTGTGGCCCACGAGTCAAAAAGTTTTCCCATCCCTGCTCTAGACCCCCAGTTTGAATCAAGTTAGGCTACAACCTTGTATTGTAAACCTGTTCTGTAATTATGTCAAATTGTAACCTGTTAACTATATAACAGGTGCCATATACCAACTGTAACCCATTCTGAGCTGTTTGGGGACAACGGGATAGAAAACGAATTAAATAAGTGAAAAGTGTAAATGAGGGGATGAGGCATTTATGGGCTAGTGGAGCATGTCTCTGCATCTGGAGACAAGGTATGTGTTTTAAGTGTGAGTACAATGTGTGGGAGTGGATTGTATGTGTGTTAGGATTAGGACATTATGGCCTTGATTCTGTATAGGACGCCCAGGAGAGGTCCTATACAGAATCGGGCCTACACTAACTCCGATTCTGTAACCGGCGTCCATGTTATAGACGCCGGTTAGAAAATCGGGTTAGAGTAGATGTGGCCGCTACACTTATCGCGGCAAGGGATAAGTATAGCGGCTGCCTGTCTGATCGCTGGCAGGAGGGTGCCCAACCCCTCCTGCCGGAACACCGCCCCCTCCCCCATGAAACTCTTGATAGCCGGCAGGAGGGTGCCCAACCCCTCCTGCCGGAAAGCCGGACCCTCTCCGGATCCCCCATGCTAACGACCCCCCCGATGACTCCCCTAACCTCCCCCCCCAACTAACCTCGCCTTCCGGCGATCAAGAGTTTCGGGGAGGCAGGGCGGCTTTCCGGCAGGAGGGGTTCAGCACCCTCCTGCTGGCGATCAAGAGTTTCAGGGGGGAGGGGGTGGCGTTCCGGCAGGAAGGGTTGGGCACCCTCCTGCCAGTGATCGGACAGGCGGCCACAGCTGCTATACTTATTGTGGCAGGGAGATCCCTTGCCATGATTAGTATAGCGGCCGCATCTACTTACAATGTAGGTCAGCATTTTGCTGGCCTATATTTTAAGCGTCTCTTCCTCTACTAGGGAGACGCGTAGGGCCGCCTAGGTTCGCCTAAGGCCATTAGACAAGCTTAGGCGTCTTGCCGGCATCCCTAAGCTCCCGGAGGCTCCTTCAATATAGGCGGCCTGCCTGGGGAGCATTTTTTTAAAAAACGTGCATCCCGATTGGCTGATTAGACAGCTGTAGGACGCCTACAGCTGCCTAAAATCGGGACGGCACTTTGCAGAATCAGGGCCTGTGTGTACAATGTTGGGAATAATGGTGCATTTGTATATTGGCGGGCATGATATGTTGGGGTGGGTGGGGATATGTGTGTATGTCTAGAGGCAAAGGTTTAGCATGTGTGTGGGAGCAGTATGTATGACTAGTGATGAAGTGGGGAATGCACTTGTCAGTGTATTAGGCAAGTGATGTGTGTGTGTGTTAGGGTTGAGGACAGAATGAATGGAGGTAAGATGCATAGGGTGACAGGATTTATTTTATTTATATTCCGCATATCTTACAATTCTATTTGTATTTGTCTGTGGGAGTATATCTGGGGTGAGGTGGATGCATCAGATGCAATTTATTTTGAAGGTGTTTGGGGTGGTATACGAATTTACTAATTAAAAAAAAGTTATGCAATACTGTGGAAATTGAGGACCATTAAGAAGTATTTTGATATAGAGTCCTTTCGGTTGCCGGTTCAGTTTACTGTATTGTGTACTTTGAACTATTGTAATATAGTTTATTTGGGGTTACCAAAAAATATTTTATTAAGACTTCGTTTAGTTCAGAATGCTGCAGTTCGTTTGATCTTCGGGCTTAAGAAATACTGTGTGATAGATGAGAGAAGGTATGTGGATGTGTGACAAATGGTGTGTGGGGGGGGTATATATGTAGTAAGTTTAGGTTTATTTGGTTTTCTAGCCTGTCCTCTCAAGATAGCCCAGAACAGGTAACATAGATGATAATCCAAATTTAAATTAACACATAAATAACAAATTATATCATAACAATGTCAATTTAAATGAATCTAAATTTAAGATTATACATTATCATCAGTTTAACCAACATATTAGTTCAGTTAAAATAAGTTTTAAACAAAACCTCAAACTAAAATCTTAACAATTAATCTACATACTAAACATTAGTTTTCATAGTCTTTTGAAAAGACAAGAAATTGTCCAAAGATCTAATACAAGATGGAAGTTCATTTCACAACTTTGGTCACAAACTGGGAATAAGCTCGTTGGTGAGCATACTCAAGATGAAATATTTTCACAGAAGGGACACAAAAATGTCTCTCTAGTCATAATAGTGTATGAGACACTTTGTAAAATACATTGCACTCTCCCAAGTACGTGTACATTTTCAAGTCATCAGCTGGGATTTCTCAGAGAAAGATAATAGTTACTGCATATGGGCAGACTAGATGGGCCTTTATCTGCTGTCATGTTTCTACGATCACATTCTTAAACTTCTACCACCAAATCTACAACTTCTTTAGAATCATATAGAGCTGTCCTTAAATATAGAAACATCTTCAGAATAATACATTCACAGTGGTGAATCTGGTTTGGCGGTCACCTGGGTTGGACACTCCCTCCTTCAGCCAGCTGGGGGAGGGAAAGGAGAGGAAATGTAGTGTTGGGGGGGCACAGTCTGCATGTGTAGCTGTCTGCTAGCCCCCTGCTCTGGAGCAGGAAGTTGATATTAGAGGGGATGGGAGCCGGGGCCAACGGAGCCAACAGCCATGCGCATGCAAACCACAGCTACATGACCACTCCATACCACCACCACCACACACACACTGCCTGCACCTGGGGCAGACTGCCCCACTTCCATGCCCTTGGTACGCTAGAGCAGTGGTTCCCAACCCTGTGCTGGGGGACCACCAGGCCAATCGGGTTTTCAGGCTAGCCCTAATGAATATGCATGGAGCAGATTTGCATGCCTCTCACTTCCACTATATGCAAATCTCTCTCATGCATATTCATTAGGGCTAGCCTGAAAACCCGATTGGCCTGGTGGTCCTCCAGGACAGGGTTGGGAACCACTGCGCTAGAGCATTCACACATAAAACTAGTACCATATTTTTAATTTAAACTTTTCTTTCTGCAGTATGAGAACAGGAAGGAGACACTACACTAATGCTTCTCTGACATGCTACCGTATTATTGATGAAATATGCTTTTGTACAATTCTTTAATGGCAGGCAGGTGTAATGTACATGATAACCACATAGAAATAAACTTGTCCATTTGTTTGTAGAATGAAATAGGTGCAAAAATAATAGTTATGTTTTTTCCATTACATTGAACTGAAGAACTCCAGTGGCACAGGGTCCCAGGTTTGGACTTGTTTGCAATTCTGTATGTGCCTATCTTCTGCTGTGGAATGCTTTTCTGAAATGGCTGGCTTTATGATGGCCTGGGGGGGTCAACCTAAGCTTTTTTACCGTCTACTTAGGTGGCTCAAGACGGCTATTTATTTTTTTATATCTGCCTGTTACTTTGTCTGTGGTAACCCTTTCCTCCTTTCATTGCATGTCTGGTTACCGACAGAGGGAAAATCACAAATTTCAAAATAACATCACCAACTTACTGTAATCTATTTGTACTGAAAGCTGTCATTTTTCCCCACAATAAAAGTGTGATTATAACTCTAGCATTTTCAAATCCTATGACTAGTTCACAAGGCATCAGAAAATGATCAGGATCTTTACAGGACTGAGAAGTGTGAACTTGAAGGAATGAGGCATTTGAAATAATGAAATTATTTTTGTCCAGATGGATTAAAAGTTGGTATATGGCACTGTGTAAAGCACCAACAACCTAAGACTTTGTTCTCATTTTCTCAGCCAGATTTTAGGGGGAGCAGGGAAATCTTATTAAATAAGCCCCCAAATAACTTTTTTTCTTTGAGAAGAGGGAAAGCTCAGAATGCATCTCCATTTAGTGGTTGACATAGCACTTGACAGTCAATTTCAATAGTGACTCCGCTCTTGTCACGTGGAGTCTGACAGAGCTGAAACACAGGGAGACAAATTAATCTCCACCCCACCCCACCCACCCCCAGGTCATACAGACAGAGCCAAGGCTTAAAGCTGAGCCACAGAAAGATAAAATGACTCCCCTAGAATCATACACATAGCAGTCAATTAAAAAAGTAATGTAGCCATCTGAGCACTTGGCTTTTACTATAAGCTAGAGAGTTGCGTGGGGACAGAAATCCCACCCATCCCCGCCCGTCCCCACCAGAATCCTCTCCGTCCCCACCCATCCCCGCATGGAATTACCTCCATCCCCACCCGTCCCCATAAAAAGCAGCAATTACTTCTGACAGGATCATCAATTCCACCGTTTCTTTTGTGTTTGCGCTGCTGTTTTCCTTGTGGAATCTCTTTGGTGGAACCCTTTTTTTGTTTTCTGTTCAGATAATTAACTTATAAACCCCCTCTTTTACTAAGGCTGACGTGTCCTTTATATTACATGGACGAACCCTGCTTCCAAAGCCTTCCATCCCCGTGGGAGTCCCATGGGCCAGAGGGGGGTCCCCGTGGGAGTCCCGCGGGACCTGTTCCCGTGCAGACCTCTGCTATAAGCTTCAACTGTGCTTCATAGAAAGCTAATTTTATTGTATAGAATTTGTGCACTAATCAGGGGATGCTTGCCAGACACATGCACACAAAGGCAGCACTAATAAAGTTGCAATGACTGAAAAATATACTTTGGTTCATCACTAGAGGGCGCAACTCTCTTCTTGAAGAACTCTATACCTCTGAGTGAAGGAAATAAGAGCCAGAACACATCTGTGGTATTTTACACACAAAACTTAGCCTCACAAAATTCTTTGTATATTTATGCACAAAACAACTGCAGATGTGTGCTGGCACTTTAATTCTGTTCAAACACAAGCACATTATTGCCATTACTATTCTGGCTGGAGAAAAAGAGGAACAAGCTATTTTAAATCAGAGTATTTAATTTATTTATTTCGATTTATATCCCAACCTCCCAGAGAGCTCATGATGGGTTACAAGAGAGCATACATAGTTCAAAGATCAAAGGGAACCTATCTACAGTTCATAGGAACTTAGTTACAGAATATACATTTAGTATCAAACAATAGCTCCAGGTAATGTTTCAAATATTTTCTTTAAACTTGCAACAATGTAATCTCTCAAAGTATTCGGAGAGGTTGATGTAACTTGTGAGACAATTAGACCCGCTGGTCAGTGGCTCAGTTCTCAATCATTGCACTTTTGGTAACGGATCTCTTATAATTGCACATAAAATAATCTTAGTGAGTAAGCATTTATCTGGCAGTACTCTTCTTAATATCAAAATGCTCAGAAGTAGAATTCAAAGTAGAGGATGGCATGGGGACAAATTTTTCTCCGTCCCCACGGGAACTCATTTTCCCATTCCATTCCCTCGAGTATGTTTCCTGTCCCTGCCCCATTCCTGCAAGCTGCACCCTCATCTTCACAAGCCTCAAACACTTTAAAAATCATAAATGTTTGAGGCTTGTGCAATTAAGGCAGAGCTTACAGGAATGGGACAGGGACAGCAACAATACTCACGGGGACGGGGGTGGGGAAATTGAGTTCCTGCAGGCACGGGAACAAATTTGTCCCTGCGTCATTTTCTAATTCAAAGTTCTTTCTAAAGAACAGAGCAGTCCCTAAAAACAAGCAAAATATGTATGAAAAGACATGGCAACTTCTTCAGCATCAAATTCGCAGCATAAAATACAAACAATTTAAAAGGCTGTAAGCCAGGGGTAGGGAACTCCGCTCCTCGAGAGCCGTATTCCAGTCGGGTTTTCAGAATTTCCTCAATGAATGTGCATGAGATCTGTTTGCATGCACTGCTTTCAATGCATATTCACTGGGGAAATCCTGAAAACCCGACTGGAATATGGCTCTCGAGGACCGGAGTTCCCTACCCCTGCTATAAGCAAACGGACATCACCAACTTACTGTAATCTATTTGTACTGTAAGCTGTAATTTTTCCCAGAATAAAATTTGACACTGCGCCTTTGGCAGACAAGAGCGAGAAATAGGTTGGGGTTTTTTTTTCATGGCAGACAGTAGCGCCCTTAGGTTTGAATTGCAAGTTCGAATGATGTGCTTTTTTTTAACATCATCTGATTTTTGTTTGCTGCGACAAAGTTTTGGCCTTGCTATTCTTTGTTAAATTCTCTGTATATTTAACACAATCTCTGTGAGCTAATTCTTCTGAGCTTCGGGGTTTCCCTTTTTTCAGCGTGCTGGTGTTTAGATGACGTCTTGTAGATGCCAAGCATTATGTAGGATTTAAATGGGGGAGGGAACAAGCGTCGTCGTCTGTTGAACTGTTAGGTTTTGTGAAGCAGTTTGCTTATAGCCTTTAAATGGTTGTATTTTATGCTGTGAATTTAATGCTGAAGAAGTTGCCATGCCTTTTCATACCTATTTTGTTTGTAGGGATTGTTCTGTTCTTTAGACTGAAGATAAAGATGTGCTTATGACGGGTTCTCTGAAGCAGCAGTAATTGTGAAATGCATCAGAACCCTGAACTCAGTGCTTGAAAAAGATCTTTAAATTAGAAAATGACACATGGACATATTTGTCCCCGTCGAAACTCAATTTCCACATCCCGTTCCGTGAGTGTTGTCCCTGACCTGTTCCTGTAAACTGCCTTAACTGCACAAGCCTCGAACACCTTATGATTTTAAAGTGTTTGAGGCTTGTGCAGATGAGGACGGAGCTTAGGCATTGGTGGAATGAAGCATTATGACATCACAGTCTGAGCTCTACAATGTTGCTACTTATGGCTTTAAAATGTTTGAGGCTTGTGCAGATGAGGACGGAGCTTAGGCATTGGTGGAATTGAAAGGTCACTTGGACACACAAAGTCAGAGGCGTGAAGAAAGTACAAGAAATTTATTACGGTATACCGGACTCTAGTGCAGTTAATAGCCTGCCTACTAGACTGTCAGAAACAGGAAATACACGGACTTTTATGCCCTTTTCGCAAACTAATATATGCAAAAACTACAATTTTCATTTGTTACTTCTATAACTTTTCTACAATTATTATTGGTCCTAAGCTCACACTAGCAGGTCACTTATCTAACTCTTACAGGTCTAAATGTTAAATGTACAGAAGGGCAGGGTACATCATGGCTCAAACTCTTATCTATTTAGCTTACAATGTGGTAAGGCAGGGACATACATTTTAGGCAGATGAAGTCAATAGATTGTAAACTTTCTTCAGCTATGTAGGCCAGAGCAATATTTTAAACAACAGTTAACCATTTCATGACCCTACAGAATGAGGCATTATGACATCACAATCTGAGCTCTACAATGTTGCTACTTATGGTTTTAAAGTGTTTGAGGCTTGTGCAGATGAGGACGCAGCTTTCAGGAATGGGGCGGGGACAGGAAAATAGTTCCTTTGGGGACAGGGAAAAATTTGTCCCCATGTCATTCTCTACTTTGAATTCTACTTTTGAGCATTTTGATATTAAGAAGATTATGTTATGTGCAATTATAAGAGATCTGTTACCAAAAGTGCAATGATTGAGAACTGAGCCATTAACCAGCGATCTGTGACCCATATTGGTCTTATTGTCTCACAAGTTACATCAACTTCTCTGAGCACTTTGAGGGATTACATTGTTGCATGTTTATTTTATTTTTTAAAAATCTTTATTAATTTTTCAAAACGAATACAAAGTGCCAGGAATTATACAGACATTAATAATCAAAACGAGCACTTATATTCAATCAATAACAATGCAGAAGAAAAATATCCCTCCCCTCCCATCCAATACATTTAATCAAAGAATAAACCAACAAAATATCCCCTCCTCCCCCCCACACATCCCCTGTCCTGGATGTGTATGGAAATAAACAAAAATTTAAAACAAAAGATACCTAATGTTGCATGTTTAAAGAAAATATTTGAAACATTGCCTGGAGCTATTGTTTGGTACTGGTTGGCATTGTATGCACCTTTGTTCCCCGAGTGTGTTGGGTTTCTAGAATATAAATTTGGCATTCCATATGCACACATCTGATACACATAGCCTATTTGCATATTGTGATGGATGCCCATGCTAGGATCCTCCAGGTTCTGATATAATACCTGCACAAATATTGACCTAGAATGTTCACCATTCAGCATGCTCTCCCGTGTAGCCACACATTACAGTATTTACCTACAATTTGATTACTTAATCAGTTATAAAAATATGTTCTGTATGCATTAGGAAAACTGTGCTCTGAGCTTCAGTACATAGCACTGATGCACTGCTTGTTTCATCAGCTCAGTATCAGTAACTTCCAGCTCTGCTCTGTTCCTAGAGCTTGGGTAGCAAGGTCAAGTTCACCTGGAAAGAGCATGAAAAGCTATAACTCTTACAGATTGCTTTCTTTTCCACCCCTTTGCTAGCTGCAGTCTTTGAAGAAGAAAGTGTCTAACATCTGTAGTGCTTCTCTTATATGAAATCCTCTTAACCAAGCCTTCTATGCTGCTCCTGATCTGGGGAAAAATTTCTTACCTTGGCGTACGTCCTAAGCCACTCTTTCCTTTACAGCAAAATACTTAATGGTCTCATTACTATTCATTTTAATGCTTTGTGTACCTGTGTCTTCCATGCCAGTAAACACCCAATTAGAGAATGACACGGTGGCGGTTTACCCGCAGCCACCGCATTTAGCCGCGGGTAACCCGCCAAAACGGGGAACGAAAACTAGCAGTCGCTGCTGGGACAGGGACAAGGCCGTTCACCGCCCCGTGGAGCGGTGAATGGTCTTGTCCCCGCAGTGAGGCATGAAGGATCGCGCGGTCCCCGCAGCCCACACCCGCCTGCCCAATCGATCTTAGTGATTAGCCAGCTCTCTCCCTTCTCCTCACCTTAGTTTGTAGGTTTTCTTTTTCGGCGACCCGCACACTATCAAAGAGCCGCGCACCCGCTGCTGCTCAGTTTCGATCTTCTGCTCTGACGCAACCGGAAACAGGAAGTTGCAGCAGAGGAGAAGATTGAACACTGAGCAGCCGCGCGTGCGCAGCTCTTTGGGAAAGCGTGCAGGTCGCCAAAAAAGAAAGCCTGCAAACTAAGGTGAGGAGAAGGGAGAGAGCTGGCTAATCACTATGATCGATTGGGCAGGCGGGTGGGGGCTCTTTGGGAAAGCGTGCAGGTCGCTGAAAAAGAAAGCCTGCAAACTAAGGTGAGGAGAAGGGAGAGAGCTGGCTAATCACTACGCTCGATTGGGCAGGCGGGTGGGGGCTGCGAGGACCGTGCGATCGCCCGTGTTCCCGGCTCAAACTGGAAGGAGGGAGTGAAAGGGAAAAGGATTCTGGGCCAAGGGGATGAAAACAGAAAGAAAAACCCACAGCAGGAAAGAAAGGGAAGGACAGGCAGGTGAGCCAGATGCTAGAAGCAGGGGGGGGGAAAGAAAGAGGGAAAAAAGCTAGATGGGGTTGAAAAGAAGAGACACACTGGTATGGAAGAGGAAGATAGGGGAAATCTGGACACAGGAAGGTAACAGAAAGAGGGGAAATTATATGCATGGGGCATAGGGACAGAGACATAAAGGGGACATGCCATGGGGATGGTATATGGACACAGGGGGGGGCAATGGCAGATACATAGGGGAGATATTAGAAATGGGGAAAATAGGAGCACAGAAGCGAGATGGTTTGTGGGGATGGGACAGGGACCGAGCTCGCAGGCTCCAGTGGCTTGCACAAATTATATTATAACGTGCCATGAAAATAAGAGGGAGGAAGGTAGATAGATAGGCCACGCGAGAAGAGCTGAAAGGTGATAGAAAGGAACAGATGGTAAAGGAGGGAGAGAAGGGTGGTGGTGGAAAGGAATAGGATAGACATTGAAGGAGGGTGGAGAGGAACAGACCCTGAAGGGAAATGTGGAAGACAGAATGGGAAGAAGACAGATGCCAGACTATGGGGGAGCGGAGGGAAGAAGATGGGTGCTAGACCAATTGGGGGGGGTGAAGGGAGAGGCACAGTAACAGCAAATGGAAGACGCAGAGAGAAGACACACAGTGGATGGAAGGAATTGAATGAGAAGATGTGGAAAGCAGAAACCAGACAACAAAGGTAGAAAAAAAATTCTATTTATTTATTTTTTGCTTTAGGATAAAGTAGTATATTAGTTGTGTTGATAAAAATTTATAAACAAAGCCCTGCCAGCTGAACATCTCTTTCTCTAGTTCAGCAGCAGGAACTTTGATTTATAAGAAAGGAATAAGCTAAATATTACAGTACTAAGGCTTATATGGATGCAGCGGGGACGGTGATGGGGTGGTGAATGGGATGGCAGTGGCGGTGACAGGGCGGTGAAAGGGGTGACGGGGCGGTGCAGAGGATGGTGGGCCGGGGCGGTGGCGGGGACAGATTTTTTTCCCCGTGTCATTCTCTACACCCAATCTCAACCTCTCTCTACATCATTTTGCATGGTAGCTCTCCGCATTGCCCCATAGTCAATGACCACGGTAAAGCAAGTGGTATCCCCATGGTCTGAGACAGGAAATCAGAGTGGCCAGCAGTTTAGCCATCCTCTCTAACTGTAACCCCTAGCCTGGTGTCCTGTTTGTTTTGTTTAGACTGTAAGCTCATTCGAGCAGGGACTGTTTTTATGATGCTGTACGTCTGGTAGAACTCTAGAGATAATTAATAGTAGTAATTAAAAAAAATACCATTGGTGTAGTTTACTCTGAACTGCTACTCACTGTTGCAATTCACTGGTTTAGATTACTATGTTATATCAGTAGATTAGAAAATATAAAAATATATAATTATAGTAAGGAAAGGAAAAAGATGTAGGATTGGAGCAGAGGCCTCATGGTTAGAGCAAGTTGATAACCAAGGTAGCCAGGGTTCTCTTCATAAAAGTAATGACAGAGAAGAACTGGGAAATTACAGGCTGATAAGCCTTACCTCAATGGCGGGAAAAGTCACAGAGAGCTGCTGAAGGAAAGGATAATGAACTTTCTAGAATCATTTAGATTACAAGAACTGAGGCAACTTGATTTTACCAAAAGATTATACAAAATGTAAATCTTTATTCATTTTTATACGTGCAATAAGTGTGATAATACATAAACACATTTGCACATTGAGAATATCACTTAATATTCAGCAATAATACCAATCATAAAATCTTATCTCCCTCCCTTCCCTCCCACCCCTTCATAACAAGTAATTAAATTACTTTATATAAGATGTTATACTTAAAATCTCCCCTTCCTTAAATTTACAGGTTCAATTATGGGGTGGGAGGGAGGGTATTTTTATTGTTACATGTTATATAAGTATTGATTATATGATAGATAAGGGTGGGGAGGGGGGGAGATAAGAGAATATTATATGTATCATTGTTGATTATTAAGTGATATATTTATGGTTATTTGTATGGATATGTTATCACACTTATTATAAGTTTAAAAATGAATAAAGATTAAAAAAAAAAAAAAAAAGAAGGGAAAAGTCACAGAGATGCTGCTGAAGGAAAGGATAATGAACTTTCTGGAATCATTTAGATTACAAGAACTGAGGCAACATGATTTTATCAAAAGATTATACAAAATGAATCTGGTTTCTTTAGGTGATCAGACAACTAGATAAATGGCAAGTGTTGGTTTATGGTCTATTTTAATATTCCCCCTGTTTTACTAAGGTGCACTAAGCGTTTTAGCGCAGGTTTAGCGCCTTGCTAAATCTATGCGTGCGCTAACCGCTAATGCATCCATAGACTAACATGCACATGTTAGCGTTTAACGCATGGTTAGCGTGCGCTAAAAAGCATATAGCGCATCTTAGTGAAAGGTGCCCATAGTCTTTAATATAAGTAAATTGAATGCCCTGAGATGCCTCCCAAGGTAGTGAACTTAGTCCGATATTGGTTAACAGACAGACTGGAAAATTATATTTGTTCAGAGAAAAGGTGAGCAGTGATGTGCCTTAGGGGATTGATTGGTCCTTAGATTGATTCTGCACAATTCCTTTGTGAACAGTATGGCTGAAGGGATAGAAAGAAAAATTTACCTTTTTGTAAATTACACAAAGATTTGCAACGGAGTGAACACCCGGGTGGGAACAGACAACATGCATGAGCTAGGTGAAGGGACCCTAGAGTGGTAGTGTCTGAGGATCTCAAGTGGGTGAAATATATAATGTGGTGCCAAAGCCAGAAGGGTCACAGAGAGAGAGAGGTATAATCAGAAGAAAAGAGGTGATAATGCCTCTGTCCAAGCCATTCATGAGACCCCACTTGGAGAATTATGTTAAGTTTTGGAGGCAGTATTTTGCTAAGCATATAAAAAGACTTTGAAGTGGTGCAGAGAAAGGTCCCCAAAATGGTATAGGGTCTGAGCCAGAAGACGTTCTAAGAGGCTTGAAGACCTGAACATGTATACTGTAGAGAAAAGTAGAGAGAAGGTGGTATGATACTGATATTTAAATACTTGAAAGGTATTTAAAAAGCAAAGAAATCTTTTTCAAAGATGGGGATGCTTTAGAACTAGATGACTGAGGGATATGAAATAAAACTGCAAGGGGGTAAGCTTAAAAGCAACATCGGAGAATGTTTTTACATGGAAAGCTGGTGGATACCTGGAATGCCCTTCTAGTGGGGGCAAAAGAAGTGACAGAATTCAAAAAGGCATGGGATAAGCAGAGTATCCTAGCAAGAGGATGAGATTAAAACAAAACAATGCCAATGAAAGTTTCAACCTACATATTCTGCACAGATCAGCAGATATGACTCCAGCCACCTTGCCAACTAGAATGGACCTTATTTGCTATCTTTCTAATATGTTACTATGTTAACCAGAAACCCAGCCGAGGGACCTAGAAAAGACTTAAATAACCTCAGGCATAGAAAGAAAAGGGAAAGCCTAAACCTAGAGAAGGACCTCCAGAATATACCCACACGGAAGGTAATCCATGCACTGCTTTGTATGTTTTTCTGTTCTTTCATAGTGGACAGAATCACTTTTTACTGCATATAGAATATTAATAAGGCATCTGACATTATTAGACCTATATTTGCCTTTAACAAACTCAGTTTAGTCAAAGTGAACTAGCTGGGTAACACAGCATTTAAGTCTCTGTGCAACTGTCTTGGGTATTAGAAGAGCAAAGAAATTGACCCTGGAAAATCCACAGAGAAGAAAAATCCAAGAGAAACCAAAAAAAACCCACTGTGGCGAGATGATGTTCCTGAATTGGACTTTATTAAAAAATCATATTAAAAAAAATCAACATAGCAATCCACATAAAAATCTTAAGGATCTAGTCCACTGATAGCGTTGGACCCAACACGGTCCGTATTTCGACAGTAGAGTCTTCCTCAGGGGTCCCTGCTAGTCCTAGGGTGGAAGATACGTGGAAAGGCTAAACAATCCAGAAGTACAGATGAGTAGAAACTCCGCATATGACGCACTTCAAAAACAAAATCAAATGGGTATTAAAAGAACATTTATCAACATCAAGGAAACAATCAAGCAACAAATCCTATAACTCCCAAGATTCTCATTGTGGTATGAACAGGAAGAAAGCCTGACCTTACAAGGAGTTTGATCCAATATCTATAACATCTGGACTAAGCATCTCATCAGTAAAAATATAGTTGAGTAGGATAGTAGCATACCATGTTCTCATAATTGAGGAGCACATTCTCCCTTAGTTACTCCTTAGTAAAGGCAAAAACAAAAAAATTCATGTATTCTTTCCAGTATGGCCATGGCCCCTTGATCATCTGATCATGGTCCAACTGGTTATCTCGCAGGCTTCTTAACTTTGTACTTGATAAAGCTTTTATTGATTTTTGTTTCTACTGAAAACTTACTTTCAAAAATCCCACCTCTTGTCTGTTTTATCAGTGTCTTATATGTAATTTAGTGCTTAGAAAAGAGTAGTAGTAGTAGTAATTTGCAAGTGCTTGTAATTTTTCCTATTTTCTTCATCTGGGTCCACTTTTGGCAACACCTTACTTCTATCTCTCATCTCTTCTTTGAAGCATGCTGGTATTTGCTTGGTCCTCTGACACTTTTTTTTTTAATATGTAGAATACATCTGCTATGAGCTCCAAGATGGTATTTTAAAGAATAATCTTACCTGATGCAGACTCGTAACTTTGTGCTGCTGCTTTGCTATTTTTTTTTTTTTTTTGGAGGGGGGGGGTTCTTTTCTATCCAGTGAAGTCTGTTCATTAAATAGCATGTTACATTAGCACAGGTTAGCAGTAAATAGTCTTCTATGTGACTTCATCTGCTCAACAAAAGAAAATTATGGAAAAATTGAGCCAGAGAACAAAAGCGAGCAGAGACTATTTTGTTACAATGGAGAATACGGACCATCTAAGTTGAGGTACACATTTCAGTAAAAAGAACAAGCAATGCCTGAATTGGCCTTAATCCGTATGTACATAGGTATGAGCACGACCTGATATTTTGTTGTAAGCCTTTAGGCCAGGGCTATTCATTTCCAGTCCTTGAGGTCTATAGGCTACCCAGGTTTTCAGGATATGCACAATGAATATGCATGAGAGAGATTTGCATACCAAGGAGGAAGTGTAAACCTGGCCTGCCTGTAGACATCAAAGAAGGAAACTTGAGTAAGAATTGGTGCATAGCTGAAATAATGTAAAAAGTGGACAGGACCTGTTTTTTGTTCTGAAGAGCTCAACTAATCTAGGAAGAAACATTACTGTATCACAGCAGCGATAAGCCATTTGCTCTATATTTTGATTATTTCCAGGTAACAAAACTGATGAACACAACTGAGTATGGTGCTTAACAAATTGATTTTTTTGATGCCTGTTGAGTTTTAGAATGTTTTGCTTATTTTTTTTTTTTTAATTTGGACAATTAATTGTACAGGGCCATTTTTTACAGTCGCCTGCATGCAGCCCAGATACCCTACAAACCTGCTTTGAATTAACAATCAAAAATTTGGCTATGCTTTTATTTTAAGATTGTTAAGGCATTTACTTTACTTTTATATCCTTTAAAATAAATGGATTTTCTTTTTATCTGTATCTGTGATTGCACTGAGTTATTGTGATCCAGTGCTAGAAAGTTAATTGCTTTATTTATAACATGTCAAAGCAGATTTGAATGTGAACAGAATAGATTTTTTGTTACCATGTGTTCAAAACATATTTTTCTCTATAAATATGGATGCCTAACACAAATATTTTGTCTTCCCAGGTGGTTCCTTCAGGGTCCCAATCCATACAATGGTTCACAGGACTGGCTTTGCTCAGGAAAATACTGGGACAGAAACTATTCAAACTTACCAGACATTTATTAAGATGCTCCCACTTGACCTGTACATTTAAAGACAAACCCATATTTTCATGTTTCTACATGCCATCTCTTTCAAATTCAGTATAATTAGAATATCCTACATGCCAGCTGTTATTACTGTAAAATAAAGGTGGTGTTACTAAATTAGTATATATCTGACTTATATCCCCTTTTTAGGGGAAAATACAGTGGCAATACTGCTTCAGGGTTTCATATCCTGAGACAGAAACTACCCAGGTCAAAAGGTCGGAGTTCTATATTCTATGGTTGTTCCCATACCTGGCCTAAGATCCATATACATTTTTACTCTGTAAGACTGAAGCAAATGGAAAACAAGATTCACATATAAAAAGAGAACATAGGGGTCTCCAGAAGACTGTCATTTGTAAGGTCCTATTTATAAAGTTTCATGTCTTTGCTCACTATTGACATTTTAAGCACAATTAGAAATATCAGTGGAGTACTGTCAAATCTGCAGACAAGGATGGATTATGTAAATCTGAGACTGTCTCATCAAGAGCTTTCCTTTTTAAATTTTTAAATTTCTCCTTCCCTTTCTGCTATTCTTAGATTGGAGGGAGAACCATGGCTTAAAAGGGTAACACTAAAAACAAAATATTCCACATTAATTTATTTTTGTGCTTTGATTTGATTTGAATTTGCTGTTTTGGGGATTTTTTTTTTCTTTTGGTACCAAAGTAATTTTTTTCCAGAGTTAATGAAAATAAATAAATAAAGCAAAATCTGGATGAAAATGTACAATGGCAAATGTAAAAAGGAAAAATCCCCTTAAAATCTATAATGACTTAAAATGTGTGTTAGAAATATGATAGGTGCTTAAAGGCCACTGTTACTGAGAGATGAATGTCTAGGAAAAAAAAGATAGACCAGGAACAACTGCAGAAATGAAATTGTTCAGTATCAGTAGGGCTTTTACTTTTTCATCTGCCTCCAAGGCATTGTATGGTTGAAATACACAATATATGAAGACCTACTGTATAAATCCAAATAATACCGTATCCTTTTTAATTGAGGTAGACTAAATCTACTAGAAATATGTATTTATATTCTAGCACAAAGCTGCAAGAGGACTGGTTGCTCTCTTGCATATAATGTTTTAAATGTTGTCTTTGAATAAATTAATAAAATAATGTTTAGAATCGGATGATTTCAAATGCTGCTTAATAAAGGCTTTAAAATAAGATCAGAAGCTTTCAGTTGTTTCTTACTGTTTCCAGTGCAAAGTTTTCTGTCCTGCTGCCTACAGTATATCTAACGTGACCATTAATTTTTTTCATCAAAACGGGACATCTATTAATATTCATCCCCGCCCCCAATTTCTTCAATTCATTTTTCATGTACACACAATATCTTATTAATTCATAATGTAAACATAAAATTTTAAAAAAAAAACACAAAGCACACTGTACGCAGAGAAAATGTTAATTATCATTTACGAGTTTTGGATTTTATTCAAAGATATCAAGGCAGATTACTTTAAAATATGCAATGTCAGTAACTATAGAAAAATAGACAAATATAGTGCAAAATATAGACAGCAAATATAAATTCTCAAAACAGACACATTTTGATCACTAAATTTAAAATAAAATCATTTTTCCTACCTTTGTTGTCTGGTGATTTCATGAGTCTCTGGTTGCACTTCCTTCTGACTGTGCATCCAGTCTTTCTTTCGCATCCAACATTTCTTTCACAATCCAGCCCCACCCCCTTTGGGTCCAGGTCTCTCTCTCTTTTCCCCCTGTTACCCTCCCCAGATCCAGTGTTAGTTCTCATTTGTACCTTTGTTCCAGGTCTCCCTCTCTCTCCCTCCTCTGTTATGATCTTAAATCTCCCTGTTCTTCCCCAGGGTCTCTCCCCCTCTATCTGAACCTCCCATAGTTCTGTATCTGCCTCCTGTCTTTCCCCTTTGGTCCAGGCCTTTCTCTCTCTAGTCTTTCTAATTTGCTTACAACGCCCCTCCCCCTTCTCTGCCTCTTTCTCGCCTTCCTTCCTCCCTCCCAGCAGATTTTAGCATATCTCTCTTCTTTTCTCCCCTCAGATCTGATATCTGTCTCCTTCCTCTTTTCCTCCTCCCAGGTTTGGTATCTGTCTCCTCCCCTTTCCCCCTGCTCAGGCATCTCTCTCTGCTACCTTCCTCCTGTTCTTCCCTGTTCTTCCTTCTCAATTTATTTTCTGCCTCTGTCTAAATTCTTTCTTACTATTCAGTCCTCAATTTCCCTCTTTCATTGTGTCTACCTATAGCTTGCCACCTCTTTCCCTCACCCCTTCCAGTATCTAACTCTATCCTCTTCCCTCAATCCAGCATGTGCCCTTTTTTCTTTTTCCTCCCCACTTCTTTCCAGCATCTTCTCCCCCTCTCCCTCCACTTCCATTCAGTCTTCCCCCTTCTCCTCCACACTTCCATTCAGTGTATGTCCCTCCTCTCCCCCCTTCCATTCAGTATTTGTCCCTCCTCTCCTCCACACTTCCATTCAGCGTCTGTCCCTCCTATCCCCCACACTTCCATTCAGCGTCTGTCCCTCCTATCCCCCACACTCTCTCTACCCCTTCCATCTACTGTTCACCCTCTGTCTCGCCCCTTCCATTCTCTGCCCTTTTCATCCAGTGTCCCCGCCCTCTCTCTCTTCCATATGGTATCTTCCCTCTTTCTATGCTCCTTCCATAAACTGTCTCCTTTGTACATGATTCATTTCAGCTTCACCCCCTCTCCATTTTTCTGTCTCCCTATGCTCTGGAATCTCTCTTCTTTCCTTCCTTCCCACTCCACCCCATGGTCTGGCATCTCTATCTCCTTCCCTCCCCCATGCCCTGGCATCTTTCCCTCCTTGCTCTGGCACCTCCTCTCCCTCTGGTCTGGCATTTGTTTCCTGTCTCTCCCCCATGCCCTGGCATATTTCTCTTCTCCTTCCAACTCCCCCCTCCCCCTCCATTATCTGGCATCTTCTATCCTTCCTTTCTCTCCCTCCTTCCTTCCTTCTTTTCCCATGGTCTGGCATCTGTCTCCTTCCCTCCCCCAATGCCCTGGCATCTCTCCCTCCTCCTCCATGGTCTGGTATCTCCTTCCCTTCCCTCCCATGGACTTGGCATCTCTTCTTCCTTTTCCTTTTCCTTCTCCCTCCTTCTGTGTCAGCATGCCCCCCTATCTACCTATTACTCCAATATCCAGAACCTCCTTTTTCTTCTTATTGCATCCACCCCGTGTCCAGCATCTCCCACCTATCTTTCTACTCACATCATGTCTGTTTTTTCCCTTTACCCTACAACCTCCATGTCCAGCATCTTCCTGTGTTCATTTTTTTCTTCCTTATCTGATTTAGCAGCTTTCTTCCCTTTCCTGAGCCAGCCAACCCACCATCTTCCCACATCCCATTCCAGTTCCTCCCCTCTTTTCCCCAATTTAATAAGCCTGAATGGTATAGAAGTCCCTCAGAGTGTTCCAGTGCTGCTGCGAGACTGGAGGCGATTCTTAGCTGCCATCAGCCCTGCCTTTGGCTGCGCCGGTAATGCTAAACTGGACGGTAAAACCAAAGAGAGACGCCGCGGGACTTTTCCACTTGCCTGCATCGCTCTAAGTTCTGCCGCACTCGATCCCGCCCCTCAAAAACAGGAAGTCACTTCAGAGGGGGCCAGGATCGAGAGCGGCAGAACTTAGAGCGATGCAGGCAAGTGGAAAAGTCCCGCAACATCTCTATTTGGTTTTACCGTCCAGTTTAGCATTACCAGTGCAGCCGAAAGCAGGGCTGATGGCAGCTAAGAGAGCTGCCTGGATCACGGGGCCCTCTTGCCATCCCCTAATGCCAGCCCTGAGAATAGGGAGGGTGATTCCGGACCTGGCGGGCCCCTCTGACCATTTCAGCGCTGTAGGAAGGGAAGGAGGGAGGCAGGCTTTGGCGCAGGAGGGGAAAGCGATCACCGGTCTCTTGTCCCCTCACACAGCTTCGAGACGCTGTCCCTGAAAACGGGACATTTCGGTGTCCCAAAGCAGTGGGTCGGGACAACGGTATGGTTGGTCCCATAATGGGACAGTCCCGTTGAAAACAGGACGTATGGTCACCTTAAGTATATCTCAACACACATGAGAGAGGGTCTGCATGTGAGCAAGGGCCACCAATGTACATCTGTATACTACTCAAAAGGAGTGTGGTAATCCATGTTAACAGTTATTCTGTTGCAATAGGGTGTCAGTAATCTTATCATGCTCATGAGCCATGCAGAAGGAATCCATTCCAGCTTTTGAATCCCTCCTTCACCAGAGATGGCTCTGCTGCCCCTTTCAGTTTTTCCTTCTAAATGCGAGCCGGGAGAAGTCTTTCTGTTCTGCTCTACATATTTCTTTATTTTTTTGGTCTTTTTTTTCATGGTGTTTGGTGGCTTTCAGAGCTCACTACTTTGAGGGTCAAGCTCTGCCTGTATGGAGGAGGAGCAGACTAAGGTCTGCAGTTGACAGGCCAATCCCTGTTAGCCAGCCTGCAGAAACATTTGTGGCGCTTGGGGTCAGGTCTGTTCTTAGCTTTGCTCACCTCTGGGTTGCAGGGGCTTGAATGCAGGTTGTCAGGCATCCATAGGAGGCTTAGTGGAGCTCCATAAGGTGCCAGCTACATTTTGCCTCCCCTCTTTCGCATGTGCGGGCCTGCAGGGATTAGAGGCTCAGTCAGACTCAAGTCTGATTGGCAGCCCAAAGATTCAGCGCTGGAGGAGTGGTCCATTTGAGGAAGTGAATTTTGTCTCCTAGATCCAGCTACTTTAGGAGCTGAGGCAAGCTGCAGCACAGATAACAGTGTAAGGCTTTTACAGCCTATGAGGAAAATTTTTTTTGAGGGGAGGGGTCTTTAAAAGCCGCTTTTTATGTTTCTGCCCTTCCCTTAGGGTTCTCCACTTCCAAAATCACATTTTTTGGTTTGTTTTTTTTGTTAGGGTGTTTTGGGGGCATTTTTTGGCTCCAAAACGCTGTCATGGTGGCCATCTTGGGTTTCCTGATTTTATGAATGTCCTCCTTTACCTTCAAATCACCTCGTTTTGCCTAAAAGCTGGCAGGGATGGTGTTCTCATGCTCTTTCACTTAATTCATGCCATGTTAGTGCTAGATGGGCCCAAAGAGCACCCTTGCACCACATGCCATGTCACATGCCGTGAAGGGAGCAAGAGTGGCCAGCTTAGTCCTTCTGATAACATCAATGAGAAGGATACTCCATCTGATTGGTCAAATTTTCTCAATAGCTACTTCCATTAAAATCTTGGGAGTTACATTAGATCGCCAGCTGACCTTAGATGATCATACAGATCTATTGACTAAAAAAAGTTTCTCAATTCTTTGGAAGTTTCGAACAATAAAAAAATATTTTGATAGTATATCCTTCAGGTTACTAGTACAATCTTCCGTCTTGTCTGTTCTTGATTACTGTACCATTATTTATTTGGGATCCCATAAAAAGCTCCTTAAAAGACTAAAAATCATCCAGAACACAGCGGTTTGATTTTTGGCCTGAAACAATACAACCACATGGGTCTGTTTTATTAACAGTTAAAACAAATACACTGGTTTGTCATTTGAGGCAAGAATATTGTTTAAGGTTTTATTTGGTCTGGCTCCAACTTACCTGTCCTCACGTTTCAAATGATATAAACTGAACAAGATCACTCGATGAAATCATTTATTTGCTTATCCAACTATAAAATCTTGTCAGTATAAGAGATTCTTAACCAATTATTTGCATTTCAGGCAGGTAAAATGAACTCTTGGTTGTGTGCCATTATTTCTCAGGCTTATTCTTATTCATCCTTACACTGGTTGTCATTTGAGGCAAGAATATTGTTTAAGGTTTTATTTGGTCTGGCTCCAACTTACCTGTCATCACGTTTCAAATGATATAAACTGAACAAGATCACTCGATGAAATCATTTATTTGCTTATCCAACTATAAAATCTTGTCAGTATAAGAGATTCTTAACCAATTATTTGCATTTCAGGCAGGTAAAATGAACTCTTTGTTGTGTGCCATTATTTCTCAGGCTTATTCTTATTCATCCTTTAGGAAGTTGTTGAAAACTGATCTGTTTGGCAAATTTGTAAACTAAAATCTTAATGTATGATATAATTTTGACCTTTCCTGAATGTATTTTTATGTTAATTGTATTTTCACTGATTGTACAGTCCTCTTTGATGTAAACCACCTAGAACTATGTGGTGTGGTGGTATATAAGAATAAAGTTATTATTATTATTAAAGCCCTTCCAGATCCCTAGAAATGGTGGTCATCCTAGACGCAGGAGTGTGGAAGGCTGTGGAGCCCGAGAGATGTAAACTGGAAAATGCTGGAAAATCCTAGACGACAGAAATGACGCACTGCTGGTACTATTAGATCTCAGTGCCACCTTCGACACAATCGACCACTCTCTCCTCTTGTCCAGGCTAAAGTCCATTGGAATCTGTGACAACACACTTCAATGGTTCTCTTCATTCCTGATCGACAGATCGTAGAGAGTCCTACTAGGAAAATCCTTATCTAAACCCAAACCACTCCACTATGGAGTGCCTCAGGGAGCCTTACTATCACCTCGCCTCTTCAACCTCTATGTCAAACCAGTACTGGACATAGCAGGAAAACACCAAATCATAATCCACGAATTCGCTGACGACCTACAACTCTATCTTCCCCTAGGCTGTCACCAAGACACACAAATCTACAACCTCCAATCCTGTTTAACTGAAATAAAGACCTGGATGACCGGGAACAAGTTACAGTTAAATGAATCCAAGACAGAACTTCTCTGGATCCACAAAGATCTATACGTATATTCCCGTCCGTCCTTTTCCTAGGCCACAGTTATCCTTACACCCAAAGACAACGTCCGAAGCCTAGGAGTAACTCTTGATTCTTACTTTTCAATGACAAATCATGTATCCAAACTAGTATCATCTTCCTTCTACTACCTCCGCCAGCTAAAAACCATACATGCATACTTCTCAGAACCCGAATTTGCCCAACTACTCTACGCTTTTGTACTATCCCGCGTAGACTATTATAACACTCTACTAGTGGGCCTGCCTACCAAAACTCTCTCCCGCCTCCAAAGGGTGCAAAATTCTGCAATAGGTTAAATTACACATTCTGGTGGGAATCCATCTGTTATATTTTTAAAATGGAACAAAAGTTTCATGGCCATTACAGGAATTTTATGGATGTTTGGGAGTCATTGGCTAAATTTTGTAAGGAATGATAACTGATTTTATTTCATTGACCTGTAAACTTACACATCCGGGATGGGTGGGGAAGGGAGTTGCATTGGAATTTGATTCATGGAATTTATGGATAGTTTCTTGAAGGTTTTATTTTATTTGAATAATAAGTGGGAGGGTAGGGGAAAATATAATTGTATATTAATGTCTGAAAGTTTATTGTGCTTGTCTTGTAATATTTTATGTATATGAATTACAAAAAAAACCTGAAACAGCCTGCAAACGCTCCTACTCACATTTCATATCCAAACTTTAGCACACCATCCCCACATCTGTCGGATCACTAGATGGATTCTGGAACTTCAGGAAGGCTGTGAAAACCTTCCACTTTACTAACCTAGCGCCTTAAAGTCATTCATCCAGAAATGCCACTCAGTCAACAAACCTACACCACCTAATCCAACCAGATGTCTATATTGTAATTTATGTAAATTATGTCATCTCTGTTCTGTCTGGATTATTATGGATGTACTTTGTAACCCTTTCTGGGCTCTTTTGGGAGGATGGGCTAAAAATTGAATAAATAAATTTTTCTCTGGAATTTGTCGATGTGGAGAGCTTATCTGATTGAACGAGATAAGGTGCGTCTTCTACAGTATCAGAGGCTGACCAGGATCTGGTGGGCTTTTCTAAGGGAGACTCAGAGGCTGAGGGGTCTATCTGTACGCTTTTACTGCCACAGTACGAGCCCTCCCTACCGGGAGATGCAGGGTTGCAGGCAGGTGCGAGTGCGCAAGATGTTGGTGGCCCTCAACCAGGAAGATGACCCCATGGTCGCTGTTCAAACTCTCAGCTGTTAGAGCTTATTGTCAACTGTGGGAGTTAAACTTGGACACCCAGCAGGACCCCTCTGCTCCCTGCCCTATAATGAGTGCAGTGAGAGTTCAAGTTTAATTAATTTTAATATACCGAACATCGACGCACACTGGCCGGTTTACATTGCTAAAAATGAAAGGTTAAAATAAATTTTTGTAGGGGGAGGAAATGTGAACATTAAATAGACAAATTGCAAATACGAACATGAGCTTGAGGGTAAAGGAGGAGGGAAAAGTTAATAATTACATCATTAAAAACAAATTAATTAAAGGGAAGAGGGGGGAGGATAAAACACCAGGAAAGGGGATCGCTTCTTAAAAGCGGTTCGTGTTTATTTTACAGACTGTTGGAAAGGAAATATTTAGACGCTATGATATGGATCTTGGAATAAGAACGTTTTTAGTGTAGTCCAGTCTTCTTTCTTTCCCTGGCATCCTGATATCAGTGTATTAGTTACGACGCATTGGGTCCCTTAAAGTAGCCAAAACAATGGCTCGATTTAATCTGATGGCACAGGAGAGTATCAGCAGATGTTCGCTCAGTCCAAGGTAGATTCCTTGGTAGCACAGGTAACCAAGCGCATGTCCCTACCAAGTGAGGGAGGCATGATATTAAAGGGATATTGCAGAATGGATGTGATTCTTAAAAGACAACTCAAAGCACTAACCTTAGGATTCAAAGAAGCTGCAGCAGCTTCTTTTGTGACACATCGGTCATAGCAGGATAGATGGGCTTGAGCTGGCGGCAGGCGAGCCTTTGCCCCAGCTTGTATTTGCAGGAGTGGATTATGTAGCTCTTTTAACAGTCATGAGCAACGTTTTGGCTTATTCGATTTCAATCCACAGAATGCTCTGGATCAGCATTAGGCAGGAGATTCCACCACCAAGGCTACCCTCAGCAGACTTCCTTTCAAGGGACAAATGTTTGGAAAGGGACCGGATGATCTCATGACCAGCATGGCAGATCATTGACCAAAATCTCTACCTGACAAAGACCGCAATCCTCTACAGCAGGGGTAGGGAACTCCGGTCCTCGAGAGCCATATTCCAGTTGGATTTTCAGGATTTCCCCAATGAATATGCATGAGATCTATTTGCATGCACTGCTTTCAATGCATATTCATTGGGGAAATCCTGAAAACCCGACTGGAATATGGCTCTCGAGGACCAGAGTTCTCTACCCCTGCTCTAGAGGCTCTGGGAAGTCTAATTTTCATGGCTCCAGAGATCCTCCAGGGATCCAGACAGAGATTCTCAGGTCCCAGGTGGAGCCAAGCCTCCAGTTCTCATCCTGCTTCAATCTCCAAGAAAGCACTATGTCACCAGGTCTGGAGCCGTTCCCCTGAAGATAGAGGGAATGGCTCTCAAAGCATGCAGAGGCTTGGGCACAGATCTCATCAGACCATTTTGTGCTGGAGATCATTCAGATCAGTTACAAGCTCAAATTCACCCAGCTCTTAACGGACTGGATTGTGGACTCCCCAGCAGGAGTGACCAAAGAAAGCAAGCAAGGTTGTGGCTACAGTTCAAAGGCTGTTAAATATTCAGGCCATAGAGACTGTGTCGCCTGAATATGCGGACTCGGGCAGATGCTCCATATACTTCGTCATGCTCTGCTTATGCTAAGGCATGGGAAACATTTCAGTTCTGGTGCATTAAGGAGAACAGTGAGCCATTCTCTGCTCCAGTCTTGGTGGTGTTAGCTTTCCTCCAGGCTGGCCTTGACAAAGGTCTTACAGTGGCATGCTTCAGAGTTTAAGTGGACTCTTGTTTCAGAGCTCGATAGCATAAGGCTTCATTGGCATCTCATCCAGACATAGCCAGGTTCCTAAAAGGGGTGCCAAGTCTTTATTCAACAAACATTGCTTAGACATAAAGTTTATCCAAGGTATAGTCCAAAAGGGGTGATGAGCAGGGTCCTAAAAATATCTAAACCACATACTGGTGTTCCATACGAATTACAACTGGATAAAAAAAAACAAACAATTAAGTAGGCTGATAAACTTGGTCAAGTTGGCTCCTTTGCAGTACAAAAAAGGGGGCATCTTATACATCATATCTGCAGCTTTTTCCTTTGTTGTTTGTTACTTCACTGCAGTTCCATTAAATCTTTTGTTTGTGTTGCCTTCCTAAAAGGGGTGCTATAACTCAGGACCCTAGTAAAATGCCTGTTTCCATCATGTAACCTTAATGTGGTTTTGCAAGGCCTCAGTCAGACTCCATACGAGCTTCTGAAGGAAGCATCCTTGATGGATCTAATGCTCAAGATGGTTTTTCTCATGGCTATTACCTCAACACGAAGAGAGCTATAGGCTCTTTTCCTGCAGAGAGCCTGTCCTTAAGATCACAGAGGCCGGAGTTGCTTTACACACTTCCACCCTTTTGAGTTGTTTCGGTTTTCCATGTCAATCAAGAGGTAAAATTGCCAGCGTTCAGTCCACAGAAGGAGGACCGGATTCTGAAAAAGTTGGATGTGAGGTGAGTGCTTCTGTAATATCTTGAGGTCACCAATGAGTCCAGGCTGTCTGACCATCTTTTTGTGCTCTAGTCAGACTCAACACAGTTCACCAGTTTCCAAGGCCATGATTTCCAGAAGAATCTATAGGGCAATTTCATCAGCATATATTGCCTGTGGAAGAGTCACCAGTCTCCGTAAAGGCACATTCGACTAGAAGCATGGCTTCTTCATTGGCAGAAGCTTGCATGGTCTCCCCTGAGATTTGTATAGCAATGACTTGGTTCACTCTGTATGCAATTTCAAGTTTTACAGAGTGGATGTAGTGGCAAGGGAGGACTGCTTCTTTTGGTCCTCAGTGTTACGAGCCGGTGCAATGGTCCTGCTAAAATTCTGAGACTGCTTTTGTATGTCCCGTTTATCCAGAATGACACTTCTATTTCACTAGAAAAAGAGATTAGGTTCTTGCCTTACTAATATATTTTCTAGTAGATAGGTGTGTCATGCTGGAGCGCCACACTATCAGTTCTCTCCTGCAACTGCCTACTGTCTCAGTCAGAAAGTTCAATTCCAAACTGAAATTTGGATGTCAGTCCTTAAGGGTATAAAGAATGATCTATTGCTATAACGCATTGGGGTAATACTTAAGCTCCTTAAATGTTTCTGTTTGGCATGATTGTTTTGATTGTTCAATGTTTAACATGTTATAATTTCAGAGCAGAACAGAGTTGTAGTTTGGGGAGTTTCCCCGTACCCCTCCTTTGCATGTGTTTATAGGGCTGTCGCCTGCTTTGGTACAAACTGAAGGGGGCAGCAGAGCCCTCTGGTGAAGGAGGAGGAATTCAAAGGCTAGAATGAATTCCTTCTACATGGCTGGTGAGCATGAGATTACCTGTCCGTCCCGAATGACACACCTATCTACTAAAAAAGATATTAGCAAGGTAAGAACCTTATCTCTTTTAGAACAAAATAGAAAATAAGGTGTTGAAACTTTTTTTATTGGAATAAATACATTTTTTACTAGCTTTTCAAGGTCAAAGCAATATTTCTTAGGTCAGCAGGAGTATAGGGCTTAATTCCTGGGGCTACAGTCTGGAACAAAGTTCCGTGGTTTCCTTTTAGACATTGGCAGCAAGAGTGATCTGCGCCAACCTCTTCCTCCCAGACATCCTGCAGAGAGATGAGGGGACTGGGTGCGCCTACAGCAGAGTATAATCTCATTTATGGCAAAAGTGACTGAAAAATTAGTCTTCATCCATCCAGGAAATAATTTCAGAGGGGAGCCAGGTCGGCGTGAGCAGCAGGCTGGAGAAGCTGCTCGCGCTGGCAAATATTTAAAGAGGTACAGGAGGAAGGGAGGGTGAGAGGTGCAGGCATCCCCACCATGCTGGCATCTGGGCCGGTCTGCACCTCCTGTTCTCCCTTACTATGCTACTGATATTAGGGTAATGCAGCTCTCCTGAATGCACACCAAGCAAATTGTGTTTACAGAATATGCACATATTTACATATAGCAGAGAACCATTATGTTATGCACATCTCTAATGTATATTCATTGTGGTGAACCTTAAAACCTGACTAACAAGGTATGCCTCCAGGAGAGGGTTGAGAAGTACGGAGGTAACTGGCAATTGGTGCTGAGAGGGATTGCTGGCTCCTCTGATCCCTGAACATTGAAGTTTTTTTCTGGAACTCTTGGGTTTGAATGCATGCTCATGAAGACCTGATGTGTAAACCAGAAGGGAAGAGGAGACAAAAGAGCTGCAACCATTGCTTAATAAATCTCTGGCACAATCCCTAAGAGAGTAATAAGTCTCAGCAGTAGAAACTTCAGCTTCCTACACGTTTGGATATGTATAAAATCATCTACTAGTACTGATTATGCTCATGAAGCATATGGATTTCATTATTCTTAGTAGTTGCTGGTCCATTTTATTTACTCCTAATGTTTCTCGGACATGTCCTGATTAGAATGTGTATCAATCACGTCTTGAGCCTTCATATTCTGTTGAAGCTATTAAGGTATACAACAGTTAAGCTTATTGGTCTTGTTCAGTTTGGAATATCCATCATATTGCCCCCTCATATTTCCAGAAATACATAAGAACATAAGCAATGCCTCCACTGGGTCAGACCCGAGGTCCATCATGCCCAGCAGTCCGCTCACGCGGCGGCCCAACAGGTCCAGGACCTGCGCAGTAGCTCCCTATCTATACCCCTCTATCCCTTTTTCCAGCAGGAATTTGTCCAATCCTTTCTTGAAATCCAGTACCATACTCTGTCCTATTACGTCCTCTGGAAGTGCATTCCAGGTGTCCACCACACGCTGGGTAAAGAAAAATTTCCTAGCATTTGTTTTGAATCTGTCCCCTTCCAATTTTTCTGAATGCCCTCTTGTTCTTATATGTTTTGAAAGTTTTGAAGAATCTGTCCCTCTCTACTTTCTCTATGCCCTTCATGATCTTGTAGGTCTCTATCATATCTCCTCTGAGTCTCCGCTTTTCCAGGGAGAAGAGCCCCAGTCTCTCCAATCTTTCAGTGTATGAGAGGTTTTCCATGCCCTTAATCATTCGTGTCGCTCTCCTCTGGACCCTCTCAAGTGTTGCCATATCCTTCTTAAGGTACGGTGACCAATACTGAACATGCAGAATGCTATGGTTGATGCTGTTCCACAACTTTTTCTGTCACCATTTGTTGTTTTTTTTAAAATATATATATATTTATTAGCGATCGCAACAGTGTACAGGCAACCAACAGTACAGCGATGCAATGCGCAAATAGGGAGAGCGTGGTGTGGAATTTGCAGGCTCAGTGTTTGGGTTTTTAATTGTATATACTTAGAAACATGAGGGCAGATAAAGGCCAAATGGTCCATCTAGTCTGCCCGTCCACAGTAACCATGATCTCTTTCTCTCTCTCTCTTGAGAGATCCCATGTGCCTATCCCAGGCCCTCTTGAATTCAGTTTCTTGTCTCTACCACCTCTGCCGGGAAACTTTATCATGCATCTACCACCCTTTCTGTAAAAAAATATTTCCTTAGATACTTGGCCATTGATTGGATAAAACAATAGTTGAACGTGGGAGAAGCTTGTGGGTTTCTGTTCATGCCATAAATAGTGGACTGCAGTGAACCTACAAATGTGTAGAACATGGAAAATATTTGGGTTTATTGACGAGGACTAAATGGTACACTAAACTGTGTATGTAGAAAGGTGTAGTCAGTGAGCCATGGTGCTAACTTCCGTCCAAAACTTGCATATGATGGAGACACTGAAATATTCATTTATTCATCATGGCTGCCATCCACTAGTTACCAAAATCATCATTCAGTGATTAATATGCATGTTTTCTGCCACTGCTGGTACTAGTCAGGTTAGAGTACAGTACCGCCGAGCATAAATCTAATCCACTTTTATAACTGGTGGTCATTTTAGAAGGCTATTCAAATTTGAGATGTGCATAAACCAGTACTTATATTTTTATGCAAGATAAACATTTCAGTTCACATTGTACAAAGCTGGGATATGCACATCAAAAGCCCAAATGAGAGCAAATGGCAGGTGTATTATGGCAGGACTAAGACATGCCTAGAAAATACATGTTTGTTCCCCATTTCAGAATAGAAATGAACAGCAATTTATTTAAATAAATATGTACTACAAGTACTTTTGCTTTAATAAATATGTACTAGAAGTACTTGGTGTATCTCCCCTGTTTTGAATCGAGACCATACAGCTAAGTACTTCTAGTACATATTTATTAATGCAAAAGTACTTGTAGTACATAATTATTTAAATAATATTAAGTAAATCAGTAAAAAAAAAAGTAAAAATATTAAATAAGAAAATGATTCAGTGACGATTTGAGGCATAAAGCCACTCACTATGAGAGTATACTGAGTAGGTGGTGGCCTCTCTGAGGATCTGTGAAAGATTGATTATAAAAATACCAGTAACAATAAGGTGCAAAATGTATGCTGTTATCAAGCATACTAAGAGGTAGTTACTTAAATAATCTAGGCATGGACATTTATTCCTACAGCTGTAAATGTCCACACCTGCAATGTAGGTGTGATTTTTGCCACTTTCACTAGTATTTTATAAAGACACATAGGTAACTATCAGGCCCTTTTACAAAGCTGCGCTACGGAGCAGTATATGCTAAATGCCCAAGCCACCCATTGGAATAGAATAGGTTTCAAATTTCAAGTTTATTAAATTTTTACTATACCGACTATCAGCAAATATCTAGCCGGTTTACAAGTTAAAATAAGATAAAAAAATAAAATTTATACAATATATAAAATAATTGAAAAGAAAAAGAAGGGGGATTGTGAACATTTAGACTTTAACTGGACATACTGGAAAGTGATCGTAGGGAAAAGAAAAGGAAGGGAAAAAAATACATAGTTCAAATTAAAAAAAAAAAAGAAATATAAAGGGAAGGATGAGACATAAGGAATGGGATCGCTTCTTAAAAGCGGTTGAGGTATTGAAAGATAAATTATATTCAGGAGCAGGAAAACGCGTCTTGGAATAAGAAAGTTTTTAGTTTGGCCTTAAATTTATCAATTGATGTCTCGTGACGAATGTGGGATGGCAATGAGTTCCATAGGGTAGGAGCGACTACAGAAAAGTTACTCTTTCTCGTATAGAAAAAATCTTTGATTGAGGGAACAGATAGTAGGTTTTGATCGGCTGATCTAAGGGTCCGTGATGAGCAGTAAGGGATGAGAAGTTTATCTAGAAAAGAAGGTTGGCGGAAGATTCTAATTTTGAAGACTTGCATAATTGTTTTATATGTGATACGATGGGTTATAGGTAGCCAATGAGCTTCTTTCAGGAGTGGTGTAACGTGGTCATATTTTCCTAATTTGTAAATAAGTTTTATGGCTGTATTTTGTATGAGTTGAAGTCGTCGTAGTTCTTTTTGAGGGAGTCCATTGTAAAGAGAGTTACAATAATCAAGGTGAGAGATGACAAGTGAATGAATTAGAGTTGTGATGGCTGTAGTATCGAGGATAGATGATAGAGAACGTATAAGCCTTAGTTTGTAAAAACAAGTTTTACAACTGTACTAATCTGATCATGAAAGGTAAGATCCTTGTCTAGGGTAACCCCTAGTAGTTTTATTTTGGTTTCCATTTTTACAGGATAAGTTTTGATGAGAATCTGTGCCTCGAACATTTAGGGATCCTTTTACGAAGGTGCGCTAGGGTTTTTAGTGCATGCACAAAATTACCGCGCGCTATAGCGCATTGTAGCTGAAAATCTATCCCCTCCTAAAAAGGATGCGGTAGTGGCTATTGTGCTCGGGAATTTATTGCACGCGTTAAGGCCAATTGTAAAAGGAGCCCTTAGTGTGTGCTGCTCAGCAGCGTAGCTTTGTAAAAAGCCTGTCTTTGTGTCTTTATAAAACAGTGCCCAAGTAGGTGCTTAGTTGCCTAGGTACGCCTTAGAGCGAAATGTAAATGTCTTAACTTGGTCACTGTTTTCGCTTACTTATTTCATAATGTTAATTTTACAGCACAAGTTTCCCCAAGCCAATGGTTCTCCTTCCCCTTTTCCTCTTGACTGTCTCCTCACTAAGCTACTCCTAAAACGGTATACAAAATCTTAATTTTTTTAATAATAATGCAATTGACACCATTAACCATGTCCACTTTATTGGGTGTAGGCTGAAGATGTTACTTTGTTGGTTTGACGTTGATGAGAAGTTTCCAGTGGGTTGCTGTTGCTGTTGTTGTTGACCTGTTTAAGGAACAGAAATATCCACAAGAAAGTCTTTAAACACAATGAAATATCATTTGCTCAAGCGTCACATAAACTAGCAGAACACATTAACACTCAACATGTTTGAAAACAGGAAAATTATTTCATTCACCTTAAATCTAGGTCATATTAGGAATTCGTATTTGGCTGAATATTTAATTACTGTATATACCTAAAGATAAACCAAGATTTTTTTGTCCCCAAAAATGGGGGTCTCAGTTTATATTTGAGTTTGCCAAATAGCCAGCGCTTTTATCCTTCCTTTCTAATGATGGACTACTGTTTTCCTGCACTCCTGCATGCTCCACCGATGACCAACGCTGTTTTCCAGCACCTACTGATGACCAGCGCTGCTCTCCTCTATGCCCACTTTCCCGTTGACTGATGCTGTTCTCCTGTATACCCTCCCACCAATGACTGGTACAGCTGCACTTCTCCCCACTCCACCCTGCCGTTGCTACATTCGCCTTATCAGCTCCGATGCTCAATCAAGCTGACTTCAATGTTCTGTCCTGGGCCAGTGCCAAGGCTTTGAGCATCTGTGCATGCTCAAGGCCTGCCGGCTCCCGCCTCTTCCAAGAATCTCAGAAAAGGCAGGAGCCTGCAGGCCTTGAGCTTGCGCAGATGCATAAGGCCCCACACTAGCTCAGGGTAACAGCTTCTTTTGGCATTGTGGCAGCAGGCTCTCTTGAGGACCAACCGTTAAGCACCAATCTAGGTGCCTAGCAGTGCCTGAACTAGGGGAAGAGTGTGGCACAATGGTTAAAGCCACAGCCGCAGCACTCTGAGGTGGTGGGTTCAAACCCACGCTGCTCCTTATGACCCTGGGCAAGTCACTCAATCCCCCCATTGCCCCAGGTACATTAGATTACAAGCCCACCGGGACAGACAGGGAAAAATGCTTGAGTACCTGAATAAATTCAAGTAAACCATTCTGAGCTCCCCTGGGAGAACGGTTTAGAAAATTAAATAAATAAATGATAGATTCAGGCCCATAATGTGTGTTAAAGTAGAGCATATTTTGAGGTCTCTTTTTCTCTACAATTTTTTATTATGAATTTTGCTAACAGCTGCAGATGCCCTGTGGTGGGGATTTTACTATGTTGAAATTGTTTTGATTTTGCATATTATAATATGCAGTAATGTGTTCATTCTTGATTAATTATAATGGGAGATCATGAGAGGGTGTGACTAGAGTTGGAAGAACTTTAATTAATAATCCTATGTCTTTAGCAGATTCCAATACAACATATATAATCAATATCATACAGCAGACATGCATAAACAAAAAATACTTGAAATTACTATTAAGAGCATAAAAATAACTGCTTAACAACTCACTACTACCATTAATTGAGCAAGCTTCTAATGAAACCTATTATCACATAAAGCTTTTTCATAATCTAAAATCCAACATATTGGATACATTTGACCTTCAGCCAGCAAGGAATTCCAAATCTTCTAGCCAGCAAATGACAAAGCCTAACTATGATTTCTAGTCAACTGGCTGGAAAGAGTCAAGAGTGGGATGGTTTGAAACCCACCAAAAAATGGGTTTTAGAAGAAGGACAAGGGAGCCCATAAGAGAAAGATTAGTGAGGAAACAATAATACAATGAGGGGGAGATGGGAAGTTGAACAGTTAGGATAGGGAGGATTGGAGGATAAGAGGGGGATGATGAATCGATCAAGATATTTGTGGTTAGAAAGGAAGAGAACAGAAAAAAATAAGATTAGATGGAAAATCAAAATCATGGGTACAGGAAGAAGCAGAGAAAAAAAAATGGAAAGAAGAATCTAAAATGAATTATAAGATTAACATAGAGAACATGGAAGAAAGAGACTGAGACCAAGGTACCGTACATACTCAAATATAAATCGAGGTAACCCCCCCCCCAAAAGGTGGAAAAGTGTGACTCGAATATAAACCAGGAGCTTTCTATTCAAGTTCCTTGCCAGTCTCTGCACCCAGCCCCCCTCCCTCATTCCCTCTCCTGTCCTGTCAGGCTCTGCACCCAGTCCCCTCCCTCTCTGCCAGGCTCTGCACCCTGTCCCCTCTCTCTCCCAATGCCTTGCAGGCCTCCACCGGGCCTGCCAAAAGCCCTGGTGGTTCAGCGGTGGACCAGGAAAGGAGAGATCCCTTCTGCCTCCTGTCCCAACTGACTCAACTCTCAGCTCCCTAATTAGTGAAAACTATACCTTTACAATCCCTGGTGATCCAGTGGTGAATCAGGGTAGGTCGTGTAGAATTGGGACATTTTTAATAGACTCTATAGGAAGTATGTAAAATCATGCTGCCCTTTGGATTCCAGCTCCTCTGCAATTATGAAAGCAGCTCCAGCAAATTTCCAGCTAGATCTTCTGGATTGGACAACTCATATGCTCAAAAAGTGTACCTTTCCAGCTGCACAGGGACAAATATTGATTACTCCAATGCATCTAAATTAACTGGGGCCAATTATAGACCAATCGCATCCATCCCATTTTTGGCTTGGTCTGCTTTCAATTGCTTGATTATCTTGATAGAAACTCACTGTTGCACGACTCTCAATCCAGTTTCAGGCCTTTAAATAGTACTGAAACAGTTCTGGCCTCTATTCTTGATAGTCTACATAATCTGTTCAGTAAAGGCAAGAGTGCACTGATAATGCAGTTCAACCTGAGTAGTGCCTTTGATCTTGTAGATAATAAAAAATTGTTGGAAAGTCTGGATGCTATCGGCATCCAGGATAAAGTTCTGAATTGGTTCAGAGGTTTTATGTCTTCATGTAGCTATCAGGTGTACTTTAATAATGACTATTCCTACAGTTGGAGTAATCAATGTGGTGCCCCCGCAAGGCTCCCCTTTGTCTCCTGTTCTCTTTAATATTTACCTATCTTCCTTGGGAATCAAATTCTATCAATTAGGGATTAAGTCGTTCAGTTATGCTGATTACATAACTGTTTTGATCCCAGTTTCAACATCATTCTCTCAGATCAGGCATATAATATCTGAAGTTTTTTTCAATAATTGAATAGTGGATGGCTGAATTTAAACTAAAACTCAATCAAGAAATGACAAAATTCTTCTATCTAATCTAATCTTCCAAATGTATGTCACACAAACCTGTGCAGGCTCTAGGTGACTTACAGCAAGCAGGGGAAGGAGAGGACAGGGGAAGGACTTGAAGGAGGGGCCTACATATTGGGAGGAGATATAAAAAGAAGCATATAGCATCAATTGTCGAAGAGATGAGTTTTCATCTTTTTCCGGAATAAGGTGTAGCTGGCTTTCTTTCTGATTGCTTCTGGGAGGTCAT
Organism: Geotrypetes seraphini; assembly: GCF_902459505.1. NCBI lineage: Eukaryota > Metazoa > Chordata > Amphibia > Gymnophiona > Dermophiidae > Geotrypetes > Geotrypetes seraphini. Next base: position 138,996,536 of record NC_047085.1, read on the forward strand.
TCCAAGTTTTTACTCCCAGATAGGATAGCATGGAATAGAAGATTCACTTGTAGTGGAGGTTTTTTGTGGATGGCATGTTTAGTTGAATTCTGTTAAGGATCCTTCTGGAGGTGGACCATGCCGTTGAGAATAGTTGGATAAGGGGGGCAGCTGAGTTTCCATGAAGTATTTGGTATAGGATGCATTATATTTTGAAGTTTATACATGATGGTATTGGAAGCCAGTGTAATTGTTTGAAGGTTGAGATCGAATCATATTTCTTTAGGTTGAAAATCAGTCGTACAGCTTTGTTCTGGATGAGCTGCAGTTTGTGTATTAGGGTGGTGTTAATGCCCGAGTAAGCGGAGTTATAATAATCCAGTTGAGGCAAAACTATCATCTGGATGATCAGAGCAAAATGGTGTGGATGAAAATATGGCTTAGTGAGTCGCAGTTGTTGCATGGTGTAGATGGTCATTTTCTGAAGATTGGAGATTAGTGGTTCTATTGTGAAAGTGTCTAGGATGCAGCCGAACACTTTAGTGGATTTCTCCATTGTGAGGATGATGCCAGATTGAAGGGTGATGCTTGTCAGAGCATTCTGCTGTGCGGTGTGGAAGCAAATGGCTTTGGTTTTGGAGGTATTAAGTTTTAGTTTGTTGATAGTTGCCCAGGTTTGGATTTTTGCTATGTTGTTTGAGATTTTTTTGGAGGTGTTTGGCTAGTTATAGATTATGGGAATGAGGAGGAGAATGTCATCGGCATAAGACAGTATAGTTTCATCTTCTAGCTTGATGTATCCGAGCACTGTGGTCAGAAACTGTTTTTATAAAATTTGACTGATTAGATCTCTTTCAAGCTCCCTGGAGCCCTGTTCGCTAAACATTCTAATCCATTTGCTAGTTATCATTACAATAGACTATTGCAACTCCCTCTATAAAGGAATTTTACAAAAGGAAATCAGACAGCTACATCTCAATCAAAATTATTACCAACTCAAAGAAATATGATTGTTACCCCACTCCTTAAAAATGCCCACTGCCTCCCTATCCCTCACCGTATCAACTTCAAAATCACCCTCCTCACTTTCAAAACATTCAAATATAGACAGCCAGCTTTTATAGATAAATTATTGATTCTGCACGCTCCCACTAGAATTCTAAGATCTTCTTCTCAAAACTTACTCTTTGTCCCCTCCAAGACTTTCCAAACGCGTTGTATCACTCCATTTGCCGTTACAGCATCCCAAATCTGGAACTCCCTTCCCTCCTATCTTAGGGAGGAATCAAACATTGATAAATTTAAAGGAGCATTAAAAAGCTTCCTATAGAGAGATACTTTTACTCTATAACTCAGGATTCTTTCACTTTTTCAGTAAAGGCAGCTCTGAACTTTTTCCCCATCCTTTTGTGCTGTCCTCAATTGTGTTCTTTTCTAATAATATTGTATTTCACCCTTTGTCTTTGTGTTTCCTGTTTGGCTGTCTTGGCTCTTGTTAATTATTTTAATTTTGTTCCCCTCATTTTTAACTGTACTGCATATCGCCTAGAACAGTGTTCTTCAACCACCGGTCCATGGACCAGTGGCGGTCCACAGAAATTTCCTGCCGGTCCACAGGGCCAGCATGTGCATCAGGCCCAAAACAGTGGTTTTCAACCACCGGTCCACGGTGCGATCGATGCGGTGTTATCTTCGAGTCAGCTCCCTCTTCCTAACCGATTCATTGCACAAAGCCACGGGCAGTGGCTCCTACGGGCATTCTGCACCTGAACTGGAAGCCCTCTCTCTGACTTTGCAAGGTGCAAGGTGCAATTAGTACTATTATAGGGGCGGGGTTTGGGGTGGAGATTGGATAAAGGCCCACGACTTAGCCCAGTGTTCTTCAATTGCCGGTACACAGACCGATGTCGGTCCACAGAATAATTATTTTATTTCTGCCGGTCCATAGGTGTAAAAAGGTTGGAAAACACTGGCCTAGGGAGGAGGAAGTGACGTCACCGATGTGAACGGGAGCCTGATCTCAGAGCTCCGTTCGGGCCCGGTGCTAAATTGTTAAATTCGCTGCGGAAAGAGCATCAAAATATTTTTTTTTTGGCGGTGGGGAGGAGAGCGCAAGGAGCAGTGACCCCATGGCAACGCGCAAAAAACTCCCGACGGAGAAAACCGGCCAGCGCACACTGGAACAAGCGCTGAGCCGGACAACACGTGGCAGCACGGGCCTAGAGACCGGCGGAGGTGAGGCAGCGCATTCGAGTGGGGCTGTAACGGTGGTGAATGCAACGGTTGCCGCGTTGGCCCCTGAGTGCTCCCCCGCGGACCCCCTTACCAAGTTAGACATGCAGCGCTGGATCTCTGAAGTGAAAGCTGAAATCTCGGCTGTGGTGGTGCAGGTCCGGGAGGTGGTGCAGGAGCTGCGTACGGACCTCGTGGAGGTGGGCAACCGCGTAGAAGTGGAGGAAATGCGCATGGACAGCTGCGAGGACTCAGTGACCGGGATGCAGCGCTCCTTGGAGAGTGCCACCGCGGAACATCAGCTTCTGTTGGATAAGGTGGAAGATCTGGAGAACCGGACCAGGCGTAATAACCTGCAGGTGCGGGGCCTGCCTGAACTGCCGGAATACAAAGATGTCAGCGCTACCACTACTACTTTGCTTCGCTGGCTGTTGCAGAATGACACGTTAGATCCAGGTCTGGAGCGTGCCCATAGGGCAATGGGGCCCCGCACATCTGATCAGTCTAAAGACATTGTGTTGTGTCTAAGGAGCTTCGTGCTTAAAGAACAGATTTTCCGCAGAGCTAGAGAGATGGGCACGGTGACCTGGGAGGGTCATAGGCTGGAATTCTATCAAGATCTGGCAGCGAGTACACTACAGAAGCGCAGGGCATTCCGAGAAGTGACCAAGGCCCTGCAGCGTGGCAATCTGCGCTACCGTTGGACTTATCCCTTTGGAGTGGTCATTATTATAAATGGAGTACATACCAGAGTTACTACAGTGCGTGAAGCCCGAACCCTGCTGCAAAAGGCTGGCATCGAGATTCCGGAGGAGCCTGCCTCTTCAGCGGGTGCTGGGCCCAGCAGCGGGGGGCCCCCGGCGACCTTGAGATGGCAGTGTGTGGATCGGGGGTCCCGAGGTGGAAGGGGGGGCCGAGGCGGTGGCCCCTCACCTCAGAATGTTGCTCCCGCCTGATGTAATCTCCATGGCGAGAGGACCATTTATTTTGCTTGGCTGTTCCTACCCCCTTGAGCCGCCAGGGGGCTGTTCCTCCCATGGGGGGGCAGTTTGCCCTCGGTGACTGTGCTCCACGGTTCTAGTTATGGGGAGGAGTACTTGGAGGGACACTGTTGCACTGGACATGCTGTGGAGGGGGGGGGTGCTGAGGGAGAATGGGGAGGGATGGCGAGCTGGAGGTGGGGAGTGGATTATGGAGGGTGGATGGAAGGGTGTGTTCGATTTGGGGTGGATGTTGTTTGCTATTTGACAATTTTGTCTGGTTGTGGGGTGGTGTGATAGGGGCTTCGGGGATTGTTACATTCCTTTTATGTGGGTGAGAGATCTGTGGACTCTCACGTGGGGGAGTGGGGGGTGGAGGGGTGGGGGAGAGGGGGTTGCTGGGGAGACAGGTGTTGGGTAGGATTTCTCTTGTCTTTTCTCTTTCCTCTGGTACCCTATGTACTATGGGGGTGCTTTTTCTTGTGGGGGTGGGGGGTGGGGGGGAGGGATGGGGGGAGCAGGGGACATATCGGTTAGGGTTGGGTTTGCATTCTCTCTATACTTATTTGAGTTATGGGGGTATTTAAATTAGTTTCTTATAACATTAGAGGTCTCAATTCCCCTAACAAGAGAAGGGCCTTCTATAGGGAATTGCTCCGTTTGAAGGCTGATGTTTGCTTTGTCCAGGAAACTCATCTATTGCAGTCCCATGAATCATTGGTTGGGGATCACAGGTTCCCGCACGCCTTTTGGGCTTCCCGGGTGGGCACTTCTAAGAGGTGTGGGGTGGGTATTCTTATCCGTAAGGGGATTCGCTGTGAGGTGCATAGGGTGGTGAGGGATCCTCAGGGCAGATACATCATGTTGGAGGCTATGATTGAGGGGGTCCTGTACTCCCTGGTAAATGTTTATGCCCCTAATGAGGACCAAGGGATCTTCTTCCGTGAGTTGGTCCCTCGGATCCTCAAGTTTAAGGGGGGAGCCCTGGTCCTAGGTGGGGATTTTAATCTTACTGTGACCCCTCACTTGGATAATTCGGGGAGGGCGGATCATTATGGGAGAAGGGATCGTAAACTGTTGCGTGAGGCATTGGCCGGTTTGAATGTGGTGGATTGCTGGAGGTGGCTCCATCCTTCGGTGAAGGACTTTACCTACTTTTCGGGTATACACTCCTCTTATTCCAGAATTGATTATGTTTTTGTGGAGAGGGGACTTCTCCGGAGGGTGGAGTCTGCAGGGATTGAGTCCCTTACGTGGTCGGACCATGCCCCGGTGTGGTTGCGATTCCAGGGGGCGGGAGGGGGGGTAGGACGGAAATTTTGGCGCTTTAATGATAGCCTTCTAGATGACCCAGTGGTGGGACTGCAGATTGAAGGGTGGATACAAGAATATCTTGATGTGAATGTGGAGTGTGGAGCCTCGTTGGAGGCGGTCTGGGAGGGGTTAAAGGCTACCCTTAGGGGCAGGCTGATAGCCCTGTCGTCGGCTCGGCAACGTAAACGGCGGGAGGAGGCAGCTGGCCTGTTGGTTGTTATTGGTAGGTTGGAAAGTTTACATAAACGTTCCCCCTGGAATATAGTGTTGAGGGAGCGCTTGCTCCAGGCCCGTAGGGATCTTCAGGCCTTGGACTTGGATAGATTACACTATAATTTGCGGCTCCTCCAGCAGAGATATTTTGAATTTTCCAATAAAGCTAGTCGCCTGGTTGCACATCGCCTTAAGGTGAGACAGACGCGAAATCAGATCCTTTCACTGCGGGCAGCCTCTGGGGAGGTGTTGCAAACTGAGGAAGCTATTCGTGCACGCTTTGTGGAATACTATTCACAACTCTATACCCCGGAAGCTTCAGGTCCTTTACAGGACCAGGTTGCTTATTTGACTTCAGCAGAGTTGCCCCAGATTACACAGGGTGATGTGGCCAGGTTGGACCGCCCTCTCACATTGATTGAGGCTTGCAGTGCTCTGCGTTCTATGAAACTTGGCAAGTCTCCTGGACTGGACGGTTTCACTGTTCGGTACTATAAACGTTTTCAAGATCTGCTGCTGCCCCCTTTGTTGCATTTTCTTAATTCTTTGCAAGGAAATAGTGCCCTCCCCTTCTTTATGCGCTTGGCGGGGGTGACAGTGTTGGCTAAGGAGGGGAAGGACCCTCTCCAATGTGCATCCTATAGGCTGATATCCCTATTGGGGGTGGATACTAAGATCTTCACGTGCATTCTGGCGGACCGATTGATGAGTTGGATCCCTCGGCTGATCCATCCGGATCAGTAGGGATTTGTGGTTGGCAGACAGGTGGGGGATAAAACGCGTAGGGTCTATAATCTGTATGACCGGGCCAGGGGGGGGGTGAGAGACACGGTGTTTTTGTCTATCGATGCTGAGAAGGCGTTCGATAGAGTCTCTTGGCCCTTCTTGTTTAAGGTTTTGGAGTCTGTGGGTCTGGGCCCGAGAATGCGGGACTGGATTCGGGTCCTCTATAGTGGTCCTCTGAGTTGTATCAAGGTGAATGGTAGTTATTCGGAGACTTTTTCTCTAGCAAGGGAAACACGTCAGGGGTGTCCCCTCTCTCCGCTTCTTTTTGCTTTGACAGTGGAACCCCTAGCGCAGCGGGTGCGAATGAATCCGGATATTAAGGGAGTTACGGTACCGGGAGGGGATTTTAAGTTGGCTTTGTTTGCGGATGATATTCTGTTTACGGTGGAAGACCCGGCAGCCTCCTTGCCGGCTATATTGCGGGAGTTGGAGATTTATGGGGATGTGTCAGGATTTCGGGTTAATGTTGGTAAATCGGAGCTCCTCAACATTAACTTGCCGGCTGACCGGGTTTCCTACCTTCGAGATCGATATCCGTTTCGGTAGGTTACCCATTCTTTGCGCTATCTAGGGGTCTATTTTGGACCGCCGGGAGTGGGGTTATATGACCTTAACTTTCCACCGCTCTTTCGTCGCATTCGCCAAGATTTACTTAATTGGAAAGATCTGTATTTCTCTTGGTTGGGCCGGGTGGCCATCGTGAAGATGATGATTCTGCCTCGCTTGTTGTTCTTATTCCAGGTATTGCCTCTTTGGATTGATAGGAAAATCTTGGAAAGGGTACAGAGACATATCTTTCATTTCATCTGGGCTGGCAGACGGCCAAGGGTGAGTAGGAAACTCTTGTGCATGGGGAGAGTGGATGGGGGGTTAGGAGTCCCAGATGTGGTGAAATATTATCAGGCTGCTCAGCTGCGCGCCCTTTTAGAATGGCAGACGCAGACACCGAAACTGTGGGTGGAAATTGAGCAACGGTTAAGTGAGGGGGTACCTTTGTTACATCGGCCGTGGGTGCCTGGTAGGGCGAGCCTGACGGGGGGGGGGGGGGTGTCCTCGGTGGTGACTTCCTTGAGGGTATGGAATCAGACCAGAACTTGTTTGCTGGGGAGGAAGAGACATTCCTGGTATACTCCATTGAGATATAATCCTGGCTTTCCACCGGGAGGGGATGGGGGAGTGTTTGCGGATTGGGAGTCACGGGGCTTGGTTTGTGTGGGGCAGCTGTGGGACCCGGTTTTGGGGGGGGGTTAGACCCTTTGCGGAACTCAGGGGCAAGTATGGGCTTGGGATTAGGGATTTGTTCCCCTACCTGCAGGTCCTTCATTATATTAGGTCTTCGGGTCTTTTGGGAGACTTGAGGGGTGGTAAGACGCCCTTTGAGCTATTAATGGGCCCAGTACTTCGGAAGGGAGCTCTCTCCGCTATATATAGGTGCCTTAATGGTCGGGGGGCTTTCCTTCCGTATATGACGGCCTGGGAGGATGATTGTGGCTCTGCTATTTCCTGGGACACTTGGAGCGACATATGGTCGGAGATCTCCTCAGCGGGTATAGCCGCTTTGTTGATTGAAAACGGATATAAGATACTTTTCCGTTGGTATTATACCCCTCAAACTGTGGCTCGCTGGCAGGGGGGTACGAGCGCGCTTTGCTGGAGGGGCTGCGGGGAGGTTGGTACCTATTTGCATATGTGGTGGCAGTGTGGGCGGGTGTGTGGATTCTGGACTGAGGTCTTTGCTCGGGTGTCCCGGATCCTGGATATCCAGATTCCGGCCGAATGGCGACACGCCTTATTGTTTTGGCATCAATTGGACCTGGCACGGGGGGACTCTTTGTTCTGTAAATTGGCTTTTACTGCTGCTCGATTGGCCATTGCCTCTCGGTGGAATCAGGTGCCTCCTCCCACGTGGGCCTTGGTGGAACAACGTTTGCTCTCTTGGCAGAATCTGTATCACTTAACGGCTTTGAGGCATGGTAAACTGCATGGCTATGCCCATGTGTGGCGTCAATTTCGGGCTTCTGTGGGGGTTTGTGGTAGGGGTGGTCGAGGGCCATGAGCTGGTCATGGAGATGTACTGGGTGGGTGAAGCCGGGGGGGATCCCATATATCTATTTCTTCCCAATTGGTGGTTTATGTTTAGTATAGACTGTTCTCAACCTTATTGAAAGCTGTGGGTATTGTGGTTTGTCCCTGGGGGGTGGGTGGGGGGGTATTGGTTGGGTATGGGTGGGGATTATAGAGTGTTATTCTTAGTTGGTAGGATTTGCACATGTCTATTTAGTTGATTGTATTGCTGTGCGTGGTCTTGGAAGGTGATACTTTGCTCTTTGTATTTTTGTTCTTGTATCTCCTGTGCAATTGCTATGTATTGTTTGGAGTGTTTTTTCAATAAAAGTTTTTCAATTGAAAAAAAAAAAGGAAAACACTGGCCTAGAATGTTGCTAGGCAATTAATCAAATTTTTAATAAACCTTGAATACATTAAATAGGATGGGGGATAGTGGGGAGTCTTGTGGGACGCCATAGAATGCCTTCCTGGGATTGGAGTATTCTCCATCCTTTTTGGCCATTTGCGGTTCTGTAGGAAGTCAGTGAACCATTTCAGTACTGTCCCTGTTATTCCGATTTCTGATAGTTTGGTTAGGAGCAATTGGTGGTCCACAGGGTCAAAGGCCGCAGAGATATCAAACTGAAGGAATATTGCTTGTCGACCTGAGCTTAGCAGTTGTTTGATTTTAGTGAGTGATGAGGAGCTTGGTGTGTTGTTTTCTGAATCCATACTGGAATGGGTGAAATCAGGAGTATTGCTCAATGTATGAGGTTAATTGTTTGCTCAAGGATTTTGGTGAGTACAGGAATGCCAGCAATTGGTCTGTAGTTTGAGGCTGTGGAGAGGTCTACTTGAGATGCTTTTGGTATAGACGGCTGCATAGTTGTTTGTCTGCTCTTGAAGAATCCGTAAACTAGGGTGAAGTCCGGTTTGGATTATTTTGCACGGATGGAGGAGGGGTTATGGTGTCTATCTAGGGTGTTGGTTATAGTAGATGACGGCAGATAAAGACCCGAATGGTCCATCCAGTCTGCCCAACCTGATTCAATTTAAATTTTTTTTTTTTTTTTTTTTCTTCTTAGCTATTTCTGGGCGAGAATCCAAAGCTTTTCCCGGTACTGTGCTTGGGTTCCAACCTGTGCTTGGTGAAGGTGTGCATGGAGGACCAAGTGGCTGCATCGCAGATGTCCCCTATTGGTGTGTGGTGCAGATGTGCCATTGTGTTGGCTATGGTTCTGCGCTGGTGGGCGTTGGCTCCCACCTGCGGTTGATGCTGCGCTTTTCTATAGGTGAAGGGGATGCACTCTTATATCCAGCGCGCGCGCCTGCGTTTGGTGGCCGGAAGTCCTGGTCTGTTTTGGTCGTAGGAGGCTTGTCTAATCTGCTGCATAGTCAGGGCTCGCACACAGTCCAGGAGGTGTTGCTGAGGTGGCAGTGTGCCCTGCCTGTTATGGTTTTGTTCCAGCTATTTATCATTGATGTGGTGTTGCTTGTGGAGGAAGGGAGAGACTGTCACTGTGTTCCAGAAGAGATCTGGTCTTGTTTTCCTGCGCACTAGTTTTGTGTCCTTGGTGGCTTTAAAGTTCAGGTCTTTGCCATCAAGATTTAGGCAGAATTTCGGGAGATAGTGGTCCGTCCATGGCACAGGGCACCATTTATGCTTCTCCATGCCAAACCACCATTGAAACATCGTTGACAGTGAATGAAGTAACTTAACCAAGTTCTCCCCATTATTAAAATCTTAGGTATTATTCTGGATTATAATATAACAATGAAAAATCAGATAGACACCCTGGTACACAAATGTTTCCATACTTTATGGAAATTGCGAACCATAAGATCATATTTTGACGTTTCATCATTCAGATTGTATTTGTATTTCTTTATTTATACCCCACCTTTCCCAAGGTGGGTCACAGTAAAGTACATACACAAACAGAATCACATACAATATAACAAATCAAACATCAATATAACATAATAATAATAATGTAAAGCCTCCTACAATTACAAAGAGGCTACTAGTGCTTCGCATCAAAAAACTATAGTAAATCAAGTCCCATAATTCATCTTACAGAAGTGATGTTTCTTCACCATTTTCTTAAAACTATTCAAACTAGATTGCTGTCATAAATATCCTGGATGTTTATTCCACTCGTGAAGACCCACACAAGAAAATATGCTAGCTCTAGACACACCTAGCTGCAGCTGTTTCACTGTTGGAATATGTAGGTCATCGAGCGCAACATACGCTGTGGTTCATATGGCAGAATGCTATCCATCAAATGTTTTGGAGCCTTATTGTGTATACAAAGATGCATCAAGACCAGTAATTTATTGCTTGTTCAAGTCCTGATTTTGAGTCAAGTAGGTTATTATAACATAGTTTACCTGGCCGGTACTCGAAAAAATTTTCAGAAATTACATACTCGTAATTCAGAATGCAGCTTGATCTTTGGATTTAAAAAGTATGATCACATTACTCCATTTAGCTGCTTTGGTTGCCGGTGGAGGCTCGGTTGACGTTTAAGGTCAGTTGCATCTGTTATAAATTACAATTTGGTCTCATTCCTAGCTATCTAGTAGAGTTATTTTTACTTTTGTTAGTGTAAAGCGTTCAAGATGATCAGTTACATTCTTTTCATTCACTTCTGTCAAAGGATGTAAATATAAGAAATACCACCAACATCTTTTAGCGTATCAAGTAGCCTCCTGGGATACAGATTTAAATTCCTTGATTTCCACTGCTGGGTCATATCAACATTTCAGGAAAAACTTAAAAACCTATTTGTTCACTAAATTCTTAGGTAATTAACTTTATCCATCTTGAATGTCTCCTTACTTTTGTAAACTGCATGGATCTTTACTGTTATGTGGTATAGAAGGCTTTTATGTTATGTTATGTTTACCGCTTGACCACTGGGAATTTTAAAGGTATGGTTTTAACTAATCGGGGAGGCAGGAGGGAGGTTGAGAGTTGTTATTCAGCTGGGACAGAAGGTGGGAGGGATCTCTCCTGTCCTGGCCAGGTCTTACAGCAGGCCCGGTGGAGGCCTGTAACAGGTCCGGTGGGGGAGGAAGCGCTGTTGTTGTTGTTAGGTACCATCAACTCATGTTCAGGTCCTAGCGACTTGATGAATTGTGGATCTAAAAAGAAATTGGTTTTGTGCTAGTTCAGAAAGGTCCTCCAGCGTCATCCCCATGGTTGTTTTCAACATGTCTAGCCATCTGATTGCAGGCTGCCCTCTTCGCCTGGTTCCTTCAATCTTCCCAAACATGATGTCCTTCTCGAGTGATCTCTCTCTTCTGATGATGTGACCAAAATAAGACAGTCAAGTGACATAACCGGTTTGATCTCTTCCAGAATCGATTTGTTAGTTCTTCCGGCAGTCCACGGCAGGCTTAAAATCCTTCTCCAGCACCAAAGCTCAAATGAGTCAATCTTCTTTCTGTCTTGTTTCCATGGTGTCCATAACTGATCACTGAGAAGATGAGTGCATGGACAAGTCTGATCTTTGTTTGGAGTGTTATCTTCTTGCCTTTGAATACTTTGTCGAGAGCCAAATATAAATAGAGACCCCCATTCATGGGCCATGTTTTTTGGTCCATAAATCTCAGTTTATATTCGAGTATATATGGTAAGCTGAAAAAGAAAAAGCCCAGACAACAGGTAGAAAGAAAAGAATTTTGCCAGCAATTTTAAAGATGTCTATAGGACTGGCATATCACGGACAGCCTCTGGGAATAAGTAGGGATGTAATGCCATTTGCAAAGTCAGCAGGGCCTCATATGCATAAATCAATAGAAGCTGAAAATGGGACTGAAAAGCAGGGCCTTGTACAATAAACAGTCACTTCAATGGTAGGCCTGGCCTGTTTGCAAACTAAGGGCTCCTTTTACAAAGATGCGTTAGGGGCCTTAACGCGCGGAATAACGCAAGCTAGCCACAACCGCCTCCTTTTAAGCAGGCAGTAATTTTTCGGCTAGCGCATGCTAATCTTGTGCGCGCACTAAAAACGCTAGCGCACCTTACTAAAAGGAGCCCTAATTGTTTGAGTACCTGTGAACAAGCATTCTAATTTTCAGAAGGAAATTTATGAGAATCTTCTTTTGAAAGTGAATAGCTGCAAAGCATGCATAGGAATTACAATTTAAAGGGAATTGTATACTGCTTTTTTTGTGGCTACACATTCAAAGTGGTTTATATATATATATATATATATATATATACAGGTACTTATTTTGTATCTGGGGCAATGGAGGATTAAGCAACTTGCCCAGGGTCACAAGGCCCAGGAGCAGCACTGGGATTTGATCCCACAATCTCAGGGTGCAAAGGTTCTACCACTAGGCCACTCCCTACATGCATTTGAACAGAAAGAATGATTTTTCAAATGATTTCCACATGGGTAAACATATTGTTTATTCATTTTAAAAGCTTTGAAAACTGCCTCCCACATTTTGAGATTAATGGATGAAATATGCCAGCTTTGGGAATGTGCATGTTTTCTTTCTTTGTATTTTGAAAAGTACTGGACGAAGCAAATTTTTGTGTCTATTTCTTCCATTACATGGAGGAGTGGCATAATGGTTAGAGGTGTGGGTTTAAGCCCAGTGCTGCTCTCTGCAACCCTGGACAAGTCACTTAACCCTCCATTGCCCCAGGTACCACAAACAGATTGTGAGCCCACCAGGACAGGCAGGGAAAATACTTAGAGTACCTGATTAGATTGTAAACCACTCAGATAGCTGTAGCTGATGGGTGATATATAACGTGACCATTTATTTTTTTCATCAAAACGAGACATCTATTTAATTGTCAATCCCGCCCCCAATTTCTTCCATTCATTTTTCATGTACACATAATATCTTATTAATTCATAATGGTAACCATAAAATAAAATTAAAAAACACAAAGCGCACTATACGCAGAGAAAATGTTAATTATCATTTATATTTGGGGGGTTTCAAAGATGTCAAGGCAGATGACTTTAAAATATGCAATGTCACCTCAGTAACTATAGAAAAATAGACAAATATAGTCCAAAATATAGACAGCAGATATAAATTCTCAAAACTGACACATTTTGATCACTAAATTGAAAATAAAATAATTTTTCCTACCTTTGCTGTCTGGTGATTTCATGAGTCTCTGGTTGCGTTTCCTTCTGACTGTGCATCCTTTCTTTCATTTCTTTCTTTCTTTCTGCACTCAATTGTCTCTTTCCATTCCCTCCCTCCTTCCTTCCTATGTCCTTTGTGCCCCTTCCTATGTCCTTAGTGCCCTCAGTGCCTCCTTCCCATGTCCTTAGTGCCCCTTCCCATGTCCTTAATGCCCCCAGTGTCTCCTTCCTGTCCCCAGTGCCTCCTTTCCATGTCCTTAGTGCCCCTAGTGCCTCCTTCCTATGTCCTTAGTGCCCTCAGTGCCTCCTTCCTATGTCCTTACTGCCCCTTCCTATGTCCTTAGTGCCCCCAGTGCCTCCTTCCTGCCCTCAGTGCCTCCTTCCCATGTCCTTAGTGCCCCAGTGCTCCTTCCTATGTCCCCCTCATTGCCTTCCAGCCTTTGTCCCACCCCCTCTCCCGAAGCCAGGTAGCAGACCTCCCTGCCGCGCTAAAGCCAGTCTGCCTCCCTCCCTCCAGCATCGAAGCCTACACCAATTCAACCCCCCCCCCACCCTCAGACTGGCCCCTGCTGCTGTTTCCTGCCCACTGAAGCCTGGCCTACCACCACTTCAAAACCCCCGGTCCACCGCCGCTGCTGCCATCCACCGCAACTAAAGGAAGGTCCAGGCGCCGGCCCATCAACCTTCTTCCTGATGTCAATTCTGACATTGGAGAAGAAGTTCCAGGCCAGCCAGGCAGCGATTGACTGTCCAAGAACTTCCTCTCCGACATCAGAATTGATGTCGGGAAGAATGTTTGTGGGCTGGCGCCTGGACCTTCCTTTTCTTTAGTTGTGGTAGGCGGCGGGCAGCAGTGGTGACAGACTGGGGGGGATGAAGCGGTAGTAGGCCAGGCTTCAGCAGGCAAGAAGCAGCAGCGGGGGCTGGTCTGGGGGGGCAGGCTTCGGCGCTGGAAGGAGGGAGGCATGTAGACACGTATATTTTCGGGACGCTCTCTCTGAAAACGGAACATTTCAGCATCCCAAAGCTGTGCGTGGGACAACGGGACGGTCCCGTTCAAAATGGGATGTTTGGTCACCTTAGTGATATATCGGATGCAAACTGAACTTTAACATACTTCCAATTTACCTTTGATCTGCACACACCTATTTCTAATTTGTGATTTCTTAAGATCATAAGAATAGCCATATTGGGTCAGACCAATGGTCCATCTAGCCCAGTATTCAGTATCCAGTGGCCAATCTAGGTCACAAATTCCTGGTAGAAACCCAAATAGTAGTAACATTCCATGTTACCATTCCCATGGCAAGCAGTGGCTTCCCACATGTCTGTCTCAATAGCTTTTCCTCCAAACCTTTTATTAAAGCCAGCTATGTTAGCTGTTCTTACCACAACCTCTGGCATGGGAGATGCCATCGCTTGCCCTGGATCGGTAGCATGGAATGTTGCTATTCTTATATTCTTAACTAGCTGGGAGTGCCCTGAAAACTGAGTTGAGAACCTCTGCATTAGGTTGCAGGATGCACAGCTCATAAGAACATAAGTATTGCTATACTGGGACCGACCAAATATCCATCAAGATCAGTATCCTGTGTCCAACAATGGCCAATCCAGCTCACCAGTGCGTGGCAATATCTCAAGTAAAACAGATTTTATGCTGTTCATCCTAGAAATAAGAAGTGGATTTTCCCAAGTCCATCTGAATAATGCCTTGTGGATGTTCTTTTCGGAAATTGTCCAAACCATTTTTAAACCTTGAAGCTAACTGCTTTTGCAGTTCTGCAACAAATTCCAGAGAGTTTAAATTACACATTGAGTGAATAAATATTTTCTCTGATTTGTTTTAAATTTATCACATAGGAGCTTCACCGCCATGCTCTATAGTCCTTGTATTTTTGGAAAGAATAAGCTTTATTTTATAGACCTCTTTATTTTATTTTATAGATCTCTATCATATCTCTAAGCTTTCTCTAAGCACCCTAGCCTTTTTAGTCTTTCCTCATGGGGAAGTCATCTCATTCTCTTTATCATTTTTTTGTCGCCCTTCTCTGTACTGTACCTTTTCTAATTCTGTCACATCTTTTTGAGAAAAGGTGACCAGAACTGCACACAATGTTCAAGGTGTAATTGCAGCATGGCATGATACAAAGGCATTATAATAATGTCAGTTTTTTTCTCCATTCCTTTACTAATAATGCCTAACATTCTATTTGCTTTCTTTGCCGCTGCTGCACCCTGAGTGAAGGGTTTCAACAAATGAACAATTCTTCTCCTCGGCAGAATATTTGGATTCAAAGCAAACTGACATAAAACACTGCCTGAGATATATGCACATAAATGTAGGCATTTGCCTACAGACATTCGTGTGAGTAAAGAAAGGGCAGAATGGGGCAGGATCTGCACCTATATTTTATAACAGATTTATATATGCACCAATTCTTACTGGCATATATACAGTATATGCAAAGTTACTCTTGCCTCAGAGCAGGTACAATTTTGTATGGCCCCTATCAAGAAGGCAATTTTGTAAAGGCATTTAGACACTTATGTCACCTTTATAAAACATAGAAACATGATGGCAGATAAAGGCCAAATGGCCCATCTAGTCTGCCCAACAGATGCAATATATCTATCGATGTGCCATAAACCACATAGGCACCTTTTAATTAAAACTATTCTCTCTATGGCTTCTTACAACCATCAAGGCAAAGAGAACTTTCTTCTTCTACTATTTTAATTGCTAGTAATAAGGTGAAAACAATTTTTACTACATCCATCTTCAAGTTGGCACAAATGGCAACTGACTCTGGATTAGAATATTATATAAACAAGACTCACTGGAGTTAAAAGGCAATTCAAAGAATCAGATTCTGTGTCTTGCTATTCCTTCGATATCTCTCCCTCATTAGGCTGAGTCAATAGATTTTGTGTTTTTTACATATTTTGACCAAGTCTTTTAAGGATTTTGATCATTTGGTGATAAATATTAGACTTTCATGGTCTGTTCTGGATCCTTGTCATCTTTTATGCATAATTTTATTTTTCTCCTTATTTTTAACTTCACCAAGTAATAACCTATGACCATATTTGGACCTTAGTTTATTCCCTAAAGAAGTACAAGACTTTTCTATGCTGCCTTATTTTGGACTACTGTAATGATCTGTGTGTAAGTCTTTCAAACGATTCGTACACAAGCAACAGGTTGTCCAAAATGCAGCAAGGTTGATTATAGGCCAACCAAGATGGATTTTGGCCACTCCACTATATATCATTTACAATGACTCTTAATTGCATCTAGAGCAAAATTTATAATATTGACCCTAGTGTTGAGGTACATTTGCCCCATTATTTGATCATGCATTTGAGCTGTAAAAGCACAAGGGAAAGGTACAGTTTAGGAGGTGAAGAACCTTTTGTGCATGAAAGAGGAGAGGACTTGGGTGTGATAGTGATGATCATAAGGTGGCAAAAGCTAGGAAGCTTGGGTGTATAGGGAAATGAATAGCCAGTGGGAAAAAGGAGGTATTGATGCTCCTGCATAAGACCTTGGTGAGACCTCATTTAGAATATTGTGTACAATTCTGGAGATCACACCTTCAAAAAATATAAACAGGATGGCGTCAGTCCAGAGGAGGGCTACTAAAATGGTCAGTGGTCTTTGTCATAAGGCATATGGGAACAGACTTAAAGGTCTCAATATGTATGCTTTGGAGGAAAGCCAAGAGAGGGGAGATATGATAGAGACATTTAAATACCTATATGGCATAAATGTAAATGAGGTGAGTCTCTTTCAATTGAGAGGAAACTCTGGAATGAGGGGCATAGGATGAAGGTGAAAGGGAATAGATTCAGAAGTAACATCAGAAAATGCTTTTTCACAGAAAGGGTGGTAAATGCTTGGCATGGCCTCCTAGTGGAGGTGTTGGAGATAAAACGTGTATCTGAAGTCAAGAAAGCTAGGGTCAAGTATGTTGGATCTTTAAGGGAGTGGAGGGGATAGCAAATTGCACAGTTAAGCAGATTAGATAGGCCAAATGGTATTTTTCTGCCTTCATTTTTCTATGTTTCTAGATTAAGCTGAACAAAGATTAAACTGGCTTCACAAATGCCGTCATATAAATAATCAGTTCAATATTCAATTCATGGTGGTTAGTGGGTTTTTTTAACTTCACCAAGTTAGAAACTTTTAAACACTGACTGCCACAAGCAGAATTTGACCCAGATATTCAATGCTGAGCCTGGGCACCAAAACTAAATAACCAGTGCTAATTTGGCATATGCTTGACACCAGAATTTATGCGGGTTCCAACCAATATTCAGTTGGGGACTGCAGAAGACACTTATGGCTTGGTTGGGGCCTTCAGGTTGTCAGAGGTGGGAAGGAGGGTATATGAGGATCAGAATGGGTGGAAGGGGAGCACTAGAAAACCTGATGCTGCTACTCAGATATTAACTGGGCACTGTGTAATATTCAGACTGGTGCCAGTTAGCTCTGTGGCTAAAGTTAGAACAACCTTTTTTGCTGTCCTAACTTTAGCTGCTAACTTAACCAGTTAGCAATCTGAATTTTGCTACTAACTGGTTAAGTACTGGCTCCGCCCAAGCTCCATTACAGCATAAACTAGATAGTGCAAAAGCAGTAAGTGCAGGCAGTCCCCAAGTTACAGACACCTGACAAATAAGACTCGTACTGAAGAACACAAGTTGCGGCTTCATTTGATTTCACTGAGCAGTATTTCCAGTGGCAGACTCTTACACTTCTCCTGCAGCAGATTCAGGAATGATGCTTATCCACATTAAGAACAGTATGTGGTTGTACATACTGTACCTTAGAGGGAACACTGGAAGGACAGTTGGCCCTTTTGTCAGCTGGGAGCAGAGGTAAACAGCAAAAATCTTAAAATCTACAAGTTCTGAGTTACATACAAATCTGACTTAAGAACAGCTTTCAAAACGTAACTCGTTCCTAACCTGGGGACTGCCTGTACTGATCAACTGCACTGTCTGGTTAAGCGGTGCTGAATATTAATGGTTAGGCAGACAGGCACAAGTGATTTTATTGGGCAGAGGCTCTCCTCTCCATTTAAATTACTTTGAATATTGACCAGATTCCATTTAATTCTGAGATCTCTATCAATGTAAGAATGTAACACTGAGGTAAACTAAAAATTGGTTTTCAATTGACCAGACTGTAGAATTACTTAACTGCTGCCCTAAAATTATTCCCTCTGAGTTTATAATAGATATGCTGTTTAGAAATCACACAAACATCTGAGAATTGGTATTCATAGCATTAATTACATTACTTGCATATCCCTACCTTAAGTTGCCCGTGATCCTTTCGGCTTAGTATCATGCATTGTTGTTATTTTTAATATTTTCTCCTGTTCTACCTTCGACCGAATTTTGGGTAGCTGATCGTGCATTTGTAAGACTCCGATGTTCGACCACTCCTACAGCTGAAGGCCGCCGCGATGCAGCAGCTGCTTGTGCTACAGACATTCCACCTCCATGAGAACCAACATAGGGAGGCATACTTCTTTGCTCACCAGAAACATGGATGTAGGACTGTGTGGCACTCATTCTTTGAGCTTCATCCATTGGAACAGCAACAGACAGATAAAGTGGACCATTGGAGAGATTCATGTCTGGAGCAAGATTGGAACACATTGGATTAGGTGAAACTGCCACTGGCACAGGTACTGTGGTATATTTTCTCTGAGAGGAAAGATCATTCTTAGAAAGAACAGCATGCCCGGGAATTGGTTTCCATTCATGAGGTTCTTGAATAGTAGAGCCAACTAAAATGAAAGGCGGACAGTTCATCTTTGTCTTTGGTTCTTCTGGAAGCACATAGGCTGGAGATGACACCATTCTCACGGAATTCATGTTAGAATAAGGCATGTGAGATGGTTCCATGTAATTAGTTCTCTGAACATATTGCTGATTCATAGCTTGTTCCTGGTGTCTTGCTTGTTGAATGTTTGGAAAATATAAATTTGGTTGAGGTTGGGGGGCTGACATATTTTGTGAATGTATGTTTGGTTGATTTAAATCAGTTAAACGATAAAGGGTCCACAAGTTTGCTTGATCACATTCTTTTCTCATATAGCGACCTGAAAACAAAAAAAATGTAAAGCTCTTTCATGTAGTCATTTCTTAAAAGAACTATTTTAAATTCAATAGGTATAACCTGAATATGGCCTCTCAAATTTATTTGTGAAATTCTTTAAGCTAGAGGCTGACCAAAACTGGTGGTTTTGGTTCTGGCTGAAACCACAACTGCGACCAAAATTCACAGCATGGTTTTGGCCAGAACTGAAACTGAATAGTCATCTTTAGCTGCCCCCAAGACATCAGGTGGAAAATGCAGCCCTCCCCCCCACATACACACCCTCCTCAGTAAAGGACAGATTTCTGTGGGTTGTCACCCCTCCCCCGTGAAAATTAGTAGGCCCTCCCCAGTCCTACCTTAAGAAGCTCTTATGGTCTAGTGGCCTTTTCAGGGGTAGGAAAGAACCCCACTCGTTCCTACCCGCTGCTCTGCCCAGTGCCCACTGCTGCCACCGTTTTAAAATAGCTGCTGAGATATCCAGTAGTAGCCTTGTGAAACTGCTATGTGAGGTCCTGGCAGTCACATTCAGTTTGGCATGAGCATAAGCAAGAATAATCTCAATATGGTTGCCAGGGCCTCCCGCAGCAGTCTCAGCAGTCATTTTAAAGTGGCAGCAGTAAAAGGCAGAACAATGGGCAGGAAAGAGTAGGAGGGTGGAGAGTTCTGGCTTCAGCTGAAAATGCCTCAGCATTTTGTGGCCAAAACATGAACCTGGATTTCAAGTCAGTGTCAGGGCCGAATTCAAGACAAAAATTAAAAACACAATTTGGTCGGCTTCTACTTTAAACAATTCTCCAATCCTAACCCTTTGAGAACGATCATGTTCAGTGTAACAAATCACCTGGCAGAGAACAGCATTGAAATGACCATGTTGCATATTTGATGACATTTTGCCATTTATGACTTCATAGACAAAAATGGGACAAACTGTAGAAAGTGGTTGGTGACATTGCAAACATAGCTGTTTCCAGAACATTTGAAAAATTCAAGCAAAGCTACTTGAAAAGTTTCAAAAAATAAACTTTAAATCAACACATGTAACTGTTGCTATTTGCCATGTGTGTTTTTGAAATATTGCATATTGCAGGAGAGCTACTGTTTTGCTTCATAGGTCAATATACAGCCCTATGCAACACTAACAAACGTTTCTTCTAGAACTGCACTTTTCACTATTCTTTACCACAGTCTTTCAATAAAAGGCTACTATTTTGCTACTTTGCTGTGATGTGCCATAATGACAGTGTTATTTACATTATCATGCTGTTCAGAGCGTATTAACAAAAGCACTATCTTGGGAGCCACATTTTGAGGAAAATGAATACCAAATTCCTTCAGGGATGCTCACTGGATAGTTTACAGACTGAAAAGGAGATTCTGAAGTTAATGTCATTGTCGACTTGGAAGATTGATGGCCTGGCTTTGAAACTAAGTCAATATAAAAGAGAGAGAAAGAAAGACAGACAGACAGGGGACCAGGGAGAGACACAGACAGAAAGAAAGATAGACAGACAACGGCCAAGGAGAGAGAGAGACAGAAAGAAAGACAGACAGCGGCCAAGGAGAAAGAAAGAAAGATAGTCAGACAGGGGACCAGGGAGAGACAGACGGAAAGAAAGACAGACAGACAGTTGAGAGAGTGGCCAAGTTGAGAGAGAGAGAGAGAGAAAGAAAGACATACAGACAGCGGCCAAGGAGAGAGAGAGACAAAAAGAAAGAAAGAAAGACATACAACGGCCAAGAAGAGAGTGAGAAAAAACAAAAAGAAAGACAGACACAGGGGCCAAGGAGAGGGAGAGAGAGACAGAAAGAAACAGACAAACAGACAGCGGCCAAGGAGAGAGAGAGAGACAGAAAGAAAAACACACAGCGGCCAAGGAGAGAGAGAGAGAGAAAGAAAAAAAGACAGACAAACATATCTATTCTAGCACCCGTTAATGTAACGGGCCTAAAGACTAGTCAATTATATTCTCTCTCAGCCCTTTAGTGTACCACTGTTTACAATATTGACACTATGCCTCGCTGTATGTATATATGCAGATACATTCACTCTCGTAGATTTGATAATCTATATCATATACTTTATAATACCATGTAATCACACAAATGTCAGTGTTACTCTCTCACTTTTGATAAACATATGGCTGCCATATTCTTATTTTTAATATGTTACATGATCCTATGGTTACATTTCAACATTTCATTATATTTTACATGCTTGTTAGCACACGATGCTAACCAAACCCTATAAAGTGTGCATATCGGCAGTGGCGTACCTAGGGTATGTGGCACCCGGGGCCCATCATTTTTTGACACCCCCCCATCTATATGAAAAATATGATTTTTAGTAACAATCTACATATCGCACCACAAAAGTGTACCTATGAAAAGGCAGCATCTTAAACACTGCAGTGAGCACTAGAACACCAACACATTGTAAAACTAAACAAGCCAGATCCTGCACAGTCAATTGATCCTGTAGTCAATGCCAACTGAAAACTGTGTTCTTTTCATACACACAGAACAGAGATACACCCTCGCCCAAAATGGAATAATCACAAACTAAAAATAGAAATATGTAGACAAAAGTTAAACTGATCCGCCAAGAAACCAGACCCTGGATACAATGCAACACCACAAAAAACAGTAACACATGTCCTCTAATACAGTGCAAAATATAAAGACAGTAGATGTAAATTTGAAAAAACTGATACATAACAATCACCACTTTACAAATTAACAAATAAAAATAAAACAAATAATAAGAAATAAAAAATACCATTTTATTGGACTAATCCCCGTAAGCTCGGTCCCCATCCCTGCAAACCACTTGATTCCATCCACACAAGCCTTGAATTGTTTATATTAAAGTATAAAAAGAAACAATAATATTCTGTACAATTGTCAATTTATAAATCAGCGTCTTCTCCCCACTCTCTTCCCCATTTCCCTTCAGCATCCTCAGCCCACTCTCTCTCCACTTTCCTTCAGCACTCGCACATAAAAACAAGCAAGTAATTTTATATCATATTCATTCTATTCATTCATAGAAATTAAAGTCTAGATAATGCCAGTCACATAACAAAACATGATTTTACAAAAATAATTCCCTGCAGTCAAGCCTGCAAGGATTACTAGATGTCTTTCAGCAGCTCCCCTCCCTCCCTCCCCCTTACCTTTGTGGCCAAGTCAAAATGATCTACCAACAATAAAATTTTAAAAACACAAAGCACGCTGTACGCAGAGAAAATGTTAATTATCATTTATATTCCGCGGGTTTTCAAAGAGGTCAAGGCAGATGACTTTATGCAACGTCACCTCAGTAACAACTATACAAAAATAGACAAATATTCCCCCTCCCTTTTTACTAAACTGCGATAGCAGTTTTTAGCGTAGGGAGCTGCGCTGAATGCCCCACGCTGCTCTCGACGCTCATAGGCTCCCTGCGCTAAAAAACGCTATTGTGGTTTAGAAAAGAGGGCCATAGTGCAAAATATAGACAGCAGATATAAATTTTCAAAACGGACACATTTTGATCACTAAGTTGAAAATAAAATCATTTTTCCTACTTTTTTGTCTGGTGATTTCATGAGTCTCTGGTCCTTCTTCTGGTCCTTCTTTCTTCTCCTGCCCCCCCCCCTTTCTTTCTCTCTCCCCCTGGCTCCCTCTTTATTTCTGCCTTTCTTTCTCTCTCCCCCTGGCCCCCCTCTTTATTTCTGCCTTTCTTTCTCTCTCCCCCTGGCCCCCTCTTTATTTCTGCCTTTCTTTCTCTCTTCCCCTGGCCTCCCTCTTTATTTCTCTCTCCCCCTGGCCCTCCTCTTTCTTTCTGCCTTTCTTTCTCTCCCCCTTGACCCCCTCTTTATTTCTGCCTTTCTTTCTCTCCCCTTGGTCCCCCTCTTTCTTTCTGCCTTTCTTTCTCTCTCCCCCTGGCCCTCCTCTTTCTTTCTGCCTTTCTTTCTCTCCCCCTTGACCCCCTCTTTATTTCTGCCTTTCTTTCTCTCCCCCCCTGACCCCTCTTTATTTCTGCCTTTCTTTCTCTCTCCCCCTGGCCCCCCTCTTTATTTTTTCCTTTCTTTCTCTCTCCCCCTAGCCCGCACAAAGCCATCGGATAAAAAAGACGCCGCGGCCATCTTTGTTAGATCAGAAAATTCAGATATCGGGATGGTCTGTTAAAACTGAGTAAGGTGAGCATATGATTTTTTATACATATTATATGGTTCCCTTAAATACAAATATGACTGTTATTGAAAGAATTATGGGGACAGGAGTTACATTGTCTTCTTTCATTTATATAGGGGGACTTAATCTTGAAAAAGCCTCACGGCGAAACATGTCGATGTGACAGGTCCCTGACCCGATCTTATCAAGGAAATAACACTTTTTAAGCTAAGTTATTTATTTGCAAGTATTTATGAGAGCACTATGCACTTTATATAAGAAAAACAAGACAAAAAATATATAAAAAAACGTTAAAAACTTTTATTGAGTGGGCAAATGAAGAAGCCAACAGCCATAGCCACTAAGGTTTTTTGTGTCTCCGGAAAAAATGGACAACCAAAACGGCATGTCTGAAGCCCCAGAAAAATTGATAAAAAATTGATAAGAAAGTTGAGACATTGTCCTTTGATACTGGATATAAAATATTGGCCAATGTCTGAGGAGTGACTGGGGTATTTACTCATATCTTTTCCTGACCATAGATGCCTTGTATTGTTAATTTTTTCCATTATATTTTTCTCTATTGACTAAGGCATCACTGCTCAAATCCATGTTCTTATCTCTCATTTGTCTCCTTTTCTCATGATATTTTCATTCTTAGGTACTTATATGCCTGTACATTAAAATGCATTATTACACACTATTGCATAAGGCATACCACCTTATTTTTGCTTTAGTTCTTCTCTCAGGCTTAATATTCAGCAATTTATCATTGCTAATCTTTTAGACTGTGCCTTCTCACGCTAATGTACCATACCTAGGGATCCTTTTATCAAGCTGCACTAACGGTTTAACACGCATAATAGCGTGCATTAAACCGCCGGCCGAGCTAGACGCTACCGCCTCCTCTTGAGCAGGCAGTAGTTTTTGGCCGGCGCAGGGGTTAGCGCATGATGAAATGTCGTGCACGTTAACTCCGCTAACGAGACTTGATAAAAGGAGCCCCTAGTCTATCTACAGGATACAATTTCAATGATATACCGTGTTATCTTAATTGTGACGTGCATAAATGATTGCTCATGAAGATCCGTTTGTCCTACATCGCATACCTAATGACATATTAATACATGGCTGTCATTGTATTATCTCGCTTTTGTTACATACATGTCAAGACCTTATTCTTCACTATACTGTATGTTGTTATGGATTTTTCCTACCATCTCATTACATATCGAATCGCTTGTTAGATCACGCTTGTTAGATCACTGTATTAATTATTTTCTTTAAAAAGTGCATTTATCGCTGCCTCTCTGGCCTCTCGGCTGTTTTCTCCATTTGTTATTGTTATTACTCTGATGATTACTAATGATAATCATCCTGTTAATGTCACACAGAGAGTTGATACTCAAATGGTTGCATTATATATCATGGTTATTGTGTCACTGGCTGGCCACATATTTGCACCAAATGACATGAGTTACATGTGGATACCATTCTACACTAACAGATGTTTTAAAATATTATATCTTTAAATACCAAAGGTATAAATAACCATATCAAATTGAAAAAAATAATATTTTACTTAGAAGTAGAATCTCTCAACATTATCCTTTTACAGGAAACCCACCTCAACTCATTTGATTTGAAGGAACTGCAGAGATCTATGTTTCTATATAATGATTGCTGTGGATTGGCAGACTAGATGGGCCATTTGGACTTTATCTGCCGTTATGCTTCTATGTTTCTATGACGTTGGTCCTTTCCAGTTTATTACTCGCCTACTATAGACAAGAAAGGTGGGGTGGCAACTCTTAGAAGGAAACAATTAAACTTGTCAGTAATATCTTCTACAACCAACCTCAATGGTAGATGGGGCAACACCATAATCAGCTGTTCACTATTCTCAACATTTATGGCCCAAATATTGATTTACCTGATTTTTTCACTGAAATTTCATCAACCAAACTGGCTGAAGTAAATTCTCCCTACATTATAGGAGGAGATTTTAATTTATTAATAGGCCCAGTATTAGACAGGAAATCACAATTGCAATACAGGGAAACTAAATCCTGGTTCTCTTCATAATATGATCTCGGACTTACAATTGATGGATATCTGGAGGACCATGCAAGCAGACACTAGAGAATTCACTTTCTAACACACCCACACTTATCGTACTCACGCATTGACTACTTACTCATTAGCCGCTCTCTGGAATCTTCTGTTAGTCACTCCGAAATCAAATCCATCATGATATCAGACCATGCAGCTATTAGAATGAAAATCAGCTGTGGCACCCCTTCACCATTTAT